>NC_135234.1:142744679-143059179 GCF_051348905.1 Ranitomeya variabilis | reverse complement strand
GAATTGTAAAAATTGGCTCTGTCATTAAGTACCAAATTGGCTCTGTCACTAAGGGGTTAATGTGAGGTCGAAAACTGGATAAATCATAACAAACAAACCAAGGTGATAAAGTGCAAATGCTAAAAAGTTACCAGTGCTTAATAATAAATGGTTTGATCTCACCACTGTTGTAGTAATTCTCTGCAGGTCGCAGGAACTCAGGAGCTCAGAAAATGACTGTATAATTGGGTGCGGAGGAGTTTCTGATTTCCCCTGTCATTCCCCTGTATTGCTCCTGCCCTTACAAGGTCGGGCCCCAAGTAAGGCTACAAAGATGTACCCACCAGATAATGTCAAATCTCCCTACGCATTTCTTCCCCCTTTTGGGGGATTCATCAGGTGCATAAAAATATATGTATGGGGGAATCAAGAGTTCCTACATTGGCAGGTAACTCGCATATCAGGTTCAGCTAGTTTAAGTTAGAACCTGTACTTATGAAGCCTGATACATAAAAGTCATAGTTAGTGTGCCCCTCTTAAATAAACTTCTTCTTACCCCCATGTGGGTCTATTGTCACTTCCGGTATTTGGAACACACAATGAAGTGCAGGTACATAGGAAGTGATGCGCTTGTACTCATCCGTTGAATGTGGCCAGTATATATTGTCACTTCTGGTAAATTGGACTGCACAGAGAAATGATGGCCGTTTATCATGATTGGACCACATGATGTGGCGCTGGTCCAAGAAAGTGACGCGCTCCCTCACATTGGATCCCAAGGTGAGGCGCAGGCCCCCGGAAGTGAGGCACTCCATCACATCCGGTAATTTGACCACACTGTGAAGCACAGGCACATTGAAAATGACACATCTTGTCACATCCTCATCGAATGGTGGTCTTCTCATGTGATAATCAAAAACAACCCCCCAGAAACAGGAACCCCCCTAGGCACCAGACAAATCACCAGAAGTAACACACTGTACCCTCTCACTCCAAGTAGGATGCATCTACAAAACAAGCTCCTTCTAGTCAATAGAGGACAAATTGGAGCAGTAGGTGCCCCCTCAAGAAGTGGCACCTTATTTTCAGTGTTTGGACCTTAATTGGTATAAATCGCTATCTTTTGTCCTTTTTTTATTTGAAACCAAGGGACAAAATTATTCCTTTATATATGGTGTTGATAGTGTATATAAAAGGCATATTTTAACAATTCTACATGAGATTGTAATACGTATTAGAGGTCCACATATGGGGAGAGGGGCAGAGAGAATGACTGGTAAAGGGGAAGGCGGGAGAATTTGTAAAAGCAAATGGGAGGAGCTAAACAATATAGGAAATATCCAGAAATAAGATAACCTTACTCCTATAATCCAGCCATAGGCCAAAAATGAGAAATAATTAGTAAAATTGAAGGTAATGATCAAGTGTGGCTATGGTCACCACTTGTATGGGTAGATACTGAGTTGTGATAGACTTTGCTGGGTGGACTGTTTTCATATGACTGAACTAAGTGGAGAAAGAACTGATAAACACAGATCAATGTACAAATATACATTTAAATGGGAGGAAAGCGGGAGGCAAATATAGATAAAGGGGAGAGTTATAATCACAAGATACAGCTGAAGTTAAACTGCTCATTCAGACCACTGGAAAATACACATTGATTCTCTTTGTAGGATAAACCTGTCAAAGTTTTCTCCCCTCTTTAATGGTTTCACTTTTTCCATACCCATAAATCATTTTCATGTCATCACCGTGCATGCCGTTGACAGATTTCGCTAATGGTGTTTCTCATTTAATTTGAATGTCCCCAAATGCTCCTCCACCTTCCTCCTGAATTCCCTAATGATATTTCCAACGTAAGCCCTCCCACAGTTGCATATAACTTTATGTATGACCCCTTTTGCCTTGCAATTAATAAAGTATGTAATTTCAAATGTTTCACCGGTATTTTCATTGCAAAACCTTTTGCCTGTTTGAAAAAAATCACAAGCTACCCAACTCCCACATTTTAAAGAACCCCTTAAGCTTGACGGGTAATTACTATATGTACTATTCACCATAGAGGGGACAAAGTGACTGTGCACTGAACCATGTCCTATTGTCTAACCTTACCTGTACGTTATTTGTGGTCTTTCCTCCAGAAAATCTCTGATGTCATTATTCATATGAAGTATGCTCCAGTGCATTTGCACAATTTCTCTTACAATAGGGGCTCAAATGTCAAAGTGCATATAAGTCATGCCCGTTTGTCCATATTATTAGTCCTATCATGGGGCATGATCAGATTCCCTATTTTCTGTTTATTAGCATGCCTAAAGGCCTCCCTCAGTATCCAGTCAGAGTAACCACTAGTGAGAGATCTCTGACGTTTATCATCCGACTTGGTTTTAAAATCTTTTGTATCTGAGCAGTTCCTTTTATGCCTCAGATACTGACCTTTATGTATGCCTTTCTTCAAAGAATAGGGGCGATGACTCTCCCACCTCAACAATAAGTTGGTAGATGTGGCTTTCGATAGATGGTAGTGCATCAGAACATCTAGGAATGTGAGCACACTGTCATTAATCTTCAAAGTGAATCAGAGACCAATTTCATTTTTGTTAAGTGATTCAAATAAATTTAGAAATCCAACTATTTATACAGCAGCATTTAAGGTTTGAATAAGTTTAAATTTTTCACTTTTTGTTTCATTGGTGGTCCCAAACTTATTCCATTTAAGGAATTAACAGAAAAACGGCTCGCACATCCTAATCAGTGTGAATAGGTGCATACCAGGAGCAGCTACCTCCATACATAAATATACAAAAAAGGTTGCACTCTATCGTGCCAAAGCATGTCTAATATGGAATACATGAAATTTGAATAGCAAAATGGCTTTTGAACATTAGAAAAATATTTTAAGAGCCATTTTGCTATTCAAATTTCATGTATTCCATATTAGACATGCTTTGGCACGATAGAGTGCAACCTTTTTTGTATATTTATGTATGGAGGTAGCTGCTCCTGGTATGCACCTATTCACACTGGTTAGGATGTGCGAGCCGTTTGTCTGTTAATTCCATGTTAGCTTACTGGCTGTGCACTCCTCCCATCACCATGTGGTTTTTAATTGCATCTCATTACACTTGGTCCCGGCTAACTCATATGTAGGCTTTACTGAATAGAGGTGTCCACATTCACCCAGGCATACAGATATTGGCCTTTGGTAAGTGTTCACATTTGGACAGGGAGGTCAGGGACCCATCAGTCTGAGACCACTTTGACGAAGTTGATGGGCTCACACTATTTGATTTATATCAAATTCTGTGCAAAGCGTCTCTTAAAATATTTTTCTAATGTTCAAAAGCCATTTTGCTATTCAAATTTCATGTATTCCATATTAGACATGCTTTGGCACGATAGAGTGCAACCTTTTTTGTATAATTATTCCATTTAAGGATTATGGAGGCCACTGTGCTCTTAGGAACCTTGGGTGCTGAAAAAATTATTTTGTAACCTTTGCAAGATCTGTGCCTTGCCACAATTCCGTCTCTGAGCTCCTTAACCAGTTCCTTTGACCTCATGATTATCTTTTGGTCTGACATGCACTGTGAGCTATTATGCCTTATATAGACAGGCGTGTGTCTTCCCAAATCAAGCCCTATCAGTTTAATTAAACACAGCTGGACTCCAATGAAGGAGTAGAACCATCTCAAGTAGGATCACAAGGAAATGGACAACATGTGACTTAAATCTGAGTGTCTGAGCAAAGGGTCTGAACACGTATGACCATGTGATATTTCAGTTTTTCTTTTTTAATAAATATGCAAACATTTCTACATTTCTGTTTTTTTTCCAGTCAAGATGGCGTGCAGAGTGTACTTTAATGAGAAAAAAATGAACTTTTTTGAATTTACCAAAATGGCTGCAATGAAACCAAGAGTCAAAAGTTTAATGGAGCCTGGATACTTTCCGTACTCACATTCAAAGGATGAGCATAGGCGTGTCACTTTCAATGGACCTGCAACCTGAGGTGAAAATATTGGAGGTGACAGTAGATGTCCAACCACATGGGGGTAAGTATTAGTTTATTTAGAGGGGCACACTAACTATGTCTTTTATGTACCAGGATTCATCAGAACAAGTTCTAGCTTAAACTAGCTGGACCTGATATGCAAGGTACCTGCCAATGCAGGAACTCTTGATTCCCCCACCCATATATTTTTTACTCCTCTGATGAATCTCCCAAAAGGGGGAGGAAACATGTAGGGAGATTTGACATGATCTGGTGGGTACATCTTGGTAGCCATCTTAGTGGACTGTCCTTGTAAGGGCAGGAGCAATACAGGGGAATGACAGGGGATATCAGAAACTCCCTCCATACCCATTTATACAGTCATCTTCTGAGCTTCTGTGTACCTGCAACCTGCAGAGAATTGCTACAACATTGATGAGATCAAACCATTTATTATTGAGCACTGGTAACTTTTTAGCACTTGCACTTTATCACCTTGGTTTGTTTGTTATGATTTATCCAGTTTTAGACCACACATTAAAAGTTATGTTTTAGCTTTTAATGTCTCTCTTCGCTAATTAGTCATAAATCAATAGTACACATGAAATTAAGTAACTTTGTAATATATCTTATCAGAGAAATCTGCTTCTTTCTCTGCCAAATATGATCAGTAGTGTTGAGTGATACCTTCCGATATTCGAAAATATCGGTATCGGATTGGATTGGCCGATATCCAAAAAATATCGGATATCGCCGATACCGATACCCGATACCAATGCAAGACAATGGGACAAAAATATTGGAATTAAAATTAACCCTTTCTTTCCTTGTAGGTTAATTCTACATGAAGGAAAACGACTAAGAATAATGTAGGATGTATCGGGGGAGGTGGAGGAGACATTAAAGGCATAGAGGTTTAGCCCAATCAAATGGAATAGCAGGAATTTTTTTTTTTTAAAGACGTTCGGAGTTACAAAGATATTGACTATGTTAAGATTTTTTATATTTAGTCAGATATTTATGTTCCACTACTCCCATGCTGTTCACCTTCTTTTTTACTTCTCCCACACTTTCTTCTTCATCATCCTCAGCAGCAGCATCTTTTTCATCAACTTCTCTTTCACCTTATTCATCTTCTTCTTCACCTTCTTCCTATTATTCTTTTTTTTTACATTCTTCATATTCTTTTTATTCAACTATTATTCTCCTTCAAATTCTACTTCTTCATCTTCTTCATATTCTTCTTCTTCATCATATTCTTATTTGTGACAGGCATTCCTGTAGTTGCTATACATATAAAAAAGTTTGAAGATTATACCTTCCGTTCTGCCTGTCACAAAAGATTTACAACAGGATTTGTCCGCTTTCAGTTTGGCCTGCAGCAGCAGGTTTTTTCCAGGGGCACCACGAGGAGGAACGGACTCACCCCTATACACTGCTGAGTCTTCTTCTGCTTATAATTTATCTTTTGCTTTGATTTTTAGTCTTATGCTTAATGTTCTTCTGCTTTTTGTTCTGCAGCTTCTTGTTCTTCTGCTTCTTGGTCTTCAGGGTTGTCGTCTCCAGAGTCGTCGTCTCTGGGGTCGTCGTCCCTGGGGTCGTTGTCTTATTCGGGGTGGTCTTCAGGGTCGTCGTCTTTAGGATCGTCATCAGGGAGATCCAGAGTGATTAGCAAGAAGGTACAAGAAGGCTGAGGAACTGCCAAGAACCAGCTGATGGTACTGGAACCCGGATGGCTACCTGAAGGGACAAGAGCCAATGGAACTACTGAGGACCAGCTGACGGTACTGGAACCCGGTTACTAAGCATGAGGTACCCGTGCCAGAAAGCACTACCAAGGACCACCAGATTTTGTTGGAACTCGGATACCCAGAAGGAGGCACCTAAGCCAAAGGCTCTGCCTGGAACCAGCTGACGGTACTGGAACCAGGATGGGGAGCAGAAGATACAAGAGCAAAAGACACTGCCGAGAACCAGCTGACGGTACTGAAACCCGGATGGGTAGCCGAACGTACAAGAGCCAATGGAACTACCGAGGACCAGCTGACGGTACTGGAACCCGGTTACTAAGCAGGAAGTACCCATGCTAGAAAGCACTACCAAGGACCACCAGACATTGGTGGAACTCGGATACCTAGAAGGAGGCACCTAAGCCAAAGGCTCTGCCTAGAACCAGCTGACGGTACTGGAATCAGGATGGGAAACAGAAGGTACAAAAGCCAATGGAACTACCGAGGACTAGCTGACGGTACTGAAACCTGGTTACTAAGCAGGAGGTACCCATGCTATAAAACACTACCAAGGACCACCAGACTTTGGTGGAACTCAGATACCCAGAAGGAGGCACCTAAGCCAAAGGCTCTGCCTGGAACCAGCTGATGGTAATGGAACCAGGATAGGGAGGAAAAGGTACAAGAGCCAATGGAACTACCAAGGACCAGCTGACGGTACAGGAACCTGGTTACTAAGCAAGAGGTACCCGTGCTAGAAAGCACTACCAAGGACCACCAGACATTGGTGGAACTCGGATACCCAGAAAGAGACACCTAAGCCAAAGGCTCTGCCTGGAACCAGCTGATGGTAATGGAACCAGGGGGACCTATTCAAGATTGTCTTCCAAAGAACCAGCTAATGGTGCTGGAATTCAGATAGGCAGCAGAAGGTCCACAGGAAAAATAAAATTACTAGGCCGCAATCTGGCCGTAGTTACCGAAAACCCACAGTCCTACAGGGGGAGCTTGTATTATTGGCACTACGGAACCAGCCTTGATAGCCAGTTCCCGCAGCCCATATAGGAAGCACCTAAACTGCAGGCACCATAGAGTTGGCTAACCCGACCACAATCTTCTGATTTATTCACACTGCGGGGCTGGGATTCATGGACATGCGCAGTGCATATCTTTGCCGCTCACTCATCTCCTTCTGCCTTCTTCAGACTGTGTGGCATCAGCTGATCCCTAAGCGCATGCCACGGCGAGAAGGGATCAGATGACGCCGCACAGTCTGAAGAAGGCGGAGGGAGGTGAGTGAGAGGCGGAGATATGCACTGAGCATGCCCATAAATCCCGGGGCGGGATCTCGGGAAGCGCGGCCGCACAGGTACAGTCAGCTTGACATCAAATGATGTCAGAAGATGGGCAGCGCTAACTGCGCATGCCCAAGGGTTAACATAACAGTGCAGTCTCCGGGACAGATTCAAACAACGCTGAGGAGGCGGCTCCCAGCGCCAAGGGGGTATGAATGATGGCTGTGCTGTGTCTCATTAAGAAGGAAAGTTCCACATCCGGGACGGTTTAACAGTATGAAAGGGCACATTTTATAAAGGTTTAGTTCAGCGTGTGCAAGGAGCATAACTAAAAGAGCCAACTTTACCTTGTGCAGCATTAGTGCTGCACAAGGTGGCTCTTTTAGTTACAAATGCCTGGGGGGGAAGGTTCCCTTTCATTTCTGTAGTAGTGTTAGTGTGGAGGGAGCAGGAGAAATTGCTGCACACACAGCAGGGGAACAGCTGGCATTACTGGACCCCAATAACAGAGAAGCAACTGTTGACTGTGCAGTCAGCACTTCCGGGCAGCAACTGGCAGTGTTGGAGCCCAGGGTCAATGCTAGAAACTGAGTGGAGAACTTGCCGCACACACAGCAGGGGATCAGCTGGTGTTACTGAACCTCACTAACACAGGAGCTAGTGTTTTTATCTGCGCAGATTGCACTTCCGAGCAGCAACTGGCTGTGTTCGAGCCCAGGGTCAATCAGGGTGTAGGCTGAGGCCTAATTAGAGCAAGTTTAATATCTGATGTAATTTGACTGTGGAGGTAGCAGGAGCATTTACCGGACACACAGCAGGGAAGCAGCTGACGTTACTGAAACCCAATAACGCGGCAGCAAGTGTTGACTGTGCAGACGGCACATCCGAGCACCAACTGGCGGTGTTGGAGCCCAGGGAATCCAGGAGAAAAAGAGTGTAGACTGAGGCCTACACTCAAGGCAGTTTAATATCTGTTGTAGTGTGAGTGTGGAGGTAGCAGGACAAATTGCCGGATACACAGCTGGGGATCAGCTGATGTTACTGAAACCTAATAACTCTGGGTCATGTGTTGACTGTGCAGATGCCACTTCTGAGCAGCAACTGGCGGTGTTGGAGCCCAGGGATTACAGTTCAGGTGGTAGAAACATGAACGCAACAGGAGACCTGGATACTGTAGCCAACCAATTATTTAATCTGGAAGAGGACTGGCAAATTCCTGCGAGATCCAGGCCTTGTTCATTTTCAGAAAAGTAAGCCGGTCAACGTTATCGGAGGATAGTCGCATGTGACAGTCTGTTAGTACACCACCTGCGGCACTAAAGACGCGTTTCGATAATACACTAGCAGCAGGGCAAGCTAGCACCTCCAATGCATACTGGCTAAGCTCTAGCAATGTATCCAGCTTAGAGACCCAAAACTTGAAGGTGGAAGAGCCGTCTGGGAGTACACTGAGAGGGCAAGGCATGTAGTATGTCACCATCTGATGGAAACGTTGCCTCCTGCTGACTGGAGCCGTCTGTGATGGTGTAGACATTTCTGGCGGGCACACAAAACTTTCCCACAGTTGGGCCATACTGGTCTTGCCTTGTGCTGAGGCACTGCTTCTGCTCCCTCTTTTAGCAGAGCTTCCTCCACTGCCTCGACGCACTGAGCTGCTTTGTAAAGCACTAGCAGCACTGCTCTCGATTGGACTGGAGAAGATGATGGACTGCACCAGTGTGTCTTGGTACTCCTGCATTTTACGCTCCCGGTTCAACTGTGTTATGAGGCTTTGTAAGTTGTCCCAGTAGCGAGGATCTAGGAGGGTGTACACCCAATAATCAGCCGTGTTGAGAATGTGGGCGATGTGGCGATCATTTCTCAGGGACTGCAGCATGAAATCAACCATGTGCTGCTGACTGCCAACTGGCCAAGAAACGCTGTCCCCTGCTTGAGGCGTGATCTCTGTTGTGAACTCCGTTTTCAGGCTCCCTCTTGTGGTCACAGATGGTATTGTGTGACTTTGGTTTTTTGGCTCCCCCTGGTGGTTTGGTTTATTATCCTGCGGGTCTGGCTGGATCAGCTGCCTCGGTATTCACCAGGGAGGTTCCTATTTAGCTCTGCTTCACTTCCACTTGTTGCCGGCTGTCAATGTATTCAGTGCTATTCTGATTACTCCTGATTATCTCGTTTTCTGCCTCTTCAGGATAAGCTAAGTTCTGTTTGAATATTTTTTGCTCATCTGCCTGCAATATGATTTCTGTGTAAGATGAGTCTAGTCCAGCTTGCTAATATGTGATTTCTTGTTGCTGGTAAGCTCTGGGGTACGGAGTTGCTTCCCCCGCACCGTTAGTTGGTGCGGGGGCTCGAGCAATCTCTGCGTGGATATTTTGAATAGGGTTTTTTATTGACCGCACAGTTTCCTTCCTATTTTCTGCTATCTAGTATTGGCGGGCCTCATTTGCTAAATCTGATTTCATCTCTGTGTTTGTGCTTTCCCCTTAACTCATCATTAATATTTGTGGGGGGCTATTCTATATCTTTGGGGTCATTCCACTGAGGCAAGAGAGGACTTTCTTTCCCTCCAGGAATAGTCAGTTTCTCAGGCCGTGAAGAGACATCTAGGATTTTCAGGTAACGTTCCACGGCTACTTATAGTGTTTGCGGATAGGATCAGGTTGCGGTCAATCTAGTTACCACCTCCCCAGAGCTAGTCGTCTGTTCAGTTCCTTAGCTAGTCCATCCTGCGATCCTTGCCACTAGGATCATAACAGATCTCTGCCTGCTCTGCATCACCCCACCCCCGCTCTACATACTGACTACTGGATAATTGTGTAACTCTCTCCTCTGGACAGATGTCTTCCTCCTCCATTGACACCTCCTCATCCTCCTCACAAAGTGTCCCCTGCCTAGGCCTTTGTGAGGAACCACGTTGCGCAGACTGTCCAGAAGCAAATGGTGTTTGTGACTCCTCATCCTCCACCTCTTCCACAACATTCTCCCTTAGCGCTTGCAGTGTTCTTTCAAGCAGGCAGATAAGGGGGATAGTATGCTGACTAGTGCATCATTTGCACTTGCCATCTGCGTGCAATCATCGAATGCATGCAAAACCTGGCAGATATCCTTCATAGTGGCCCACTCAGTGGTTGTGAAGTCTGAACGGCACGCAGTGCAACTTCTTTGCGCCTGATGCAGCTGGTACTCCATTACTGCTGGCTGCTGCTAACACAACTGCCCCAGCATATGTAACGTTGAATTCCACATGGTGGGTAGGTCACATATGATGTGATGTTCTGGAAGGAGGAATCGGCGCTGCAGAGCTGCAATGCGCGATCTTGCCATGCTGGAATACCGCAAGTGAACACACTCTAGGCGGACCTTGTGCAGCAGTGCATCAAGATCCGGATAGTCCCTCAAAAAACTCTGCACAACCAAGTTGAGCACATGTGCCAGACATGGGATGTGAGTGAGGTTGCCTAGGGCCAGAGCTGCCACAGATTTTGGCCATTGTCACACACTACCATGCCAGGCTGGAGATTCGCTGGCACAAACCACACGTCACTCTCCTGCTTGATGGCATTCCAGAGCTCCTGCGCTGTGTGGCTTCGATTCCCCAAAGAAATTAATTTCAGTACAGCCTGTTGACGTTTGGCCATGGCTGTGCTCACATCGGTCGTAACAGGTAAGCGTTCACAGGTCCATGTGGAGGTGGACTGTGACGGCTCCTGCAGCGTTGATTCAGAGGAACTTGAGTATGAGGAGGAGTCAATGTGTACACACTGGATTCCTGCAATCCGTGGAGTTGGCAGAACACATACAGTGCCACTCTCAAGATCTGTACCCGGCTCCACAACATTTACCCAATAGGCAGTGAGGGAAAGGTATCGTCCCTGTCCATAGTGACTGGTCCATGCATCGGTGGTGAGGTGGACCTTGCTACTGACGGCGTTCAGTAACGCGTGTTTAATGTTTCCCTCCACATGCTTTTGCAGGGCAGAGATGGCTTGTCTGCTGAAAAAAAAGTGGCTGGGCACTTTGTATTGTGGGAATTCCAATGCCATCAAGTTACGGAAGGTGTCAGTCTCCATCAGCCTGAATGACAGCATTTCAAGGGACAGTAGTTTTGCAATTCCAGCATTCAGAGTCTATGCTCGGGGGTGGTTTGCCGAGAATGGCTGCCTTTTCTCCCATGCCTGTGCTACCAATGGCTGTAGACTGGGCTGGGAGTGTGAGGATGACAGGTAACGTGGTGCTGTGGGTGAAATTACACTGGGTCTCTTGACAACAGTGCCAGAGGTTCTTCCATGGCGATCCTGTGAGGAAGCCGAACCAGCTGTGTGTCAGCTGGAGGAAAAGGCTACAACACGAGCTGAAGAGGTGGTAGGTGCCGCTGTAGGTTGGCCTAGGTCTTCAGTGTGTTTTTGAAAACTCCACCACGTGCTTGGTCCGCACATGTTTCGACATATTTGTGGTATTGAGGTTACTGATATTTTTCCCTCGTTTGACTTTCTGATGACACACCTTGCATTTGACAAAGCAAATGTCATCTGTAACTGTGTCAAAAAAGGACCAGGCACTGCAAGTCTTGGGAGCACCCGATTTGGCTTTTGGAAGAGGCATGCTCCTAATGGGTGCCGAAGTGTAGGCTACAGGCAATGCAGTCTTCCCCCTCCCTCTCCCTCCTTTTTTGGCTGTTCGGGGAATCTCTTCCTCAGAGCTGCTCCCACCACCTTCCTGTACCTCACACCATGATGGGTCAAGGACCTCATCATCTACACTACCCTCTTCCACCAACTGCTTCTCCTGGGTAGTCTCGGCAGCACAGTATACACCAGAAAGTGGCACCTGAGTCGCATCATCAGATGCATACTGAGGTGTCCTGACCGGAGGCACTGGCCCACCCGCCTCTTCAGATTCAGAGAGACAGCCTCGTCTTCCATTTCTCGAATGCTGCTTGGCTGGCCCCCTCTTTCCAAGCCAAGAGATTCAGAGAACAGAAGTAGAGATGGCTCCTGTCCTGGTCTCTCTTACTGCCTGGACAATTTGACAGGTGGTGAAGAGACAGATGGTTGCTCTTCAGTGCTCTGTGCCTGAGAGGATGTGGCACTAATTGAAGTCGATGCATTAGCTGCCATCCATCCGACAACGGTTTCAATTTGTTTTGTCCCGCAGCAGTTGGGTACGGCGAGCTCCTACAAAGCTGCGCATGAAGGACTGTTCCCTGCTAAAACTGGGGGATGATGAGTCACCGGTGCCCGCAGCAGGCACAGAATCCCCACGTCCTCTCCCTGTTACACCTCCATGGCCATGCCCATGTGCCTTACTCCCTGCCTTCTTCATCTTGGTAGACTGATAAAGATAGGCAGAAAAATACTAAGGGCTTAGTATGCTTATTCCTGAACAGCTGCTCACAGTTATAAGAAACACTAATTTTATAAAGTGTGGACTACACTTTAATATGAGCTAATGTGGCCTACACTGTAAAGTGGAGTATTTGGTGAACTTTATTAACTTTTTGTTTTTTTCCACAGAACAGGCAACAGCTTGAGCTGCACTCACACAGAGACCATGCAGACAGCCGTGAACAGCACTGCAAGGCCAAAAAAAGCTCCTCTATGTAATCCTATATAGTGTTTTTCCACAATCTAGCAGGATACAGATGGAAACCTGTAACCCTGAGCTGACTACAACAGCTGTGGCTGCAGAACAGACTAAAGAGTGAGCTGCACTCACACAGAGACCATGCAGACAGCCGTGAATGGCGCTGCAAGACCAAAAAAAGCTCTTCTATGTAATCCTTTATAGTGTTTTTCCACAATCTAGCAGGATACAGATGGAAACCCACCAATAGGATAAATCTGTAATAATGTGCAGCAGGCAGCACTAATTGAAAAAATTACAATGGAACAGTATGAGGCAGTGACTCACACTGAGCTGTCTACAACTGGCTGTGGCTGTAGAACAGACTACAAAGTGAGCTGATCTCACCCAGAGACCTTGCAGATAGCCGTGAACAGTGCTGCAAGGCAAAAACAAGGTTCTCACACAGCAGTTGCTAAATTAGCCTGGGTAAAGCACAATGAAGCAAATCGCTATCTCAAACTGGCCCTCTCAGTCAGAACACAGTGTCCTGTCACCAACTGAATTCACAGCAGCGTGAACCCAAAATGGAGGCGGCGACTTTTATAGTGCATCATGACATCATTTCAGCAGCCAATCACAGCCATGCCAGTAGTTATATGACTAACATGCAGAACAGGATGTGCCCACACTTCTAATGATTCCTCATTGGCTGAATTAAATGAAACTGGCTCTTTGAATTATGGGAACTTCCGATTCCGGTATCCGATATACTGAAAGTATCGGAACTCAGTATCGGAATTCTGATACCGCGAATATCGGCCGATACCCGATATTTGCGGTATCGGAATGCTCAACACTAATGATCAGCGATGATCAAAATTTTCAATTCTGAGGTAAGATCCATATTTTGTGAAGACAGACTTCCCCGTTACTGAGAATTACTGAAAATTACTGAGAATATAGCAGTTGCTACTATTAAGATGGTATCTAGAAAGAGCTGGATGTGGAAGTAGGACCACCAGCTCTTGATTCCCCCTCCTTCCATCCATATAGAATTTTCTCAGTAGCAATTCACATTGCCTATCTTTGTATTAAGATTTTCAATTGAATTCATGTCTGGGTTCTGACTAGGCCATTCCAAAACTTGGATATTCTTCTGACTACATTACTCTTTTTAAACAAATACCAGTTCAGCATCTTATTATAATATATCCATGTATTTACTGGCTTAATATAATCTGCGAGCTAGGAGGGCTATAGTCAGATCACTATGTCTGCATTGACTCTATATAATATATGAGTGTCACTTTTGTATTGAAGACGTGAAATAAATTAACCTGTTGATGATATTCTAATTTTGTGAGAAGCACCTGTAAGTTTATGTGTAGTTGTAAAAATAAGTATATGAACACATATGACTCATTGTAATACCATAGAAACACATACCATACAGGTACATCCTTCCCAAAAGGATGTTTGATCACAAATGCACTAGCAGGATGCAACAGGCCTCCAATAATAAAGGCAAGGGTCAGCACAGTTGCAACCAACTGATAAAAACAGCCAACTCCACACCTACCAGATTATGGAGGGGTTGGCTGCCTAGTAGAAAAAAAAATTGCACACTAATAGGGTTTGCATAGGGCACAGTCACACAGGTAAGTGTGATGAAAATTGTCTGGCTTGCAGCCTATTAATGACGCCCATAGTATTATCTGGCGGGCTGCCCAGCATTATAATATGCACCACACAGGACCTGACACCCAAATGAACCAAGCCAACAAAAAGAGGCCTAGCTGCATCCTATAAAAAATGATATGAAAAGAAGTGCAAAAATTTAATGCATATGATAAATACATTAAATGAGGTATTGGTTAATATTTTGGACAAAATAGATAAGCTTGCAACCCAACGTCAAGGGTCCTCATGCTTGAGAGTCATAACACTAATATCAAAAACAGCTAACATTGAAAAATTCAAAAAACCACATACCATACAGATACAGCCTTCCCAAACCCTGTCTGATGACAAATGCACTAGCAGGATGCAGCAGATCATTGTAATACCATAGAACAAAATGCTTAAAAATGTAAGAATATTACCTTATCTTTTCAGATATGAAAGTGTCTTATCTCATGTAGCTCACTGCTTGAGTTATCCCTGTCTGTGTGTCCATGTGCTCACGTGGTACATCCATGTGTGATCCATGTGATCTCCGTGTGCTGTACGTGTGCTGTCCGTGTGAAAACGTATCACACTCAAAGGTTTATATGTCCTAAGGAAGGGTTAATGCGTTAATTGTGTGAGCCATTACTGATTAGGGATTATTGTCGGCCCAAAAGATGGTAGTCCAATATCATATAATCTTAGGGATGTGTGTTCGGACTCCTTTGCCGTCACAAATATGTCTATTTCCAATGAGGCGTTGTTGTGGTTGGAATGTCTTGTGCCACGTCGCTTTGGGGTTTGGCAACATATGCTTGTTGAGGAGCGACGGAGGGAAAAAGGCTATAGATTCACCCTATACATGTAGGAGTTATGGCCATTTTGACAAATTGTATCATGAAGTTCGCAAATACCCGTTGAAGTTTTTAGCTTTATGTCGTCTCTCCATTAGTGGATTTGACAACATACTTGAGTATTTGCATCCTTCTCTTCTCAAAGAAGACACCTGTATGTGACTAAGCATTTCTCCTGAGGAGCGTTTGGCTAGTAACCTTGAGGTAAATTTGCAAAAATCGAAAAATCCTTATTTGTGTATTAAGACATTTTAGAGTGTAAGATTTGATTTCACTATGATAAGCTGAGAATATTATTTTTACTGTCATACATGTCTTTGGTTACCATAGTCCTCTAACCAAAGGCCTCCATACACTTTATGTTTTCTAATACATACTCAAAAATAGTAGGCCCCTCACTCAAACTCCTGAACTGCACAATTTGTGAGATGTAAATTATAACTTACACCTGTGTGCTTCCTTCATGGGTGTGGTTGCTATTTTCGGAAACATATATACAGTACAGACCAAAAGTTTGGACACACCTTCTCATTTAAAGATTTTTCTGTATTTCCATGACTATGAAAATTGTACATTCACATTGAAGGCATCAAAACTTTGCATTAACACGTGGAATTATATACTTAACAAAAAAGTGTGAAACAACTGAAATTATGTCTTATATTCTAGGTTCTTCAAAGTAGCCACCTTTTGCTTTGATGACTGCTTTGAACATTCTTTGCGTTCTCTTGATGAGCTTCAAGAGGTAGTCACCAGGAATGGTTTTCACTTCACAGGTGTGCCCTGTCAGGTTTAATAAGTGGGATTTCTTGCCTTATAAATGGGGTTGGGACCATCAGTTGTGTTGAGCGGAAGTCTGGATAGTCCTACTGAATAGACTGTTAGAATTTGTATTATGGCAATAAAAAAGCAGCTAAGTAAAGAAAAACGAGTGGCCATTATTACTTTAAGAAATGAAGGTCAGTCAGTCCGAAAAATTGGGAAAACTTTGAAAGTGTCCCCAAGTGCAGTGGCAAAAACCATCAAGCGCTACAAAGAAACTGGCTCACATGAGGACCGCCCCAGGAAAGGAAGACCAAGAGTCAACTCTGCTTCTGAGGATAAGTTTATCCGAGTCACCAGCCTCAGAAATCGCAGGTTAAAAGCAGCTCAGATTAGAGATGAGGTTAATGCCACACAGAGTTCTAGCAGCAGACACATGTCTACAACAACAATTAAGAGAAGACTTTGTGCAACAGGCCTTCATGGTAAAATAGCTGCTAGGAAACCACTGCTAGGGACAGGCAACAAGCAGAAGAGACTTGTTTGGGCTAAGGAACACAATGAATGGACATTAGACCAGTGAAAATCTGTGCTTTGTTCTGATGAGCCAAATTTAGCAATCTGTGCTTCAGAAATAATCTGAACCTCAGCACCTTCCCAAAAATGTTTCAACAATAGCAGCAGGGTAGGTAATAAAAATTAAAACATAACCTTTAATATAGTATATTTAAAAAGGCCTCAGCCATAATGCATAGACAATAATCAATACAAAAGTGCTAGTGCTGCAAATAAACAGTGCTCAAAAGTAAAAAAAATTGGCGTGATCTCACCAAATTCGTCCTTCCTTGTAGGTTCCTATAGAGTCCAGGAATCCACTTCTCCCAGATAATCCCACAAATGGAGGGAGGGAAGGAAAATTTCTTTAGACGAACAGGGGGGTTGTAATTATCATTACCACTCAATGTCGTGCCCCTGCATGACTGCCGCCCTAACAAGGGCGGTCCCCTAGTGTAAAGCTGCTTAATGCCCCTAGGGTTATTTTCTCACCCCAACGCGTTTCTCCCTCCGTGTGGTGGGTTCATCAGGGGTATTTACTAGAAATGTCTCTCATAAGGACCCTTGTAGTGGCAAGTATGTCCCCAGTCACCTCCGGCATGTCACGCTGCCAGCCTTGTAAGGCGAAGATTCAGGAGATCTGGTGATTTGTCTGATGAGTCCAAATTTGAGATATTTGGTTCCAACCACCGTGTCTTTGTGCAATGCAGAAAAGGTGAACGGATGGACTTTACATGCCTCGTTCCCACCGCGAAGCATGGAGGAGGAGGTGTGATGGTGTGGGGTTGCTTTGCTGGTGACACTGTTGGGGATTTATTCAAAATTGAAGGCATAGTGAACCAGCATGGCTATCACAGCATCTTGCAGCGGCATGCTATTCCATCCGGTTTGTGTTTAGTTGGACCATCATTTAGTTTTCAACAGGACAATGACCCCAAACACACCTCTAGGCTCTGTAAGGGCTATTTGACCAAGAATGAGAGTGATGGGGTGCTGCGCCAGATGACCTGGCCTCCACAGTCACCAGACCTGAACCAAATCGAGATGGTTTGGGGTGAGCTGGACCACAGAGTGAAGGCAAAAGGGCCAACAAGTTCTAAGCATCTCTGGGAACTCCTTCAAGATTGTTGGAAGACCATTCCCGGTGGCTACCTCTTGAAACTCATCAAGAGAATGCCAAGAGTGTGCAAAGCAGTCATCAATGCAAAAGGTGGCTACTTTGAAGAACCTAGAATATAACACATAATTTCAGTTGTTTCACACTTTTTTGTTAAGTATATAATTCCACATGTGTTAATTCATAGTTTTGATGCCTTCAGTGTGAATGTACAATTTTCATAGCCATGAAAATACAGAAAAATATTTATCTTGGGAAGGTGTGTCCAAACTTTTGGTCTGTTCTGTATTAGTTTTATAGCTGCTGTATTTGTTCATTTGCCAGCATATTATGTACTTTGTTTTGATGAGTTTACACCTACTGTAAACTATGTTATGGTTAACAGATTCCTGGCTACTGGAAATTCATATTCTTCACTCCATTTTGTGTTCCTCCTTTGAACGTCAACCATATCCGGGATTGTATGCTCAACCTGTGATCTTATTTGGGACAAGCTGAAGAGACGCGTTTTGCCTTAGCTAACCACACAAGACTGGCTGAGGATTTCCCAGGGGATCATGGAAGCCACAGAGTTCCCAAATTGCATTGGTGCCCTTGATGGTAAACACATTTGTGTAAAGAAGCCGCCAAACTCTGGCTCGCCGTACTTTAATTATAAGAAATATTTTTCGGTAGTACTGCTGGCTGTAGCTGACGGCAACTACTTTTTTGTAAGTGCTGACATTGGGGCATGTGGGAATGCATTTGGTGCTCGCTCGCATCTTTAGATCTTCAAGATTCGCTAGGCTACTTGCTGTGACAAATTTACATATTCCCCATCCATGTGTGCTTCCAGGAGCCTCGACCCACCTGCACCATTTATGATGGCTACTGATGAGGGTTTTGGGGTGCCAAGACATATTATGCGCCCATTTCCACATCGAGGTTTGGATACCCATAGGCGCATTTTTAATCTTCATCACCAAAAAGACCCTACTCAAGGTATTAAATCAAATGAGAGGGTAAGCGAGTGTATTCAACCATAGAAAATGTATTTAATTAAAGCACTTATTTTTTATAATAGTAACACTATTGAACAAAGTAACACTACCAAGAAAAAGCAGGACAACGTGTTGTGTAATAACATGAAGGTATTGCCAACAGTCAAAAAATTCAATTTAATCAGAAATTAAAAAATAAGAAATCAATATTCTAGTAGCATGAAGGCACAGTACAGATGCGCATAGAAAGATCAAATAAGAAAGGACAATGTAATATGCACACAGGCTCCTAATAGCAACATAAAAATAAAGTGCAAAAGCCAATGTAAACAAAAGAATCTATTGTAAGCTTAAAGTCTCCATAGCAGCAAAGTGCATTTTCATGTGAGGTGGAGATTAGTAATGCAATAGAGTATATTGAATTTAAAGTGCCTGCTGTGCAAAAAGAGATTAGATATTATAATAGTGCGGGCTAATACCTACATAATCTGGAGAGTGAAAGGACCCCGACCTGTCAGACTTTTGACTGTTGGCAATACCTTCATGTTATTACCCCACACACTGTCCTGCTTTTTCTTGGTAATGTTACTTTGATCAATAGTGTTATCATTTTAAAAAATAAGTACTTTAATAAAATAAACTTTCTATGGTTGAATATACTCGCTTACCCTCTCATTTGATACCTTGAGTAGGGTCTTTTTGGTTACAATGTTATAATTTGAGTTATAACCTATATTCAATGTTGTGATATCCTTCTGTTGGAAACCTTGTGTTTAACTGCATTTTTAATCTTCATCTGATAAAAGCCCATAGATTGGTTGAGTGTGCTTTTGGGATCTTGACGTCTAAATGGCGCATCTTTGAGACACAAATCCAGATGCATCCAAACAAAGTCCAAGCAGTTCTAAAGGCTGCCATCATGTTGCATATTTTTTGTAGAAAACAAGAAACATACTTGGAGGATGTTGAGGATGTGGTAGTGTTTAATGTGCTATTACCAGAGGACCCACAGCATGCTCCCCGAGTTGCTCAGTCTGGCCTTGTAGTCAGCAATATTTTGATGATTATTTTTTGACACCAGAGGGTAGTGTGCCATGGCAAATGGATGTGCCCAACTAATGTTACCGTGACTTATGTATTCATTAACCAAGGTTATGGTATATTTTTAGTTCTATTGGTTATTTTTTTTGTATAATTTGGTTAGGGACTCTCAAGTCAATGAAGACCCTTGATGTGGGTGCGAGCTTACATTTGATGTGGTTAAATTATACATGCTCTTCTCAAAGGCTTATTGTTCCCCATAGCAAATACCTAATACCTCATTATGTTTTTGTTTTGTGAATGCAAAATATTACATGTGTACGTCAATGTTTTGCTATCATAAAATAACTATATCATTGTGAATCATTGAGTTTTTGAAGGAGAGTGTGACACCTCTGGATCATCTTGTTAACACATATTGACCTCGAAGCATCAAATTATTTTGACATTTCCCCACGGTCCATATTTCAATGCAGTTGAGGCTGTGAGGGGCCACAGCTTCAATGACATCAACACTAGTAACTGAATGTGCGTGCTCCACCAGCATCTCCTCATTTCCCAGTATTTAACAGCTGGGACGGTCGCATCTTTGCATGATCCAGGTTGGAAACTGTGTATGCCCCAGACATGGATTACTGCAAGGAAGATAACAACGGACAGGTATGGCATATAGTTATTTTTTTATTACAGTATGTAATTGAGGACATATATCCAACATATTTAGATACAATAATTATCATTTTTCTATAAACATCACAAATGACAAATTAGCAAAGGATTATTATTTTAGATACAAAACATGTATTCTGCATATTGTGCTTAAAAAAACACAAAAAAGAAGCCATAATATATTGCTTGCTTCCTTACAAGCCTGCCAAATCAACATTACTAGAGAAAGAATCATCGGTGGTATTTTCACCACTTCCACATTCTCTGTCGGATGAGTGTGTGGTCATTTGCCCTGTATACATTGGGGGCTGGAGTGTGGGTGCTTGATGAGGTGTGGATGTTAACACTGAAGTGGTAACAGATGAAGATGGTGGATAAGGTTGGGTTTGAATAGAGTCACCCAAAAAGGTGATGATGTGAACTAGATTCTGAGTCACCTAGCCGGCTGAGATATGATTGTGTAATATTATCACCTCTTTGCAAATAGGTATGCAGACCAAAGTGTCTCACCACAGGTGGCTGCTGCCTTGAAGGCAGAGTGTAGGGCTGTGGATGATGGAAAGGACCACCACTACTATCCCCCACAGACATGATGGAAGAGATGTTTCCATATTGTTGGCTGTAGGTGCTGCTAGGAGCAGACATTTGGCCATAATGATGCCTGTAGAGAGGGGCTGGAGGAACACACAAAGGCACAGACCTTTGCACATAATGATGGCTGAAGCCAGGGGCAGGAGGAACCAAAAAAGGACTAGACATTTGGCCATGAGGATGTCCTGAGGCAGTAGCTTGAGGTCCATAAAAAGAACTAGACATTTGTTGATACGGATATGTGGCGGTAGGAGGTGTAGGCACAGAAGAGGGTTCAGACATGTGCTGATATTGTTGTGCTGATGGTACATGTTCGGACTCTGAAGATAGTGTACCAACATTTTGACCATGTGTGGTGTTATGATCTGATGGCAACTGTATTTGATGGTGCCCTGATCCCCATTGTTCAATTGGCACTAGGACCTGGTTTGGTTCCTGCTCTCCCCAGCTTGCATCAAAGAGGGTCAATATTGCAGCCCATAACCATTCCTGCTGTTTCTCAGGAACTTTTGCTAGGCAGGGAGAGAGGGACCGACAAAACCTTTCAACAGAATTTTGTGGTGTCAGAGGTAGATTTGATGTTGCTGATGCCTATGGTGCCGGGGCTGCTGCTTGGGATCTTGTTTGTCCCATTTGTTTGGTGCTTCCCTGACCAGCATCAGTGGAGGGTTCATCAGCATCAGACACCTGTTCAGCCTGTGTTGGTGGAGTTGGGTTCTCTGGGGGTTCAGTCTCTGATGCAGAGGTACATGCCACTGATCTGGCTGGTGTTCGCGAATCATCAGAGTCCTTCAGGTTGTCATCAGTCCTAGGAGAAAACACATTGTCCCATGAATTTTTATTTTTTTTATAAAAGCTTACACCACCAAACTAGTAAAATTTTTGTTTGTGACAACATATGAAGTTATGTATAGACCATGGTTCTTTTTTCTACATTTACATATACATGTGTGTATGCCTTAAACAACATTTTAACATTTAGATATAATAAGTATTGTTCAGCGAATGTATGTCCTTTTCTTTATTATTATCTAAATTTACTTTTATAAAAATACAGTGTTGTAATGTTAATATGTTAGGACAAACATACTGAGTCACTTACGGATTGAGCTCTATGATTGGCTAAGGCTAAGTTGCTATTGTACACATATGGCCGCTTCTGGAAGCTCCTGACGTGGAGGGGGGATTAAATTCCCGCCGATACTGGTCCCTCGCTGTGCGCCATCGTCGTTTAACCAAATCCACTGTAGATAAAGTGTGAAAACACAAAATAAGTCACTTAAAGCAAAAATTTACAAGCTTATTTAAACAACAACACAACAGCTTAAGCTATGTCACATTTCAAAACTTATTTTCTAAGGATCAAGATGCCTGGTCACAACAAACGTAAGAATCCACCTTTTTTATGATTGCCATAAAGACTAAGAAGTGTGTGACCACTTTAAGAAATGTTGTGAGACAACAATTTTATATCTTGACACCATGACAAGTTTTCAAATCCCATTCCAACAACATAGCCTGCATGACTTTGGCTGTGTAAAACATAAACATTCCCACAATTAACAATGCCCAGCTGCCATATGTAAGGCCTTGCCTTGTGTGAAAAATCTTGTGTGGTGTAAATATTGAAGTCTAAACATTGGATTTAGCACAATCAGGCAACAGTGTTGTGGGTAGACCAAAATGTGAAACACATACACTCCAAGGGGCTACTATGTTTGAATAATGTGTGTATGGTGGATTTATCATATCAGGCAGCACATGATGATCCTTATGTTAAAAAAATCTACATTTAAAATGTTTAAATATATCAATGTCAGACACACTTTCAGTGAATAACTTTTGTAAAATATTACATCAGTGATTTACAATTTAAAAAAATATTTTAGCATAGTTAGGCCTAAGCCCAACAAATGTGAGACATCTGTAGAGCTATGCTTGAATACAGTACAGACTTGAAAATATAATATGCCACTGTTGTTACGCCATGGAATCTTTTAACAAATATTTATTTTGTCCACATGGCATAAAATAACCCGTTGACTTAGGTTTTTATATTTTTTGTTTAAAAAAATTGAAAAAAGGTTGTAAATACATAAAGCTACAGAACAGCAGTAACATTATGTTGCAAACACATACTGCATGGTTTTGCCTGTTGGATCAAGCATGGTTCATGACTAATTATGATAATTTAAGAGAGGGATCATACTATAATATACTAGTCATAAGCTCAAGTATATATGATAATGGCCTTGTACATGCAAAGTTGAAAAACAGAAATATAAACATGTGTGTGTTGGTTAGATATGCAACATGATGAGATATAAAGCACAATGTCAATTACTTGCATATGTAAAAAATTATTTCAACATTCTTTTTAAAAAGGAACATCAGTGGGGTAACTTACCAAACTTCACCTGCTTTTCTGGTGAAAATGTGGCCCAATCAGGTCTTGGGTAGAGCTGTTCAACTATAGCAAACCAAGCACGCTTGATCGCCAGCCTGTCATGCTATCACTTGGATCGAGTGTCCCAAAGTGCAGGATGTTGCTCCACTAGACTTATGAATTTTTCTGTGTCCACACGGGGGGCCATAATATAGTCACAAATCACCACAGTTGAAAGATCCCACCACTGTGATAACTCTCCAACTTCACTTCTCAGCCAAAACTGCTGTCTAGACTTTTCAAAAGTTTGGCCCAAGTAATGTCTAGACACCTGTCCATTACTGATACAATTGGTTTGAATGTTAACCCTGTAAGTTCAAAAACACACACGTATTGCACTCGGAAGCCATCCGTGTGCGGTAAGTGTTTACACGCACACATTGTCTTGTATGGGTCCATGTGATCCATGCAGTCGACAAAAAATGGACATGTCTACACGTTTTGCACACGGACACACGGTCCATGAAAACACGCAGACATCTGCAGAGACCCATTCATTTGAATGGGTCTACGTGTGTACGTGTCTCCGGTACGTGAGAAAACTGTCACTACACATATCGGAGGCTCTGACGTGTGATACCACCACTATTCTGTACTAAAAGCAATGCCTTTGTTTTTCAACCACTTTGCAAGTGTCAGAAATGTAGTATGGGGAATTGATTAATATGGCATTAAGTGCAACCTCAATTCTTTTTAATCTAATTGATCAATCTACTCCACTTTATCAATCTAACACTGTATGAATAGTATGAAACTTTGTATATAATGCAGAATTGTATTTTAATATTATTTTGTTAAGTATAAGACCATTGATTATTGATTAAATTAGCTTTTTTAAATGTCTAAGAAACCTATTCACTAGGTTAGATATTTTCTAAACCATCACTATAGTAAAATGACTAAGAACTGAAATCAAGTACACATCATCAATAATATCTTTGCAATATACATTTGTTTCATTGGGATGCCACATGCCATGGAAGGCATAATCTGTCCATTTATTCATTTGAATGCAAAGACATTTTTTCCTGCTACATGTTATTTTTCTCAGTTTGCACCTGCATTGCAGTGACTCAAGCTGTTTCCTCTTACAGATTGCAGCAGCACTATAGCACAGAAACGGCTCAGCAAATGAGGCATCAGAGAGAGCATATAATTCATTTCTTATGCCACACACCAGAGACAGAAAATTACTGTCACGGCTCTGTGCTGCATCTTTCATCATCTTGTGGAACAAAAGGTGCAGTTATGAAAGAATGGCAGTAAGAAAAGGAGACAAAAAAACAAGATAAAGACTGAGCACCTTTGGTCCTGAACCTAAAATGTCATTCAGTTGAAAAGACTTTCTTTTTTCATCTCTATAAATAGAAATCAGTTTTTAGAAACCAGTTGGCCTGGGATGCAGAATTAGGCTATCAAGCACCTGAACCATGTGACATGAAGACAAGAAGGATCTTATTGAACAATTATTTGTGTGAATTGAAGTCTAGTGTAGTACATTCAGTCAGCGAAAATAAAAGGAAATATAATATGATGTGTACTGGCCCTTCAAATAACCTTTCTCAGGCCGAGTCATGCTTGGCACAATATAACTTGCTTAGGATTGTGAGGTTGTTAAATCACAGTTGTCATTGCTGTAAGATTTCTTTTTTAATTTAGTAAATTTAAAAAAAATGTTTTTCTCCAATTCAAAAAGCGAGCCGAGATTTTGATGATCCCCACTCATCTTTTATTTCTTCCCAAGGATTTTCTATAGGATTCATAGTGGCTTTATGATGCAGTCATATTTTACAACAAAACCATGACTTTTTTTTAGCAATAATTATGGTGACTTGTAAAACATAAGACAAATAAAAAGTGTGAGGACTTAGAAATAGTACACACCAATATCAATTTTATGCACAAATTAGAATCTAAACTCAAATGGGCCGATCGATCAAGATGGTGTAGGGCAGTTTTATGCTACACTAGTCTTTACAAACTACATGGTTCCAAATTACTTAATTAATTTAACACCTTTAGGGTATGTGCGCACATTGCGGATTTCCTGCGGATCCGCAGGGTTTTTTGCGGCGCAAAAAAGCTGCATATCCGCAAGTGATTTACAGTACAATGTAAATCAATGGTAAAAAAAAAAAATGCTGTGCTAATGGTGAGAAAATTCCATGCGGAAATGCTGTGGATTAAAAGAAGTAGGATGTCACTTCTTTTTTGCGGATCTGCAACGTTTTTGTACCCATTCCATTATAGAAATCCGCAGGGGTAAAAAACGCAGCAAATCCGCACAAAATCCGCACAAAAAACACGACAAATCCACTCCTGCCATTTCTGCCAAGAGATGAAGAATCCGCGCCAAAGACTCCTAAGCCTAATCCGCAAAATGTGCACATGGCCTTAATAATTAACATGCTCCTCCATGTGCTGCACAAGAAATTCTACTTTGGTCAGTGACTGGAGTAGCATTTCTGACATAGAAAACACAAGCAGATTCATTAAATTTAATGGTTTGCATAGCCATGCCCCAGCTCTGCTTCAGCTCCACCCAGCTTCGCTTATTCCCTGTTGCGGAAAAAAGTTAAATCTATTCAAAGCTTTTACCCCACTTTTGTGGGGTAAAAACTTTGATCTAATGTCTCTTTAACTTTTTAGAAGAAATGGAACTGCTAAATGTTCACAGCACTTGCGTTTCATTGTTATAATAAAGATAGAAGAATACTTTAGTCGAAAATTAACAAGGCCAAACAGAATATCAAAACCTTCGATATTGATTTAATAAACTCTTATCTTAATAATATGCAACTTAAAATAAAAGATTATTTCCAATACATTGTTTAATGTGCAAAATTCCTAAAAAGAAAAGTCGCTACATATGCTGTTATGATAGTGTAGCAACTCACTAGGGAAAATAAGTAAGGGACTAAAAACTGCAACTGACCCTGCCAGTTCCAGTAAAGACTAGAGATCCTGACCCCGCAATCTCTAGTGGTTCCTACATGAGATGACATAGCCCTAACCACAGATTAGATGATGGCAACTTGCACGTATGCTGTCTGAAAGGCCATGCAGGGCTTCATGTTCATCCTAAAGAATTGAAGGCAACACAGAATGCAAATTACCTACAGAAGGGAAATTGAGCTGAAATAAGAAACAGATCCAAGAGTGATTAAAACAAACCACAAAATGCAAAATAAAGGATTTAAGTATGTGCTTACTAAAAAAAGGTTCAGGGATAAGAACGTAAACAGCAAAGAAATAAACCCTAGTTGGTCTTTCACTGACTGGCTTAATCTACAGCAGTGGGGACATCCAAATGAGACTAATACCAGCAGAGGAAAGTGTATAAAGCTGCATCCGAAAGGTGACAGGCTAGACAAATGAGTAAATGAAAACACCTGTTACCCTACAATGACTGAAGCAAAGATAAGAGAGACTAAACACCAGGAGAAAAGGTTTATCTACTGTTGCTCGGCAGACTGAGAAGTCAGCCATAAAGCACCGGCTCAAGTGTTCGAACCCAGATGCATGACACAAGCAGTATTAGTTTACACATGTGATTGCTGTAGAGGCAGATAACATTGAATCAATAATGATGATGACAAGTTCATTGTAAGATCAGGGACAATTCACTTATGCAAAGAACAGCATGTAAGATAAGGCAGGGATGAATTCTTATATTCTTTAATTTCACATAAATCTCAACAGAACATGCTATCTCTTTGTGGCCCATACACCAAATAGTTTATACAAAAAAAATAGAGTAAAACAGTTTGAATAATCACAAAAAATTGCTATTCTTAGTGTTTGCAAATAAGTTTGAAGAAGCTATGCACAAATAGGCGGAGCTGGGGAAAAGAGGTGCTGGATATGGCGTAGCAGTGGGCCAGCATTGCTCATACCAGACAAGTTAATCCAGTCCATGACAGAAGTAACATTTTTGGCTATGAGCACATCACTAATAAAATGCAATTTTGTGTGCCTCTTTAAAAATTTGGAGAATTGTATTCCTGAATGACCCATATGACTTGACAGTCTTAAAGGATCACGGCATTTTAAATTTTATCACACAATTGAAATTTCTATAAAGCAGAAATAGACACTTAATGACCACCAATATGCCTTTCAACGGTGGCAGTTAAGGGTACTTATTCCTCAGTGCCGCTTTTTAAAATAAGTGGATAGCACCACACAGCGTCAGAAATTCTCCGGGGTCTTGGGTACTGGGGGTAGCTGAGATCCCAGAGAACATGATTCGAGTCAGTTTTTACCAACCTGAGTATTGCGATCACCATTATGGAATAACTGGGATCACAAAAATAAGTCTGCTTTCCCACTTATTTTCTCTCTCTTTTGATATGAGCTAGCACATTAGACAAGAGAGAAATGGGGTCCCCCGAGTTCCCCGGTACCACGGGTGTCCGAGGACCCTCCTACATCCTCTGCTCCTGTCCCCTGGCTGTCCTGTCCCCCTGGCTGTCCTTCCAGGAAGAAAATTGCGGGCTTTTTGAGCGGTGCTCCTGCCGAGATCTGCCAGCCGATACCCGGCAGCAATAGAATATTTTTCCTATTGGTTCATTTTGATCACTGAGATAGACCAACAGTGATCAAAGTAAAAAAAAAAAAGATCAAACCCCCTTTTATCAACCACTTAATTAGGTAAAAAAAAATGTATTTATTTTCATTTTTCCATTAGGGTTAGGGTTGGGGATGGGATTAGGGTTGGAGTTAGAGCTAGGGTTAGGGTTGGGCTAGGGAAAGGTTTAGAGCTAGGGTTGGTGCAAGAGTTGGTTTTGGGGCTAGAACAAGGATTAAGGTTGGACTATGGTTAGGGTTGGGCTAGGGTTAGGGTTGTGGCTAGAGCTAGGGTTGGGGCTAAGGTTAGGTTGAGCTAGGGTAAGGGTCGGGGCTAGGGTTAGGTTTGGACTAGGGTTAGGGTTGGGTCTAGGGTTAGGTTTGGCTAGGGTTAGGGTTGGGGCTAGAGCTAGGGTTAGGGTTGAGCTATGGTTAGAGTTGGTCTATAGTTAGGGTTGGGGCTTGGGTTAGGGTTGGGATAGGGTTAGGGTTGGACTAGGTTAGGGTTGGATTAGGTTTAGGGTTGGGTCTACACTTAGGGTTGGGTCTAGGGTGAGGGTTGGGCTAGGGTTAGGGTTGAGGCTGGGGTTTGGGTTGGGGATAGAGCTAGGCTTAGGGTTGGGATACGGTTAGGGTTGGGATAGGGTTAGGCTTGGTCTAGGGTTAGGGTTGGGGTTGTCTAGGGTTTGGCTAGGGTTATGGTTGGACTAGGGTTATGGTTGGAATAGGGTTAGGGTTGGGCTCGGGTTAGGGTTAGGGCTCGGGTTAAGGTTGAGCTAGGTTAAGGATTGGGCTAGGGTAAGGGTTGGGGCTAGGGTTAGGGTTGGGCTAGGGTTACTGTTGGCATTAGGGTTAGGGTTGGGCTTAGGTTTATGTTGTGTTAGGGTTTTGGTTAGAGTTCTGGTTCTGGTTCTGGTATGGATTATGGTTAGGGTTGTGATTAGGGTTAGGGGTGTGTTAGGGTGAGGGTTGTGGTTAAGGTTAAGGTTAGAGTTGGGATTAGGGTTAGGGGTGTGTTGGGATTAAGGTTGGAATTAGAATTGGGGGTTCTATTGTTTAGATAGATAAGAGGTTCTCCAAATGCGACATGGCACCCACCATTGATTTCAGCCAATTTGGAGTTCAAAAAGTCAAACGGTGCTCTCTCCCTTCTGAGCCCTGCCATGCACCCAAACAGTGGCTTCCCGCCACATATGGGGTATCAGCGTACTCAGGAGAAGTTGTGCAACAAATTTTTTGTTTCATTTTCTCCTGATACCCTTGTGAAAAAAAAAAAAAAAATGGTTCCAAAGTAAATTTTTTGAGAAAAAAGTAAAATGTTCATTCTTTCCTTCCGCATTGCTTTAGTTCTCGTGAAGCACATGAAGGATGAATAAACTTCTTGAATGTGGTTTTACGCACCTTAAGGTGTGCAGTTTTTCAAAAGGTGTCACTTTTGGATATTTTCTGTTAAATTGACCCTCCAAACTCACTTTAAATGTGAGATGGTCCCTAAAAAAAGATTTGTACATTTTGTAGGAAAAATGAGAAATCGCTAGTCAAATTTTAAGCTTTATAACAAAAACAAATTACGTTTCCAATATTGTGCTTATGTAAAGTTGACATGTGGGAAATGTTATTTATTAACTATATTGTGTGACACTACTCTTTGATTTAAGGGTACAAAAATTAAAATTTTGAAAATTACAAAATTTCCAAATTTTCACTAAATTTCTGTTTTTTCACAAATAAACACAATACTTTACAGTATAGTATATAGACAATAGAACATTTTACTCAAGGCTGCTGTCATTTTGATATATGTTAAATTAATTAGCTAAATGTAATGACCATCTTAAGAATAAGTAAAGGTTACATTTAGTTTTATTAGCTTTGTTAGCTTGTAGGTTTTTATTCTTTTTGGGCTGTACTTGTGTATACAGTGGTATACAGTATTTTGTTCTCTTTATTGTTTCAAGTTTTGCTATATTCATTTTTTTAGGAAAGAGGAAAAAAGTGAATTTGGAATATCATTTACAAAATTGCTGCACCAAATAGTTTTCTGTATTGGATTAAATGTTGCAACATGCAGTTTAAATCTGTTTTTCTATTTTCTATTTTACTGGCACTGGTCTAAGTTTTCAATAAACAAAGATTAAGCAGAAGTTCTGATTTTAGATAAGAATATTATATCCAGAAGCAGAAATGTAAAATCTTTAGTTTAAACATGCTATGCTTAAAAGCTGTAAATTGACTTTTTTTTTCATTACTGTAAAAGAGAAAACAATTATTGTAATGGTTTCTAATGAAAGTGTCCTCTATTATGAGTAAAATTTTCTTTTTCACACTCTGTAATTGCTTAAATTGCAATAATTAGTTACTAATCTTTTGATGTCTTATGTGTAGTATAATCTATCTTCACTTTTAAGATAATTATTTTTAGTTATTCTTTCATGCAGAACAAAGTGATATATCTAGAGTACTCTCATTTATAAGTGTCTTTCAATACATTATAATGTGAAAAAAGTAATTCCTTTAGTCATTTATATCAAAATGAAAAAAACAACAACATTTAGATGGCTGTATATGAATGGAAATATATTATTATACAATACAATACAAATACATTATGCTGTGGGACATTTGGAAGTGGGGAAGGCCAGTGGTGTATCCAGGGGGGGCAGCCGGGGAATGTGCCCCGGGTGCAGCTGACAGGGGGGCACCAGCGGACCGCCTGATGATGCGGCGGTCCAAGGAGGCTCCTCGTCAGCGGCATTCTGCCACCTCACACTGAGATAGTCCTGTTCTCCGAGCCGGCTGTCAAATTGACAGCCAGCTCAGAGAAAGTGCTGCGCATCGAATCCCAAGTTCAGCGGCATAACTACCGCGATTGCAGGGGTCGCAGCTGCAATGGGGCCCGGAGTGCTTAGGGGCCTGCCCAGTCCAGCAGAGACTGGGCAGACCCATAAGCACTCTGAGCTACAAAATGGGCTGACGGCCCTTTAAATCTTCTGTACAGTCCCTGGTGCGCATGCACTCTCTCAGTGCGTGTGCAATCATGGGTGGGACTGCACTTGTCCCACAGCAGAGCCCCTCCACCGCAAAGAGCCACACACCACAACTATGGCTGCCGCTGCTCTGTGCGCACAAGACCTGTGATGAGGTCACAGGAGGGGAGGAGTCAGGTGTCACATGATCAAGGGCCTCTATGTAGTGCAGGACTCTGCTGGTTGTCATGGTGCTGGACGAGGGTAAGCTTTTGTGTGGTGTCAGGGGTAGTTTGTGTGAATGTAGCAGAGCCGTGTGTGTATGAGGTGTACAGAGCGGAAGCCGTGTGTGTAAGGTGTATGGAGTGGAGCAGGGTGTAAAAGGTGTATGGAGTGGAGTCATGTGTGTCTATGAGGTGTATGAAGCAGAGCTGCGTGTGTACGATGTGTACGGAGCAGAGCCGAGTGTGTACGAGGTGTACGGAGTAGAGCCACGTGTGTACAAGCTGTACGGAACAGAGCCGCATGTGTTCAAAGTGTATGGAGTGGAGCCACATGTGTACAAGGTGTACAGAGCGGAGCCATGTGTGCAAGGTGTACGGAGCTCAGCCGCGTGTGTAGGAGTAACTAGGTGTGGCCATTATACTGTATGCGTGTTTGTGCGTGCATGCGCAGCGCTGCGGGTGAATGTGCAGAGACGTAAATGATTTTGTGTGTGTGTACGGGGAGGAGAGGCGAGGGCAATGATGGGGCTGATGGGGAGAGGGCAATAATTGGAATGGAGGGGGAGGAGGAAATGAAGGATGGGGTGGAATGGGCAATGATGGAAGTGGAATGGGCAATGATGGGGGTGGGGGTAGGAAATGATGGAGGTGGTAGAATGGGCAATGATAGGGGTGGGGGAAGAATGCAATGATGATGGGGAGGAGGAAATCATGGAGGTGGGGGGTAGAATGGACAAGGATGGTGGTGGAAAGCACACTGATGATATTGGAGGGGGATAAAATGATGAAGTTGGTGGAATGGGCAAGTATGGTGATGGCGGCAGAAAGGACAATGATGATGGTGGTGGAAAGGGCAATGATGGGGATGGTGGGGGAATAGAAAATGATGGATATGGTGGAAAAGGCAAAGGAGGAAATGATGGAGGTGGTGGAATGGGAAATTATGGGGTGGTGGGGAGAAAGCAAAGATAGTGGTGGTGGAGAAGGCAAAGATGGAGGTGGTGAAGAGAGCAATGATGGGGTGGGTAGAGGAAAATAATGGGCATATATGAGGAAACAGTATGGGGGAATGGGGGGAATATCTGAGGAAACTGGGGAAGTGCAGACAGTATGAGGAGCGAACGGGGGAATGTATGTGGACACAGTATGAGTAGCGATGTGAAAAATGTATGTGTACAGAGTATGGGGAGTGAGGGTGATGGGATGTGTGCAGACACAATGGGGAGTCAGGCGAGCAGGCTGTATAGAAAGTGAGGGGGTAAATATATGAGGAGACATTATGGTGAACAGGAGGGATGTGAGAGGAGACAGTATGAGGAGGGAGGGGAATAGTGTGAGGAGACAGTATGGGGAAAAAAGTGAGTGGGCACAGAATAGAAACGGAGTAGTGGGGGCGTAGCATGGGGGGGACAGTGTTAGGGCACAGTCAGGAGGGGATGGTATACCAAGAAGGGGGAGTGTGATGACATAGTACAGTATAAATACTGGGCCCTATAGAGGGGGACACAGTATGAGAGGACAGTGTGAAGAGGGGGCCGGTATGGAAAGGAGAGGTCAGTGTGAAGAGCATGTACCATAAGAGGGACAGCGTGGGGGTCATATTTTGTGCAGACAATATAGTGAGGGGCAATTTTTTATTCAGGAGCATTATAATGACACTTATATCTTTAAGGGCATCATGTGGAGATTTTCTGCAAAAGAGCAGAGAAGATGGAAGTCTGCAGAGACGGCTGTGGATGAGAAAACTCATCATGGGGTCTGGACAAGATGAAGAAAAGGAGAATGACTCCAGAGACAACATCATCTATAAGGTACCTTGATGTAAATGTTATTTGTGATACTGACTAATTCTCCTGTTTTTATTTATGTTAGGAGCATTAAAGGGGATGTCCAGGTTTGTGATAAGTCTGCAGTCATTCTTTGTCAATGCAGACTTCTGCGTTCTCACAGTACGCACTGCACGCTGTCAGGATTCTCTCGTGCTGGCGATTTACATACATGCGGTCACGTGCTGACTAGATATTTGTGGCCTCAGTCAATGAAAATGAACTGAGAGAGTCTAGTCCGAATGTGGTCAGAGGTATACAAATCACATACTTGTGCTGACATGACTGTACACCGGCAAGGGAGAATCCTAAAAGTGTGCAGTGCATTAGTTGTGAGAATTCAGAAGCTGCGATGTCAGGATTCATCTCTGCAGGTTCCAGTAGTCGTCAGTCACATGGACACTTCACTCATATGCGATTTTCATACGTATGGACCTGTGACAACGAGCTTCTCTTCTGCTTCTCTCAGTTTTTCACTGAATATTGAGAGCATTAGGGAGAGCGGCTTGTGGGTACGTGACTAAGTGTACAAATCGCATATGTCCTGGGGGGGTGCCAAAATGTATTCTTGCCTTGGGTGCCAGAAACCCTAGATACGCCTCTTGGGAAGGCTTCAAGCATATGTCCATATTACAGCTTCATGCATCCAGTACAGAAGGTACTTTTTTTATTATTTTAATTTTAAGATAACTGGATTTTTTTTTTTTGCAAACACTGAACTATGCCACATAGATAATAACTGTAGGAAACTCCATGTGTAGCTTGATTGATTGCTAAATGATTGATTTTATTGATTTGATTGCTTTCTTAGTAGTGCAGATATTTATAGCTCCTTTTGTCATGATTCCACGGCTCAGAATGTCTTGGGTGCAGTGAGTGACAGGTCAGTCTTCCAATGTCTTCCTTCTTGTAGTTCTTTTCTGCAGCTCTTGTGTCCTGTATGCGTTTCTAGATCGGTTATTTTATTTATCTGGTTTTTAATGTGTGTTCTTGTTATCTTTTAAGTTTTTATAGCGGATGTTGCCTTTCCACTAGATTGAATTATCGTCTCCCCTGCCCTATGGATGTATGTTCGTGTGCACCAAGTCATCGGGACCAATTAGCGGCTTGGAAATAATTTTCATAAGTCCTGCTGGACTTATTTTTGTAATAGAGTGTATATAGTTATTACTAAGGTTGAAGGAAGACTTTAAGTCCATCTAGTTCAACCGATAGCCTAACCTAACATGCCCTAACATGTTGATCCAGAGGAAGCAAAAAAAAAAACGTTGCAAAGAGTAAGCTCCACATTGGGGAAAAAAATTCCTTCCCAACTCCACATATGGCAATCAGACTAGTTCCCTGGATCAACTCCCTATCAAGGAATCTAGTATATATAACCTGTAACATTATACTTTTCAAGAAAGGCATCCTGTCCCCTCTTAAATTTAAGTAATGAATCACTCATTACAACATCAAACGGCAGAGAGTTCCATAGTCTCACTGCTCTTACAGTAAAGAATCCACGTCTGTTATTATGCTTAAAACTTCTTGCCTCCAGACGTACAGGATGCCCTGTTGTCCTTGTCTCAGGTCCATGATTAAAAAGATCAGGAGAAAGGTCTTTGTACTGACCCCTCATATATTTATACATTAACGTAAGATCACCCCTTAGCTTTCGTTTTTCCAAACTAAATAGCCCCAAGTGTAATAATCTATCTTGGTATTGCAGACCCCCCAGTCCTCTAATAACCTTGGTCGCTCTTCTCTGCACCCGCTCCAGTTCAGCTATGTCTTTCTTATACACCGGAGACCAGAACTGTACACAGTATTCTAAGTGTGGTCGAACTTGTGACATGTATAGAGGTAAAATTATGTTCTTCTCATGAGCATCTATGCCTCTTTTAATGCATCCCATTATTTTATTTGCCTTTGTAGCAGCTGCTTGACACTGGCCACTAAATGTGAGTTTGTCATCCACCCATACACCCAGGTCTTTTTCATTGACAGTTTTGCCCAGAGTTTTAGAATTAAGCACAAAGTTATACATCTTATTACTTCTACCCAAGTGCATGGCCTTACATTTTTCCCCATTAACCCATTACTTGCCAAATTAGCAGTTTTCATTTTTTTATGACAGATTTTTAACCCCTTCCCGACATTTGACGTACTATCCCGTCGAGGTGGGGTGGGCCCCCATGACCGCCGACGGGATAGTACGTCATACGCGATCGGCCGCGCTCACGGGGGGAGCGCGGCCGATCGCGGCCGGGTGTCGGCTGCATATCGCAGCTGACATCCGGCACTATGTGCCAGGAGCGGTCACGGACCGCCCCCGGCACATTAACCCCCGGCACACCGCGATCAAACATGATCGCGGTGTACCGGCGGTACAGGGAAGCATCGCGCAGGGAGGGGGCTCCCTGCGTGCTTCCCTGAGACGATCGGTACAAGGTGATGTACTCACCTCGTAACGAACGTCTTCTCCCTGCAGGCCCCGGATCCAAAATGGCCGAGGGGCTGTATCCGGGTCCTGCAGGGAGCACTTCCGGGTCGGAGCAGGCTGCAGATGAAAGCTGCAGCCTGCTCCGATGAAAGTATGATCGCGGATCTGATAGAGTGCTGTGCACACTATCAGATCTGCGATCTGTGATGTCCCCCCCTGGGACAAAGTAAAAAAGTAAAAAAAAAAATTTCCACATGTGTAAAAAAAAAAAAAAAAATTCCTAAATAAATAATAATAAAAAAAAAAATATTATTCCCATAAATACATTTCTTTATCTAAAAAAAAACAAACAAAAACAATAAAAGTACACATATTTAGTATCGCCGCGTCCGTAACGACCCAACCTATAAAACTGGCCCACTAGTTAACCCCTTCAGTAAACACCGTAAGAAAAAAAAAAAAAAACGAGGCAAAAAACAACGCTTTATTACCACACCGCCGAACAAAAAGTGGAATAACACGCGATCAAAAAGACGGATATAAATAACCATGTTACCGCTGAAAACGTCATCTTGTCCCGCAAAAAACGAGCCGCCATACAGCATGATCAGCAAAAAAATAAAAAAGTTATAGTCCTCAGAATAAAGCGATGCCAAAATAATTATTTTTTCTATAAAATAGTTTTTATCGTATAAAAGCGTCAAAACATAAAAAAATGATATAAATGAGATATCGCTGTAATCGTACTGACCCGACGAATAAAACTGCTTTATCAATTTTACCAAGCGCAGAACGGTATAAACGCCTCTCCCAAAAGAAATTCATGAATAGCTGGTTTTTGGTTATTCTGCCTCACAAAAATCGGAATAAAAAGTGATAAAAAATGGTCACGTGTCCGAAAATGTTACCAATAAAAACGTCAACTCGTCCCGCAAAAAAAAAAAAACCTCACATGACTCTGTGGACTCAAATGTGGAAAAATTATAGGTCTCAAAATGTGGAGACGCAAAAACTTTTTTGCTATAAAAAGCGTCTTTTAGTCTGGTTTCACACTTGCGTTTTTATCTGCATGCGTTTTTTAAAAAAACCACATGTGTGAAAAAATGCATGTAAACGCGGTAAAACGCATGCGTTTTTATAGAAAAACACAAGAAAACAAGAAAAAAACAAAAAACCCTAACCCTACCCCTAACCCTACCCCTAACCTGAAATACGTGGCACTGAAATACGTGGCACTGAAATATACGTTTATATACGTATATACGTATATAAGTGCCACGATATTTCAGTGGCCACGTATTTAAGTGCCACGTATTTAAGTGCCACGTATTTAAGTGCCACGTATTTAAGTGCCACGTATTTAAGTGCCACGTATTTACGTGCCACGTATTTTTCAGTGCCTGAAATACGTGGCACTGAAATACGTGGCACTGAAATACGTGGCACTGAAATATCGTGGCACTGAAATATCGTGGCACTGAAGTATTTACGTGCCACGTATTTTTCAGTGCCTGAAATACGTGGCACTGAAATACGTGGCACTGAAATATCGTGGCACTGAAATACGTGGCACTTAAATACGTGGCACTTAAATACGTGGCACTTAAATACGTGGCTCTTAAATACGTGGCACTTATATACGTGGCACTTATATACGTGGCACTTATGACTGTCAGAAAATGTTCAGTAAACGGTTAGGGGTGAGGTTAGGGGTAGGGTTTCAGGTAGAATTGGGGAGATTCCACTGTTCAGGCACATCAGGGGCTCTCCAAACGCGACATGGCGTCCAATCTCAATTCCAGCCAATTCTGCGTTGAAAAAGTAAAACAGTGCTCCTTCCCTTCCGAGCTCTCCCGTGCGTCCAAAAAGGGGTTTACCCCAACATATGGGGTATCAGCGTACTAGGGACAAATTGAACAACAACTTCTGGGGTCCAAGTTCTCTTGTTATCCTTGGGAAAATAAAAATTTGGGGGGCTAAAAATCATTTTTGTGGGAAAAAAAATATGTTTTATTTTCACGGCTCTGCGTTGTAAACTGTAGTGAAACACTTGGGGGTTCAAAGTTCTCACAACACATCTAGATAAGTTCCTTGGGAGGTCTAGTTTCCAATATGGGGTCACTTGTGGGGGGTTTGTACTATTTGGGTACATCAGGGGCTCTGCAAATGCAACGTGACGCCTGCAGACCAATCCATTTAAGTCTGCATTCCAAATGGCGCTCCTTCCCTTCTGAGCTCTGTCATGCGCCCAAACAGTGGTTCCCCCCCACATAGGGGGTATCAGCGTACTCAGGACAAATTGGACAACAACTTTTAGGGTCCAATTTATCCTGATACCCTTGTGAAAATACAAAACTGGGGGCTAAATTTCATTTTTGTGAAAAAAAAAATATATATTTTCACAGCTCTGCGTTATAAACTGTAGTGAAACACTTGGTGGTTCAAAGTTCTCACAACACATCTAGATAAGTTCCTTGGGGGGTCTAGTTTCCAATATGGGGTCACTTGTGGGGGGTTTGTACTGTTTGGGTACATCAGGGGCTCTGCAAATGCAACGTGACGCCTGCAGACCAATCCATTTAAGTCTGCATTCCAAATGGCGCTCCTTCCCTTCCGAGCTCTGTCATGCGCCCAAACAGTGGTCCCCCCCCACAAATGGGGTATCAGCGTACTCCAGACAAATTGGACAACAACTTTTGAGGTCCAATTTATCCTGATACCCTTGTAAAAATACAAAACTGGGGGCTAAAAAATCATTTTTGTGAAAAAAAAAAATAATTTTTATTTTCACGGCTCTGCGTTATAAACTGTAGTGAAACACTTGGGGGTTCAAAGCTCTCAAAACACATCTAGATAAGTTCCTTAGGGGGTCTACTTTCCAAAATGGTGTCACTTGTGGGGGGGTTTAATGTTTAGGCACATCAGGGGCTCTCCAAACGCAACATGGCATCCCATCTTAATTCCAGTCAATTTTGCATTGAAAAGTAAAATAGCGCTTCTTCCCTTCTGAGCTCTGCTATGCGCCCAAACAATGGTTTACACCCACATATGGGGTATCGTCGTACTCAGGACAAATTGGAAAACAACTTTTGTGGTCTAATTTCTTCTCTTACCCTTGGGGAAATAAAAAAATGGGGGTTAAAAGATCATTTTTGTGAAAAAATATGATTTTTTATTTTTACGGCTCTGCATTATAAACTTCTGTGAAGCACTTGTTGGGTCAAAGTGCTCAACACACATCTAGATAAGTTCCTTAAGGGGTCTACTTTCCAAAATGGTGTCACTCGTGGGGGGTTTCAATGTTTAGGCACATTAGGGGCTCTCCAAACGCAACATGGCGTCCCATCTCAATTCCAGTCAATTTTGCATTGAAAAGTCAAATGGCGCTCCTTCCCTTCTGAGCTCTGCCCTGCGCCCAAACAATGGTTTACACCCACATATGGGGTATCAGTGTACTCAGGACAAATTGCACAACAATTTTTGGGGTCCAATTTCTTCTCTTACCCTTGGGAAAATAAAAAATTGGGGGTGAAAAGATCATTTTTGTGAAAAAATATGATTTTTTATTTTTACGGCTCTGCATTATAAACTTCTGTGAAGCACTTGGTGGGTCAAAGTGCTCACCACACATCTAGATAAGTTCCTTAGGGGGTCTACTTTCCAAAATGGTGTCACTTGTTAGGGGTTTCAATGTTTAGGCACATCAAGGGCTCTCTAAATGCAACATGGCGTCCCATCTCAATTCCAGTCAATTTTGCATTGAAAAGTCAAATGGCGCTCCTTCCCTTCCGAGCTCTGCCCTGCGCCCAAACAATGGTTTACACCCACATATGGGGTATCAGCGTACTCAGGACAAATTGCACAACAATTTTTGGGGTCCAATTTCTTCTCTCACCCTTGGGAAAATTAAAAAATTGGGGGTGAAAAGATCATTTTTGTGAAAAAATATGATTTTTTATTTTTACGGCTCTGCATTATAAACTTCTGTAAAGCACTTGTTGGGTCAAAGTGCTCACCACACATCTAGATAAGTTCCTTAGGGGGTCTACTTTCCAAAATGGTGTCACTTGTTAGGGGTTTCAATGTTTAGGCACATCAGGGGCTCTCCAAATGCAACATGGCGTCCCATCTCAATTCCAGTCAATTTTGCATTGAAAAGTCAAATGGCGCTCCTTTGCTTCCAAGCTCTGCCATGCGCCCAAACTGTGGTTTACCCCCACATATGGGGTATCAGCGTACTCAGGACAAATTGTACAACAACTTTTGGGGTCTATTTTCTCCTGTTACCCTTGGTAAAATAAAACAAATTGGAGCTGAAATAAATTTTGTGTGAAAAAAAGTTAAATGTTCATTTTTATTTAAACATTCCAAAAATTCCTGTGAAACACCTGAAGGGTTAATAAACTTCTTGAAAGTGGTTTTGAGTACCTTGAGGGGTGCAGTTTTTAGAATGGTGTCACACTTGGGTATTTTCTATCATATAGACCCTGTTGTGAATTTGCTTTTTGCTCCCTCTAGTGGTTACTAGTTTTTTGACTCTGGTTTTTCTGTCATTCCTTTTATCCGCACCTGGGTCGTTAGTTAGGGGTGTTGCTATATAAGCTCCCTAGACCTTCAGTTCAATGCCTGGCAACGTAGTTATCAGAGCTAGTCTGCTGTGCTCTTGTCTACTGATCCTGGTTCCAGTTATATCAGCTAAGTCTGCCTTTTGCTTTTTGCTATTTGTTTTGGTTTTGTATTTTTGTCCAGCTTGTTCCAAATCTATATCCTGACCTTTGCTGGAAGCTCTAGGGGGCTGGTGTTCTCCCCCCGGACCGTTAGACGGTTCGGGGGTTCTTGAATTTCCAGTGTGGATTTTGATAGGGTTTTTGTTGACCATATAAGTTACCTTTCTTTATTCTGCTATCAGTAAGCGGGCCTCTCTGTGCTAAACCTGGTTCATTTCTGTGTTTGTCATTTCCTCTTACCTCACCGTTATTATTTGTGGGGGGCTTCTATCCAGCTTTGGGGTCCCCTTCTCTGGAGGCAAGAAAGGTCTTTTGTTTTCCTCTACTAGGGGTAGCTAGATTCTCCAGCTGGAGCGTGTCATCTAGAATCAACGTAGGAATGATCCCCGGCTACTTCTAGTGTTGGCGTTAGGAGTAGATATATGGTCAACCCAGTTACCACTGCCCTATGAGCTGGATTTTTGTATTCTGCAGACTTCCACGTACCTCTGAGACCCTCGCCATTGGGGTCATAACAGTTTGCCAGGCCAGTATTAAATGTTTAATGCGTTGCAGAAGAGGGATTATAAGAAAGAAGATTCTGAGTTTTTTTTTTTTTTCTTTCTTCTTCCCCTTTACCTCAGAGTGGCTATGCTTGCTGCAGACATGAATGTCCAGACCTTGATTACAAGTGTGGACCAGCTGGCTACTCGTGTGCAGGGCATACAAGACTATGTTATCAGAAATCCTAGGTCAGAACCTAAAATACCGATTCCTGAACTGTTTTCCGGAGACAGGTTTAAGTTTAGGAATTTTGTGAATAATTGTAAATTGTTTTTGTCCCTGAGACCCTGTTCATCTGGAGACTCTGCTCAGCAAGTAAAAATAGTTATTTCGTTCTTACGGGGCGACCCTCAGGATTGGGCTTTTTCGCTGGCGCCAGGAGATCCGGCATTGGCTGATATTGATGCGTTTTTTCTGGCGCTCGGTTTACTTTATGAGGAACCCAATCTTGAGATTCAGGCAGAAAAGGCCTTGCTGGCTATGTCTCAGGGGCAGGACGAGGCTGAAGTGTATTGCCAAAAATTTCGGAAATGGTCCGTGCTGACACATTGGAACGAGTGTGCACTGGCCGCTAATTTTAGAAATGGCCTATCTGAAGCCATTAAGAATGTTATGGTGGGTTTTCCCATTCCCACAGGTCTCAATGATACTATAGCACTGGCTATTCAAATTGACCGGCGGTTGCGGGAGCGCAAAACCGCAAATTCCCTCATGGTGTTGTCTGAACAGACACCTAATTCGGTGCAATGTGATAGAAAAACCGCAAATTCCCTCATGGTGTTGTCTGAACAGACACCTGATTTAATGCAATGTGATAGAATCCTGACTAGAAATGAGCGGAAAATTCATAGACGCCGGAATGGCTTGTGCTACTACTGTGGTGATTCTACACATGTTATCTCAGCATGCTCTAAACGTATAGCTAAGGTTGTTAGTCCTGTCACCGTTGGTAATTTGCAACCTAAATTTATTCTGTCTGTAACTTTGATTTGCTCACTGTCGTCTTATCCTGTCATGGCGTTTGTAGATTCAGGTGCTGCCCTGAGTCTTATGGATCTGTCATTTGCTAAGCACTGTGGTTTTACTCTTGAACCATTAGAAAATCCTATTCCTCTTAGGGGTATTGATGCTACGCCATTGGCAGCAAATAAACCGCAGTATTGGACACAGGTTATCATGTGCATGACTCCTGAACACCGCGAGGTGATACGTTTCCTGGTTTTACATAAAATGCATGATTTGGTTGTTTTAGGGCTGCCATGGTTACAGACCCATAATCCAGTCCTGGACTGGAAGGCTATGTCAGTCTCAAGTTGGGGCTGTCGTGGTATTCATGGGGATTCCCTGCCTGTGTCTATTGCTTCTTCTACGCCTTCGGAAGTTCCAGAGTATTTGTCTGATTATCAGGATGTCTTCAGTGAGTCTGAGTCCAGTGCACTGCCTCCTCATAGGGACTGTGACTGTGCTATAGATTTGATCCCAGGCAGTAAGTTTCCTAAGGGAAGACTGTTTAATCTGTCGGTACCTGAACATACCACTATGCGTTCATATATCAGGGAGTCTCTGGAGAAAGGACATATTCGTCCGTCTTCTTCCCCCCTTGGTGCGGGATTCTTTTTTGTGGCAAAAAAGGACGGATCTTTGAGACCTTGTATTGATTATCGGCTTTTAAATAAGATCACTGTCAAATTTCAGTATCCTTTACCGCTGTTGTCTGACTTGTTTGCCCGGATTAAAGGTGCCAAGTGGTTCACCAAGATAGACCTTCGTGGTGCGTACAACCTTGTGCGCATTAAGCAAGGTGATGAATGGAAAACCGCATTCAATACGCCCGAAGGTCATTTTGAGTACTTGGTGATGCCTTTTGGGCTCTCCAATGCGCCTTCAGTTTTTCAGTCCTTTATGCATGACATTTTCCGGAAGTATCTGGATAAATTTTTGATTGTTTATCTGGATGATATTTTGGTTTTTTCTGATGATTGGGATTCGCATGTGGAGCAGGTCAGGTTGGTCTTTAAAATTTTGCGTGAAAATTCTTTGTTTGTCAAGGGCTCAAAGTGTCTCTTTGGTGTACAGAAGGTTCCCTTTTTGGGGTTCATTTTTTCCCCTTCTGCTGTGGAGATGGACCCAGTCAAGGTCCGAGCTATTCTTGATTGGACTCAGCCCTCGTCGGTTAAGAGTCTTCAGAAGTTCTTGGGTTTCGCTAACTTCTACCGTCGTTTTATCGCTAATTTTTCTAGCATTGTGAAACCGTTGACGGATATGACCAAGAAGGGCTCCGATGTAGCTAACTGGGCTCCTGCTGCCGTGGAGGCTTTCCAGGAGTTGAAGCGCCGGTTTACTTCGGCGCCTGTTTTGTGCCAGCCCGATGTCTCACTTCCCTTTCAGGTTGAGGTGGATGCTTCAGAGATTGGAGCAGGGGCCATTTTGTCGCAGAGAGGCCCTGGTTGCTCTGTTATGAAACCTTGTGCCTTTTTCTCCAGGAAGTTTTCGCCTGCCGAGCGAAATTATGATGTGGGCAATCGGGAGTTGTTGGCCATGAAATGGGCATTTGAGGAGTGGCGTCATTGGCTCGAGGGTGCTAAGCATCGTGTGGTGGTCTTGACTGATCACAAAAATCTGATGTATCTCGAGTCTGCTAAACGCCTTAATCCGAGACAGGCCCGCTGGTCATTGTTTTTCTCCCGCTTTGATTTTGTTGTCTCGTATTTACCAGGTTCAAAGAATGTGAAGGCCGATGCTCTTTCTAGGAGCTTTGTGCCTGATGCTCCTGGAGTCGCTGATCCTGTTGGTATTCTTAAAGATGGAGTTATCTTGTCAGCTATTTCTCCGGATCTGCGACGTGTGTTGCAGAGATTTCAGGCTGATAGGCCTGAGTCTTGTCCACCTGACAGACTGTTTGTCCCGGATAAATGGACCAGCAGAGTCATTTCCGAGGTTCATTCCTCGGTGTTGGCAGGTCACCCGGGAATTTTTGGCACCAGAGATCTGGTGGCCAGGTCCTTTTGGTGGCCTTCCTTGTCAAGGGATGTGCGGTCATTTGTGCAGTCCTGTGGGACTTGTGCTCGAGCTAAGCCTTGCTGTTCTCGTGCCAGCGGTTTGCTCTTGCCCTTGCCTGTCCCGAAGAGACCTTGGACACATATCTCCATGGATTTCATTTCTGATCTTCCGCTATCTCAGGGCATGTCCGTTATCTGGGTGATATGTGATCGCTTCTCCAAGATGGTCCATTTGGTTCCTTTGCCTAAGCTGCCTTCCTCTTCCGATCTGGTTCCTGTGTTTTTCCAGAACGTGGTTCGTTTGCACGGCATCAGACAGAGGATCCCAGTTCGTTTCTAGGTTCTGGCGATCCTTTTGTAGTAGGATGGGCATTGATTTGTCGTTTTCGTCTGCTTTCCATCCTCAGACTAATGGACAGACGGAGCGAACCAATCAGACTTTGGAGGCTTATTTGAGGTGTTTTGTCTCTGCTGATCAGGACGATTGGGTGACATTCTTGCCGTTGGCTGAGTTTGCCCTTAATAATCGGGCTAGTTCCGCCACCTTGGTTTCGCCTTTTTTCTGCAACTCTGGTTTCCATTCTCGCTTTTCTTCGGGTCATGTGGAGCCTTCTGACTGTCCTGGGGTGGATTCTGTGGTAGATAGGTTGCAGCGGATCTGGAATCATGTGGTGGACAACTTGAAGTTGTCACAGGAGAGGGCTCAGCGCTTTGCCAACCGCCGCCGCGGTGTGGGTCCCCGACTACGCGTTGGGGATTTGGTATGGCTTTCTTCCCGCTTTGTTCCTATGAAGGTCTCCTCTCCCAAATTTAAACCTCGTTTTATTGGGCCTTACAAGATATTGGAAATCCTTAATCCTGTATCTTTTCGTCTGGATCTTCCTGTGTCGTTTGCTATTCACAATGTATTTCATAGGTCCTTGTTGCGGCGGTACATTGTGCCTGTAGTTCCTTCTGCTGAGCCTCCTGCTCCGGTGTTGGTTGAGGGCGAGTTGGAGTACGTGGTGGAGAAGATCTTGGATTCTCGCCTCTCCAGGCGGAGGCTTCAGTACCTGGTCAAGTGGAAGGGCTATGGTCAGGAGGATAATTCCTGGGTGGTCGCCTCTGATGTTCATGCGGCCGATTTAGTTCGTGCCTTTCATGCCGCTCATCCTGATCGCCCTGGTGGTCGTGGTGAGGGTTCGGTGACCCCTCACTAAGGGGGGGGTACTGTTGTGAATTTGCTTTTTGCTCCCTCTAGTGGTTACTAGTTTTTTGACTCTGGTTTTTCTGTCATTCCTTTTATCCGCACCTGGGTCGTTAGTTAGGGGTGTTGCTATATAAGCTCCCTAGACCTTCAGTTCAATGCCTGGCAACGTAGTTATCAGAGCTAGTCTGCTGTGCTCTTGTCTACTGATCCTGGTTCCAGTTATATCAGCTAAGTCTGCCTTTTGCTTTTTGCTATTTGTTTTGGTTTTGTATTTTTGTCCAGCTTGTTCCAAATCTATATCCTGACCTTTGCTGGAAGCTCTAGGGGGCTGGTGTTCTCCCCCCGGACCGTTAGACGGTTCGGGGGTTCTTGAATTTCCAGTGTGGATTTTGATAGGGTTTTTGTTGACCATATAAGTTACCTTTCTTTATTCTGCTATCAGTAAGCGGGCCTCTCTGTGCTAAACCTGGTTCATTTCTGTGTTTGTCATTTCCTCTTACCTCACCGTTATTATTTGTGGGGGGCTTCTATCCAGCTTTGGGGTCCCCTTCTCTGGAGGCAAGAAAGGTCTTTTGTTTTCCTCTACTAGGGGTAGCTAGATTCTCCGGCTGGAGCGTGTCATCTAGAATCAACGTAGGAATGATCCCCGGCTACTTCTAGTGTTGGCGTTAGGAGTAGATATATGGTCAACCCAGTTACCACTGCCCTATGAGCTGGATTTTTGTATTCTGCAGACTTCCACGTACCTCTGAGACCCTCGCCATTGGGGTCATAACAAGACCCGTCAAAATGACTTCAAATGAGATGTGGTCCCTAAAAAAAAATGGTGTTGTAAAAATGAGAAATTGCTGGTCAACTTTTAACCCTTATAACTCCGTCACAAAAAAAATTTTGGTTCCAAAATTGTGCTGATGTAAAGTAGACATGTGGGAAATGTTATTTATTAAGTATTTTGCGTGACATATGTCTGTGATTTAAGGGCATAAAAATTCAAAGTTGGAAAATTGCGAAATTTTCAAAATTTTCGCCAAATATTCGTTTTTTTCACAAATAAACGCAAGTTATATCGAAGAAATTTTACCACTAACATGAAGTACAATATGTCACGAGAAAACAATGTCAGAATCGCCAAGATCCGTTGAAGCGTTCCAGAGTTATAACCTCATAGAGGGACAGTGGTCAGAATTGTAAAAATTGGCCCGGTCATTAACGTGCAAACCACCCTTGGGGGTGAAGGGGTTAATGATTTGGGTCCTAATCAATCAGAAAAATAATTTGCAAAATTTTTACAAGTACGGATTTTTCAGAAAAGGGTGTCCCAATATTCAACTAAAAATGACAATGACATGATTTCCTATTTTGAAAACATTCATTTTACAAACACAACACAAAAAATTGGACCTAATTATAAAAATTATAAAATCTTAGTTGCTAGAAGCTAAAATTGGGCGTCCCAAAAAAAGGACATTGGTAGATAATGGGTTAAAGCTCATTTGCCATTTGTCAGCCCAAGATTCTAGTTTACATAAATCATCCTGTAATATAAAATTGTCCTCCTCTGTATTGATTACCCTGCAGAGTTTAGTGTCATCTGCAAATATTTAAATTCTGCTCTGTATGCCCCCTACAAGGTCATTAATAAATATGTTAAAAAGAAGAGGGCCCAATACTGACCCCTGTGGTACCCCACTGCTAACCATGACCCAGTCCGAGAGTGCTCCATTAATAACCACCCTTTGTTTCCTTTCCCTGAGCCAGCTCTTAACCCACTTACACATATTTTCGCCTATCCCTATTATTCTCATTTTACGTATCAACCTTTTGTGTGGCACCGTATCAAAAGCTTTTGAAAAGTCTATATACACTATGTCCACTGCGTTCCCTTGGTCCAGTCCAAAACTTACCTCTTAATAGAAATTGATCAGATTTGTCTGACAGGAACGGTCCCTAGTAAACCCATGCTGATATTGGGTCATGAGGTTATTCCTCTTCAGATACTCCAGTATAGCATCCCTTAGAATGCCCTCCAGGATTTTACCCACAGTAGAGGTTAAGCTTACTGGCCTATAATTTCTGAGTTCAGTTTTTGTCCCCTTTTTGAATATTGGCATTACATTTGCTATACGCCAGTCCTGTGGTACAGACCCTATTATTATGGCGTATTTAGAGATTAAAAATAATGGTCTGTCAATGACTGTACTTAATTCCTGCAGTACTCGGGGGTGTATCCCATCCGGGCCCGGAGATTTGTCAATTTTAGTGATTTTTATACGCCGCCATACTTCCTGCTGGGTTAAGCAGGTGACATTTAATGGGGAATTTTTGTTATCACTGATCATATTGTCTGCCATGGAATTTTCTGGTGTAAATACTGATGAAAAAAAGTCATTTAGCATATTGGCTTTTTAGTCATCCTTATCCACCATTCCACCCAGACTATTTTTAAGGGGGCCATCACTATCATTTTTTAGTTTCTAACAATTTACGTAGTTAAAGAATATTTTGGGATTATTTTTACTCTCTCTGGCAATGAGTCTCTCTGTCTCAATTTTTGCTGCCTTGATTTGCTTTTTACATAATTTATTTAATTTTCTGTATTTATTTAATGCCTCATCACTACCTACTTCCTTTAATTTTCTAAATGCTGTATATATTTAATAATGTCTGTTATAATTGTATCATGTTGTTAAACTTTTTGTTTTCATGATAATATTGTTGGCATTATCTGGGCTATGGATTTCATCTATATATTTGTAATTGAAAGATTTTTATAGAATTACATTTCCACTGTAAATATACATTCTTTCTGTGGTTACTATGGTGCTATTCATTCATTGAATACCTTTTGTGCTGCGCATGGGGGCGGAGCCTCCTTGTTACCTTCGTCCAGGAAGGTGTGCTTACGGAGCGATGCGTGTCATTGATGTCATGGGAACACTTGGACCCAACATGCATCGCATCCGCGACACTGGATGTGACGTTCTGGCGCCGGATGTCCCGCCCCCCCTGCGCTACATGCACAGTGTGCCGGGATTGGCGGCACTATTTCGTTTAGGGGTATTTAAACAACACTGATGCTATGGAATACACTGCCCCCCGAGGAAGCGAGGAGTGAAACGCACGTTGGGGCTCCAGTGCGGCACATGGGCACTTTAGATATGGGTAAGGAGTTTCCTTGTCATTTTGATTTTAGCTGGTTTTGATCTCAGCTGGGGTTATTATATCCTAAAGTGCACATATGGGGTGGTATATGTTCTAGTGGTCTATGTCCATTGTGGTTTATAAGAATTGTCTTTTTTTGTATTGCTAGATAATAGTTGCACCTGTTTACCTTTACATTTTGGGTGTGTCTTTTTAGTCCTCTTATAATGGATTATTTACACATTTAGTGCCTCATATGATATTTCCCTACCCAGTATTTACATATATACTTTTCTGCATATAAACTTTTTTGCCCACGTTGTTGCTACACGGATCTGTTACTGCCCGCCTGATTTTATAAAGATTTAATTAGTTTTGTTAAGTGAGTTATTTAAATTTTCTATCTATGTCCTGGTCATTTACTGATTAATAAAGACCTGTTATTTATTCATTTATTGACAGGACTTCGTTATATTTTCACACTTGTTTAACTAATAGGGATGTAAGCTCTCTAATTGGTTCTCTTTTCATGTTATTCAGTCTTCCAATGTAATGCAAGGGCATGCTGAACCGTCAGTATTTTGAGTGACTAACCAGTGATTACCCAGCTACTTAACTAATCTATCAGCTCAGGATCTCATCCAAGTGTAGCATTTCCTTGGTGGTGCATGTTTGCCTTGCATTTCTGTACTCTGCTTGTTGATCTATTGCTGCCTGACCTTGGACCTCATTCTGACTACCCATTTGCATACCTCCTTTGCTCTGATCTGCAATCTTCCCAGTATTCTGCCCTCAGACCATGACCTAACTATGCTTTTTTCTTCCCCCTTTTGTTTATGACAGGCTCTGCTGGAATATGACTAGTATCACATTACGATTGGCCATATACTTTTTTTTTCCACCACCAATGAATCCAATTCAATCAAGTGTTGAATCTGACCCAGATAATCGAGGGGATTTGGCCAGGGAGAATCAGAAGCTAGAATCTTCACAATCCCAGCTGCCGGACCAATTTTATGGAACCATGCATGCTTCCCAAAGTTCTCTGTTACCAACTGTAGTTACAACTTCTGTACCTTTTGACGTGCAGATAGTTTCCCCTGACCAGTAGTGACACTTCCTGATACATTTTTGGGAGATAAAGACCTCATTTAGGTTTTCAAAGAGAGCTGTAAACTGTTTTTTTACTTTGCAACCCTTGTCCCTTGTAGATGAATCCCAGCCGGTGGAAATAATTATGTCACTATTGTGAGGGGGGCTCTTAGACTTGGGCCACATAACAGTTTTCTGCTGATTCCTTGTTTAACACTATGATGAACCTGATAGGGTCCAGGTCATTGAGGCAATGATCAAGAACTTGCACATTTGAGGACCGCTAGTTCCGAACTTCTGCAGTGATTCTCTGAATTTCTGTGGAATGATGCAGCTCTCTGATCCCAGTTCCACAGAGGTGTTTCAATACTCTTAAGGACGCTGCATACTACACCTTGTTTCTTGGTGGAGTCCATAACCCATGCTATTTGAATGAATAGAAGAATTTGAGAGAAACATGATGAGCGAAAAGGGGGGTTTGGCCATTATTCCCTAGTCAGTCCACTTACATGAGGCAGAACCAATGCTTTCAGGCCTCTGATAAGAAAGGTCGACATGATCTTGGCTGCTTCTATTGTGGTTATGCTGGACATTTCCTTTAGAACTGCTTGGCATGCACTCAAGCAAGCAAGCCAATGGGAAATGGCTAAGTCTGGGTGATTGTCGAGGAGGCTACCCAGACTCCTAAGTACCTTTTTACTTCTCAGACAAAATATTGCTAAACATGGAACTAATTTTTAAAGAACCAATAATTATCTACCTTATCTTTCATTGTCTATGGGTCTGCCACCAACTTTATTAATTCTTGATGGATTTTCAAATTAGGAATAATATGGTAGGAAATATCCATTCAAATTTTAGCAATTGACAAGATATTGCCACTCCAGAATCTTGTCCAGCTAGTAACAGTGACGTTCACACTTCAAGAGGGAGCACATCACTCTGATTTAATCTCCTGTTATTTTTTTGCCAATTTACCTTCTGGGTTGGAATTGGAGCTTCTATTGCTATATACAGTTGTGCTCTAAAGTTTACATACCCAGGCAGAATTTTTGCTTTCTTTGCCTTTTTTCAGAAAATATGAATAATAACACCAAAACTTTTTCTCCACTCATGGTTAGTGTTTGGGTGAAGCCACTTAATGTCAAACTACTGTAGTTTATCTTTTTAAATCATAATGACAACCCAAAACATCCAAATGACCCTCATCAAAAGTTTACATACCCCATTTCTTAATGCCGTGTATTGTCTTCTCTAACATCAATAACAGCTTGAAGTCTTTTGTGGTAGTTATAGGTGAGGTTCTTTATTTTCTCAGATGGTAAAGCTACCCACTCTTTTTGGCAAAAAGCCTCCAGTTCCTTTAAATTCCTGGGCAGTCTAGCATGAACTGCGCGCTTGAGATATTCCCAGGGTGGCTCAATGTTAATGAGGTCAGGAGACTGAGATGGCCACTCCAGAACATTCACTTTATCCTGCTGTAGCCAATGACATGTTGACTTGGCCTTGTGTTTTGGATCGTTGTCATGTTGAAACATCCAAGTATGTAACATGTGCAGCTTCCGGGCTGATGAGTGCAAATTTGCCACCAGTAATTGTTGATAACATGCTGCATTCATCTTTCCTTCAACTTTGACCAAGTTTCCTGTGCTTTTGTAGCCCACACATGCCCAAAACATCAGCGATCCACCACCGTGTTTTATAGTAATAGTGTTCCTTTCATCATAGGCCTTGTTGACCTCTCTCCAAATGTAACGTTTATGGTTGTAACCAAAAAGTTTAATTTTGGTCTCATCACTCCAAATTACCTTGTTTCAGAAGTTTTGAGGCTTATCTATGTGCTGTTTTGCGTATTGCAGGTTAGATACTTTGTAACATTTGTGCAGTAATGGCTTTTTTCTGGCGACTCGATCATGCAGCCCATTTTTCTTCAAGTGCCTTCTTATTGTGCATCTTGAAACAGCCACACCACTAGGTTTCAGAGAGTCCTGTATTTCAGCTGATGTTATTTGTGGGTTTTTCTTTGCATCCTGAACAATTTTCCTGGCAGTTGTGGATTACATTTTTGTTGGTCTACCTGACCGTTGTTTTGTTTTCACAGGGCCCCTGATTTTCCATTTGTTAATCACAGTTTGACCTCTGCTGACTGGCATTAACAATTCTTTGGACATCTTTTTGTATCCCTTTCCTGTTTTAAACAGTTCAACTAACTTTTCCTGTAGATCCATTGACAATTCTTTTGCTTTCCCCATGATTCACAATCCAGAAACATCAGTGCCTGGATGAAAGACGCAAGAGTCTGTTTGGATCTCAGAAACTCACTTAGCTTTTATGTTGTCATTATGATTTAAAAAGAGAAACCATAGTAGTTTGACAATAAATGGCTTCACCCAAACACTAAAAATGAGTGGAGAAAAAGTTTTGGTGTTGTCATTCATATTCTCTGAAAAAAAGGCCAAGAAAGCCAAAATTCTGCTGGTGTATGTAAACTTTTGAGCACGTCTCAGCATTGTTACTGTTTTTCGCCTAGAAATCTAAATTTTAATTTTTATAATTTTGTTAGTATTTTGAAAATACTAACTTTGGCTTCAACACTGCCTCAGTCCTTCTGACCATGCTCTCAATCAGATTCAAGCATGTCTCCACCAAAATCTGATCCTAGGTCTCGTCTACACGTTCCTTAAATTATTTGATCTGTTATCCACTTTTTCCCTTTTTTTCTTCCAGATCCCTTTGCACCCCTCAGTGCCTAGTCTATTGGTGTTTGTCTCGGTGCTCCAAATCACGTGGTTACAATTTTCTACTGCCCTCTTTTTATGCTTCTTTGCAAACTTGAGCCAACTCTTCTTATGATGTTATTAAAGTCAAGGCTTCTTCTTTTCACCATTCCAGACTTGTGCTACGTGCATCTCATGGTGCTTGCATGAATGTCAGTGACATCACTATTGTGAATCAAACAAACCACCTCCACTGCCAAGTTTGTTGTCCCAGAATTGATATACCTTGTGATGAGCCAACTTATTGACTCCAATATTTTCCCTGAACATCCACCTCTTGGATTTTGAGTGGATAGACAAACATCTCTTTGTATTCTTCCAATTGTCATAGCACTCACATTATGCAATTTGGCAATTTTTTTTGGCTGATGGACTACTGCTGATGATCTGGTTGATGTTGTTTTTCTTTTATTGGGAAATCTTCTTCATCGCTGCTCCTAAAATTGAACCAGTGACCTATTGCTTAGGAGTCAACCTAATAACACACTGAGCTATAGGGATGTGAAAATAGGTTGTATTTTTAGTATACAGGAAGAAAAAAAAATTCCACCACGAGGAGCAACAGTAACAATTCAGTGACATGACAAGAGTCTGCATAACTAATCATATGCTAAATAGTTGCAATTCAAATTTATGTATGTGATAGCCAAGATGATTGTTTATAAAATTATGGTAGTTTTTTCTTCAAAGCAGTAGTGGATAATGAGATTTGGAACCTGAAAGTCATAAGTTCAAACATTGTCATCCTTTTGCTCGTCAGTGTATATAATCAGCTTTTGGGGGATAATTGGTTTTCTAATCTGGATCTTAAAATTTGATATACCTCTGGGAGGGTGATGAGTAGAATCTGGCATTTTCATAATCTGAGAGCATATTTGAAAATCTTATCATGCCTTTTGGATTAACCAATGTGCCAGCAGTATTCCAAACGTTTATGAATGATAATCTTTGTTATATAAAGTTTATTGTGCTATGCCTTGATGTAATTCTAATTTTTTCACCCTAACTGGATTCACACCATGAACATATTTGTTTTCTTTTATTAAAACTTAGAGAGAATTCTTTATTTTCTAAACTGGAAAAATGTGCATTTTCCATCCTAGAAATATAATTCCTGGGGTTCATTGTATCGGCCTAAAGGGTTTAAGATTGACCTTTGAAAGGTGCAGGCCATAATTGATTGGGTTCAACCTCGTGAACTTAAAGTGTTACAATGTTTTTAAGGATTTGCCATTTACTACAGAGAAGTTATCAAGGATTGTTAAAGCTCTCACATGTAAGGGCAGATCTTAAGTTTTGGTCCCCGGATGTTATTGTGTTGTGCCATTTAATAAATTAAAAGACTGTTTAAAGTCTGCTACAGTTTTAATCCAAACTGATCTCAAGAAACCATTCATTGTGTAGGTGAATGTTTCAGAGGTCGGGGTAGGAGCTGCATTAACTCAAGGTTCCAAAACACTGACTAAATTGCGACTTCATGATTCAGACCAGGGTTTGTTTCTTGCCATGCTCTCCCCGGTCTGGTCATGCAGGGATTAACTTTCCTCTGCCTCGTTCTGGGATCTGTTTGGCTATTTCTGCCCGCTGCTGTCTGTAGGCAGTGTCAGTTATAGTTCCTGCCCAGGCTAGAGTGGCTGACCCCATTACTTCCTGATTTGTCCACTGCTTGTTTGCTCAGTCCCCATGCTTTCCAAATTCCTGCTACCCCGCTTAACTTAGTGTTTGTTCCCCGTGCTCTGACCTCCTTGTATCTGACCTGGCTTGACCTCTGACTTGTTTGTCTGTCTCACATCTCTGGCATTTCTGTTCCTGTCTGGCTTTTGAATTCTCTGGCTTGCATCTGACCACATTTGTTGCTGTTTCCTCTGATACTGCATTTCATGACCGTTAATGACTTGGCTTGTCTGACCACTCACTCGTCACCTAGTGGTGTCTGCGCTGCCGCAATGTGGTGCTACACTGTAAGTGCAACCTTTCTTCCTCCACCAGCTCCCCCTTGTGGAGGCTTTGCACACAGCGCTGCGGCAGCATTACATTATAACTGACCCTAGCATTTAAAAGGGGGATTTCATTTTTTTCTCTGGTCATGGATCCGATCTGTAATCTGGTGGATCAAGTGTTGACGCAGATGATGCGGGAATTATCTGTGGAACACAGGGCTCTGGCCACATCCCAAACTGAATTACAGAAAAAAAATTCTGAGACTGTCAAAACTGTGCAGGGGACTAACTATCATGTTGCCAGTAAGTTTTCTTAGTTTTTCTGGTGAGAAGGATACATTTTGTATGTTCAGGGAAAGTTGTAAAACTTTATTTTCAATCAGACCTCAATCATCGGGGGATGAGAGTTAGCGGGTGGGAATAATTATCTCCTTACTCAGGAAGGGTCCCCAATCTTTGGCTTTCTTTCTGCCCCCTACTGCCCCTGAATGGATGATGGTGGATAGGTTTTTTTGAGGCTTTAGGACTTATCTATGATGAACCGGACCATGTCAGGGTGGCAGAGGACACTATCATGGGCCTTGCACAGGGAAAGCTCTCAGCTGAGTGGTATTGCTCAGAGTTTAGACGAAGGTGCCAGTTCCGGAGAGGACTGTCTGATCATCTAAAGAACGCTCTGGCTATCCATTCACCTCCTAGTTCCTTGGAGGAATCTATGACTCATGTCATCGGAATGGATTTTAGGCTGCTGGAGAGGGGTGTTATACAGCGGGAAGTTCCTCTATTCCCAAGTAATCCCAAAGTTACACCACATTCTGAGCCCATGGAGGTGGGGACCACCACTGTCAAATAAAAGGAGACATTGATGGGATGGGAGACTCTGCTTCTACTGTGGTAGTCCGGGACACTGGAAAAAGGACTGTTCCTCCTGTCCTCTGATCCCCAAGGTGCCAGGAAATGCCTAAGTCTGGGTAACTAACGAGGAGGTTGCCCATACTTTCAGGTACCTTTTTCCCTATTTTAAGATACAGTTGGAAGTGGAACTTTATGTTGATAACTGTTGTATTCCCACTTCAGCTTCTTTGGACTGTGGATCATCTTTTATCTTGATTGACTCTGACTTGGTGACTAATTATAAGTTAGGGACTGTTAGGGTACCGTCACACAGTACCATTTTGATCGCTACGACGGTACGATTCGTGACGTTCTAGCGATATCGTTACGATATCGCAGTGTCTGACACGCAGCAGCGATCAGGGATCCTGCTGAGAATCGTACGTCGTAGCAGATCGTATGGAACTTTCTTTCGTCGCTTGATCACCCGCTGACATCGCTGGATCGTTGTGTGTGACAGCGATCCAGCGATGTGTTCGCTTGTAACCAGGGTAAACATCGGGTAACTAAGCGCAGGGCCGCGCTTAGTAACCCGATGTTTACCGTGGTTACCAGCGTAAACGTAAAAAAAACAAACAGTACATACTCACATTCCGGTGTCTGTCCTCCGGCGTCTCAGCTTCTCTGCACTGTGAGCGCCGGCCGGAAAGCGAGCACAGCGGTGACGTCTGACGTCACCGCTGTGCTTTCCGGCTATGGCGCTTACACAGTGGAGAGAAGCAGAACGCCGGGGACAGACACCGGAATGTAAGTATGTACTGTTTGTTTTTTTACGTTTACGCTGGTAACCAGGGTAAACATCGGGTTACTAAGCGCGGCCCTGCGCTTAGTTACCCGATGTTTACCCTGGTTACCGGGGACTTCGGCATCGCTCCAGCGCCGTGATTGCAACGTGTGACCGCAGTCTACGATGCTGGAGCGATATTCATACGATCGCTACGACGTCACGGATCGTGCCGTCGTAGCGATTAAAATGGTACTGTGTGACGGTACCCTTAGGTTGGGAACTCCCATCAATATCATGGCCATTGATAAAACTACTCTTGCTAAGAATGTTGTTAAATTTATCTCTGAGGAGTTTATTCTCAAAGTGGGGTCTTGTCATCAAGAAAGGATTACATGGTTTGTTTTGGACAATCTTCCTGCGGGATTGTTGTTGGGGTTCCCTTGGTTACAGATACATAACCCGGTCATTGACTGGGAAGCTCGGGACATTGTTAATTGGGGGCCCAATTGTTCTAAGGGGTGTCTTATTAATATATCTGTGTCATCCATCAGTCTGAAAAATATTCTGAAGTACCTGAAGGACTTTGAGGATGTGTTCTCCAAAAAGGAAACTGAGGTTTTACCACCACATCACCCATTCGATTGTGGTGTGGATCTCATTCCTGGTGCCAAATTGCCCAAGACCCTTTTATACAATCTCTCTGGCCCTGAACGGGCTGCTATGAAGGAGTACATCTCTGAGAGCCTTTGTTAAGGGCACTTTCGGCCTTCTGTTTCTCCCATGGTGGTGGGGTTCTTCTTTGCTAAGAAGAAAGATTGTGGTTTACGCCCATGCCTCCATTTTCGAGAATTGAATAAAATCACTGTAAGGAATACTTACCCCCTCCAATTTATTCCTGATTTGTACAATCAATTATCTGGGGCCAGGTGGTTCTCTAAGTTGGACCTAAGGTGAGCTTTGAATCTTATCAGTATGTGGGAGGGGAATGAGTGGAAAACTGCATTTCTCACCTCTGAGGGTTTGTTTGAGAATTTGGTGATGCCCTTATGTCTGACTAATACGCCAGCATTATTTCAGAATTTTATTAATCATGTTTTTTCCAATTTCTTTGGGCACTTCATGGTAGTTTATATGTATGATATCCTCATATACTCTGCTGATAAACAGAACCACATGGGTCACCTCCGTGCAGTCCTCCAGAGGCTCAGGGAGAACTCACTCTCTGATAAACTGGAGAAGTGTACATTTTTTGTTCAAGAATTGTCCTTTCTGGGGTTCATTTTGTCTGAGGGGTTTCGTATAGACCCTAGAAAGGTACAGGCTATTGTGGATTAGGTTCAACCCAGAGATCTCAAAGGTCTGCAGCGATTTCTGGGTTTTGCCACTTACTATAGAAAATTCATCAAGGGATTTACTCAGGTGGTCAAACCCCTTACTGATTTAAGTTGTAAGGAGGCTGATATAAAAAATTGGTCAGCTTCAGCTTTGGCGGTGTTTTCTTCCTTGAAGGAATGTTTTATGTCTGCCCCTGTTTTGATTCAGCCTGATTTATCTGAACCATTTATTGTGTAGGTGGATGCGTCGGAGATGGGAGTGGGGGCGGTGTTGTCCCAGGGGCCCACCAAGTTAACCAACTTAAGACCCTGTGCCTTCTTTTCTAAAAATGCTTCCCCTGCTGAAAAGAATTATGATGTAGGTAACCGAGAGTTATTGGCTGTTAAATTTGCTTTTGAAGAATTGAGTCATTTTTTGGAGGGGGCTGTCCATCATATCACAGTCATTACGGACCACAAGACCTTTCTGATGATCTTTTTAATCATAGACCTGAGACAGGGACAAGGGGGCATCCTCTATGTCTGGAAGAAAGAAGGTTTAAACATAATAACAGACGCAGATTCTTTACTGTAAGAGCAGTGAGACTATGGAACTCTCTGCCGTATGATGTTGTAATGAGTGATTCATTACTTAAATTTAAGAGGGAACTGGATGCCTTTCTTGAAAAGTATAATGTTACAGGGTATATACACTAGATTCCTTGATAGCGCATTGATCCAGGGAACTAGTCTGACTGCCGTATGTGGAGTCGGGAAGGAATTTTTTCCCACAATGTGGAGCTTACTCTTTGCCACATGGTTTTTTTTTGCCTTCCTCTGGATCAACATTTTAGGGCATGTTAGGTTAGGCTATGGGTTGAACTAGGTGGACTTAAAGTCTTCCTTCAACCTTAATAACTATGTAACTATGTAACAAGAACCTGTCTTACATTGAGTTTGCCAAACTTTTAACCCAGAGACAGGTGAAGTGGTCACTTTTTTTTCTCAATTTCAGTTTTCTATCACTTTCAGAAAAGGCTGATGCTTTGTCTCGCAGCTTGGATTCAATGTCACCCCCTGAATGTCCTTCCTCCATTCTTCAGCATGGAGTGTTGGTGGCTGGGGTTTCTTTGGCTTTGGAGAATGAGATTCATGAGGTGCAGTCTCTGGTTCCTCCGTCTGTGCCGGATAATAAATTCTCTGTGCCGGTCCAGTATCGGTTAAGGGTGCTGCGTGAGTTCCACGACTCGCCTCTGAGTGGGCATCCTGGTATCTCGGTCATGCATAAAGCCATTGCTAGTTTGTTTTGGTGGCCCGTGTTGGCTTCTGATGTCGCTGTATTTGCATCTTACTGTGAAACATGTTCCCACTCTAAAACCTCCCATAACTGGCCGGCCGGGGAATTGGTGCCATTGCCAATTCCAGATAGATCTTGGACTCATCTGTCCATGAATTTTATCACCGATCTTCCCTCTTCTAATGGCAAAACTGTGATTTGGGTAGTTGTGGATAGGTTCAGTAAACAGGTGCATTTTATACAATTGACTGGACTGCCTAATGCTGTGACTCTGTCAGGAATCTGAACATTTTTATTACCTTTTGTGCATTACTGCCCTTTTCCAAGATGGCATCTTTGGTCTCATGTGCACTGTGTCTTCCTGCTATAAAACTCCACCCCAGCCTTCAGTCTGTGCTAGAGTATTCTGCCTTGCATCCAGCTCCTGACTCTGGTGACTCCCTGGCTATATACCTGCTCCTGTGAACCTGTGTGGTGATCCTGTTATTCTGCTCTGAGTTCCTGCTGCATACACCAGTTTCCAGTAATCCTCCTTCATCTGCTGCTCGTGTTTACTTCCAACTGCATTTGTTGGACATGAAAGCTGTTGCTGCTCTGCTTAAACCTGAGATTATCACCCAGGCCTTCCTGGTTGAGATAAGACATTGCTTGAACTGCCTTATAAGCATATCTATCTGTGTTTGGACTAAAACAAGGACTTATTCGTGTCAAGTATCCTCAAGTACAACTGTGCTTCATAGACTTTCTGCTTGATTGCATTTTCTTCTGAAGTTCCCTATAGACTGCAAGGCTGCGTTTAATATTTACACCAAGTGTTGTGGATTTGAGTTTCTCTCTGCACCTGTTTGAATCACCGTGTGATAATATAGACTTTACCACTTATAAAAATGTGTCCTGTAGTTGTCTTGTTCCACGCAAAGAGTCTCCTGTGTTATCCCCTATAGTTATTACAGGATATTCTAGCCAGAAAAGAGGAGACTGCTGGAACAATGACTGCAGAAAGCAGACTAGAGCAGGTGTTTTCCATAATTAGATCACTGCAGAAAGATGTGGAAGGTCTGCAAAAGAAGTTTGGAAGCTTTGAACACAATCAACAAGTGTTTGGACAAACTTTGCAGGACTTAAGCACCCGCATGGCAGCCCAGGAAAACAAACTTGCTGGCATAGAGTCCCAGTATGGACGGGCTTTTCAGGACATAAGCACACAAATAGCTGCACAAGCGACTTTACCGTCTGGGCAACCGCCACCAGCTAGCCCAACTAAGTTGCCCCCATTCAGATTTAACGGTGATTGCGACAAATTTTGTGGCTTTGTGAATCAATGTGTGCTATATTTTGATGTGCATGCTGACCGTTTTCCTACTGATTGATCCAAAGTATTGTGTGTAATAATGCTGCTGACCTCAAGAGCGCTCGCCTGGGCGAATCCGATGATTGAGTCTCGTGACCCACGGTTAAATAAATTGGATGATTTCTTGGCTGCTATGGCATTAATGTTTGATGATCCTAATCGCCGTGCAACCGCTGAATCTGCTTTATTGTCTTTACACCAGGCAAAACGTTCTGTTATTGAGTATGCCACTGAATTCAGGAGATTGGCGGTAGATACCAATTGGGACAGTTATGCACAATTGCCTATTTTTAAAAGGGGTCTGTCTAGTATTGTAAAAGATGAACTAGCTCGCTCTGAGTCACCACAAGAACTAGAGAAATTCATACAGCATTGTGTGTGCATAGACATTCGCCTTTCTGAGCGTAGGCAGGAGAAGTTTGCTGCATATAACCGTATTTCTAACTTTTCCCTTCCTTCCAAAGAGCCTGCAGGTAAAACCTCTCAGGAGGTGGAGGAGCTGCCCATGCAAATTGATTCCATTCAGAGGCGCGAGATTAATGAGCGCCGGGAGCATCGCCTTCGTGAAAGTCTATGTTTCTACTGCGGTCAGTCTGACCACTTTTAAATCAACTGTCCCAAGTGTCCCAAGCGGCCTAACAAGGTGCTAGCAGCGGTAGGAGAATATGACAACTGTGATGATGAATCTGACATATTTGAATGTAGCCTGCCTTTAAACGCTGTATTCCATTCACTTTCTATGACTTCACCCCCCAAGGAGCTGAAGGAGAAGAACTCTCACTGTTCTCTCCCTATTAAGATCCTGTGTTCAGGACAGTGGATTTCCAGTGCAGCTATGATTGACTCTGGTGCAGGTGGCAATTTCATGGATATCGCTGTCAGGACTCTGAACATTTTTTACCTTTTGTGCATTACTGCCCTTTTCCAAGATGGCGTCTTTGGTCTCATGTGCACTGTGTCTTCCTGCTATAAAACTCCACCCCAGCCTTCAGTCTGTGCCAGAGTATTCTGCCTTGCATCCAGCTCCTGACCTCTGATTATTCCCTGGCTATACACCTGCTCCTCTGAACCTGTGTGGTGATCCTGCTACTATGCTCTGAGTTCCTGCTGCATACACTTTCCAGTAATCCTCCTTCATCTGCTGTTCGTGTTTACTTCCATCTGCATTTGCTGGACATGTAAACTGTTGCTGCTTTGCAATAACCTGAGACTATTAACCAGGCCTCCCTGGTTGAGCTAAGATATGATTTGAACTGCCTAATAAGCATATCTATCTGTGCCTGGACTAAGACAAGGATTTATTCTTGTCAAGTATCCTCAAGAATAACTGTGCTTCATAGACTTTCTGCTTGATTGCATTTTCCTCTGAAGTTTCCTATAGACTGCTAAGCTGCGTTTATTATTTGCACGAAGTGTTGTGGACTTGAGTTTCTCTCTGCACCTGTTTGAATCACCGTGTGATAATATAGACTTTACCACTTATAAAACTGTGTCCTGTAGTTGTCTTGTTCCACGCAAAGAGTCTCCTGTGTTATCCCCTATAGTTATTACAGGATATTCTAGCCAGAAAAGAGGAGACTGCTGGAACAATGACTGCAGAAAGCAGACTAGAGCAGGTGTTTTCCATAATTAGATCACTGCAGAAAGATGTGGAAGGTCTGCAAAAGAAGTTTGGAAGCTTTGAACACAATCAACAAGTGTTTGGACAAACTTTGCAGGACTCGAGTAACCGCATGGCAGCCCAGGAAAACAAACTTGCTGGCATAGAGTCCCAGTATGGACGGGCTTTTCAGGACATAAGCACGCAAATAGCTGCACAAGTGACTTTAGCCTCTGGGCAACTGCCACCAGCTGGCCCACCTAAGTTGCCCCCATTCAGATTTAATGGTGATCAAGACAAATTTCGTGGCTTTGTGAATCAATGTATGCTATATTTTGATGTGCATGCTGACCGTTTTCCTACTGATAGATCCAAAGTATTGTGTGTAATAATGCTACTGACCTCACGAGCGCTCGCCTGGGCGAATCTGATGATTGAGTCTCGAGACCCACGGATAAAATGACTTGGATGATTTCTTGGCCGCTATGGCATTAATGTTTGATGACCCTAATTGCCGTGCAACCGCTGAATCTGCTTTGTTGTCTTTACGCCAGGCTAAACGTTCTGTTATTGAGTATGCCACTGAATTCAGGAGATTGGCGGTAGATACCAATTGGGACAGTTATGCACAATTGCCTATTTTTAAAAGGGGTCTGTCTAGTATTGTAAAAGATTAACTAGCCCGCTCTGAATCACCACAAGAGCTAGAGACATTTATACAGCATTGTGTGCGCATAGACATTCGACTTACTGAGCGTAGGCAGGAGAAATTTGCTGCATATAACCGTGTTTCTAACTTTTCCCTTCCTTCCAAAGTGCCTGCAGGTAAAACCTCTCAGGAGGTGGAGGAGGTGTCCATGCAAATTGATTCCGTTCAGAGGCGCGAGATCAATGAGCGCCGGGAGCATCGCCTTCGTGAGAGTCTACGTTTCTACTGCGGCCAGTCTGACCACTTCTTGATCAATTGTCCTAAGTATCCTAGATGGCCTGACAAGGTCCTAGCAGCAATAGAGGAGTATGACAACTGTGATGATGAATCTGACATCTCTGAATGTAGCCTGCCTTTAAACGCTGTATTCCATTCACTTTCTATGACTTCACCCCCCAAGGAGCTGAAGGAAAAGAACTCTCACTGTTCTCCCCCTATTAAGATCCTGTGTTCAGGACAGTGGATTTCCAGTTCAGCTATGATTGACTCTGGTGCAGGTGGCAATTTCATGGATATTGCATTTGCCAAGAAACATAGTATTAGAATTCAGCAAAGAGCCTCTCCAATTACCATGGAAACAGTGGATGGGTCACCTTTAATCTCTGGGCCTGTGGACCAGGAGACCGTACCCCTTGAAATTTTGTTGGAGCCTAATCATCAGGAGCAACTTTCTTTCTTGCTAATTTCTTCTCCTCATTTTCCTGTGATTTTAGGCATTCATTGGTTGCGTTCTCAGAACCCAATTATCAACTGGGAGACCAAGGAGATTATCTCCCCAACAAGGAGCAACTCAGCATTAACAGAAGCTGTCCCTGAGTCCACGGCTACGTAACCACATGTACAGGTATTTTCTTTACCTCCAGCTTATAAAGAGTTCTATGACATCTGTGACAAGAAGAATGCAGATCAGCTTCCTCCACACAGGCATTATGACTGTCCCATTGAGCTGCTTCCTGGGGCAGCCATTCCTTTTGGTAACGTATACCCTTTGGCGGCACCTGAGCTTCAAGCCTTAAAAGAGTATATTGATGAAAATCTGGCCAAAGGCTTCATACGTTCTTCTTCCTCACCAGCAGGGGCACCTATCTTTTTTGTAAAGAAGAAGGATGGGACCCTGAGACCCAGTGTTGACTATCAAGAACTCAATAAGGTAACCGTACGAAACCGTTACCCTTTGCTCTGATTCCCGAATTACTGGAAAGAGTCCGCCATGCTAAGGTGTTCTCTAAACTGGATCTTCGTGGGGCTTATAATTTGGTGCGTATTCGTCCAGGGGATGAGTGGAAGACAGCATTCAGATGCCGGTATGGACACTTTGAATCTCTTGTGATGCCCTTCGGGCTTTGTAACACCCCTGTAACATTTCAACACCTTGCTAATGACATTTTCAGAGATTTGTTGGACCAGTTTGTAGTGATCTATTTGGACGATATACTAATCTTTTCTGACTCTCTACAGGAACATGAAGAACATGTCAAAACTGTTTTAAGACGTCTGAAAGAGAACTATCTGTATATTAAGCCGGAGAAATGCGAGTTCCATCGTTCTGAGATACAGTTCTTAGGTTATATCATCTCTCCCCAGGGGCTGAACATGGAATCTGGTAAGATTCAGGCTATCCTTGACTGGCCGGTACCCAAGAACGTTTAGGAGGTCCAACGTTTTATTGGTTTTGCAAATTTCTACAGACGCTTCATTGGAAATTTTTCTGATATTGTCCGTCCCATTACTTCCTTGACAAAGAAGGAAAAGCCCTTTAAGTGGTCATCACAGGCTCAAGAAGCTTTTGATCAGCTTAAGATCTGTTTCACATCAGCAACGCTGTTGATACACCCAGATCCAACACTTCCTTTCATTGTGGAGGTGGACGCTTCTGATAATGCTTTGGGGGTTATTCTCTCCCAAAGAACTGGAGAGAAGGGTTTGCTACATCCTTGTGCTTTCTTTTCCCATAGACTAACCTCAGCAGAGAAGAATTATGATGTGGGAGACAAGGAATTGCTGGCTATTATTGCGGCTTTCAAAGAATGGGGGCATCATCTACAAGGAGCTGCACAACAGATCATAGTGCTAACTGACCATCGCAATCTAGAGTTCCTTAGATCCGCTAGATTTCTTTCTCCTCGTCAGGCTCGTTGGAACTTATTTTTAAATCAATTTAACTTTGTTATCTAGTACCGTCCAGGTTCTCGTAATGGGAAGGCTGATGCTTTATCCTGAATCCATGCTGCGGATTCCGTACCTGGAGCCCCGTCCAAGACCATTCTATCTGATGCCAATTTCATTGGAGTTATCCACACTCAGGACTTGTGGAAGGAGTGCAGGTAGGCCTATGAAGGTGATGTATTTCTGGCCAACCCACCTGTGGATATTAATCATGTCTTTAAGTGTGGCATGTGGTTCAGAGATCGACATATCTACGTGCTGGAGGTTGTCCGTCTGCAGATCCTCAAGTTGGTACATGACTCCAAGTTGGCTGATCACAGGGGGTACAGAAGACACAAGAGTTCCTGAGCTGATTCTTCTGGTGGCCAACTTGCCTGAAGGATACCAAGGACTATGTTCTCTCTTGCGAGGTATGTGCCCTTTACAAGACTCCTCATGTGGCACCTACTGGTCTTCTACAACCATTACCTGTTCCTTCCTGCCCTTGGGGGTCTATATCAATGGACTTTATTGTGGAGCTGCCTACATCGGGGGGCATGAATACAATCATGGTAGTAGTTGATCGCCTGACTAAAGCTGCTCATTTTGTTCCGTGCACCGGCCTCCCCTCAGCTAAAGATACAGTGAACTTGGTTATACAGAATGTCTTTCGGTTGCACGGGGTCCCGGATGAGATCATCTCTGACCGTGGAGTACAGTTCACTTCAAGATTCTGGAAGGGGTTTTGCTCTGCACTCAATATTAATGTCTGTCTCTCTTCTGCTTACCATCCCCAGACAAATGGTCAGACTGAGCGTACCAACCAGACGCTGGAACAATATCTAAGATGTTATGTCTGCCATCTCCAGGATGATTGGTTGGAGTTGTTGCCGTTAGCCGAATTTTCATATGATAATTCTCAGAGCGCCTCCTCTAAATTTACACCTTTCTTTGCCAATCTGGGTTATCATCCGTGTATTTCACCTAGGCCTCCAATTAATTCTCCGGTTCCGGCAGTGGAGGAAAGGCTGACTGAGATGAGACAGAATCTGGAGGTTCTGAAGGAATCCCCGACAACAGCTCAAGACCGTTATAAGAGATCGGCTGATAGATTCCGTAAACCTGCACCCATGTTCAAGGTAGGAGATTCCATGTGGTTAGCAACTAAGAATGTGAAGGTAAACGTTCCTTCACAAAAACTTGGACAGAAATTCATTGGCCCTTTCAAGATCAATGGTATTGTGAGCTCTGTGGCCTGCCGGCTGAAGCTGCCTAGAACAATGAAGGTACACCCAGTTTTTCATGTATCTTTACTAAAGCCTGTATCTCCTAATACCTTCCAGGGACGTGTTGTGCCACCTCCGCAGCCTGTGGTGATTGATGGGCAAGAACAATTCGTGGTGGAGGAAATTATTGATTCCAGGATTCGCAGGAATTGGCTCCAATATCTGATAAGAGGACAGGGATATCCCCCTGAGGAAGACTCTTGGGAACCTGTGGAAAACATCAATGCTCAACAGAAGATTTCTCGTTTTCATCAGAGATTCCCTGAGAAACCAGGTCCAGGATCGTCCTGAGGCCACTTCTAAGGAGGGAGTAATGTCAGGACTCTGAACATTTTTTACCTTTTGTGCATTACTGCCCTTTTCCAAGATGGCGTCTTTGGTCTCATGTGCACTGTGTCTTCCTGCTATAAAACTCCACCCCAGCCTTCAGTCTGTGCTAGAGTATTCTGCCTTGCATCCAGCTACTGACCTCTGATTAGTCCCTGGCTATACACCTGCTCCTGTGAACCTGTGTGGTGATCCTGCTACTCTGCTCTGAGTTCCTGCTGCATACACAAGTTTCCAGTAATCCTCCTTCATCTGCTGTTCCTGTTTACTTCCATCTGCATTTGCTGGACATGTAAGCTGTTGCTGCTCTGCTTAAACCTGAGAATATCACCCAGGCCTTCCTGGTTGAGGTAAGACATTGCTTGAACTGCCTTATAAGCATATCTATCTGTGTTTGGACTAAAATAAGGACATATTCGTGTCAAGTATCCTCAAGTATAACTGTGCTTCATAGACTTTCTGCGTGATTGCATTTTCTTCTGAAGTTCCCTATAACCTGCTAAGCTGCATTTAATATTTACACCAAGTGTTGTGGACTTGAGTTTCTCTCTGCACCTGTTTGAATCACCGTGTGATAATATAGACTTTACCACTTATAAAACTGTGTCCTGTAGTTGTCTTGTTCCACGCAAAGAGTCTCCTGAGTTATCCCCTATAGTTATTACAGACTCTTTCTAATCTTTCTAATCTGTTCATTGAGCTTGTTGTGCGATTGCATGGTGTGCTATGAGTGTGGTGTCTGATAGCGGGTGCAGTCTGTGTCAAAATTCTGGAGGGCTTTTGTAAAAAGTTGGGTATCAGTCTGACCTTTTCATCAGCATATCATCCTGAGCAGATTTTGTGGTGTCTTGCCAAGTCTTGACAGGATAATTGGTGCTCGTCATTACCCATAGCAGAATACACTTTTAATAATCGTGTCAATCAGTCCACTGCTACTTCTCCATTCTTTTGTAACTATGGTTTTCACCCTCACTGTTAGGTGTCAAGTTCCCGCTGCTGCACCGGGGGAATCTCGAACCAAGTCCACTGTGGTCTACCATTCTCCTCCAGCTGCAGTGGAGCCTGCTCAGCAGAGATATCAGTCCCAGCATCTGGCTCAAGCTGATACTGTGTGGCTGTTTACTGCTGTCCTTCCAGGCTCAGTCATCGTAACCAGTACTGATCAGCAGCGAGCAGGAGCTCCTGGGACTAAGTCCTGCTTTTCTTCTTCTGAGCATGCCCAAGGGACGACCTCTCATTGGAGGTTGGGGGTCACATACTCAGTTCCTGTAGCAGCTCCTATTGGACCACTAAGAAGGTCCTGGAGATCTTCCGCTATCAAAGTTTTGCATGCCCATGTGCTAGTATAAATCAGTTATTGTGTGTGTGGATGTATGCCTGTTCTGGTGAAATCTCCAAATGATACCCATACCTAGTGTTGATGACTGCTCGCAAATGTTGGAGCTATCTAGTGCCAGTTGATGCCATTCAGCACCAGGCACAATCTATAGCATCTATCTGCAGTGTTAGCCAGTGTGGCACTGTGTGCAACCAGTGCGCTTACCTGTCCCTACTTGGACGGCTAGTGGTGTCCGCCAGAGCGGCGCTGCATGCACCCAATGCGCTAAATTTATTTTGTGTTTTCAATGGCACCTCAGTTCTGGTGCCAAACGCAAGTGGTCTAGAGGGACTCTAACCCCATGTCTTGGGGCAGAGTTCTGTGACTCAATACTTGCGTTTCCTCTGCGGTATTGCAGTCCTGTGACGCAACAGGGTTCACTTCTTTCATATCGGGTGTAGCTAACCCATGTGTGTTTTCATTATACCGCCATTTACTGTCCACCATTACCTAGCAGCAGGTATCACCCCTGCATGGTGGACCCTGGGCTGCAATGCACCTTATTCCATCTTTATAATTATTTGGTGCATTCCGCCAGCCCTAACACTCACTTTGTTGAGTTTTCCCTGCTGGTTATGGGGTGTCCAGGGGCTGATTTGGCCATTCTGCGGTTGGGGGAGGTCTGGAAAGAGGTCCAGAGGAACATTGGGGAGGCTCAGGGCAAGTATATATTTTTTTTCAGTGGGGCCAGTATTCCAGGTGGGGGATAAGGTATGGTTATTCACCAAGAATATAAGGTTGAGGATCCCTTCTGCTAAACTGGGTCCCAAGTTTATTGGTCCCTATGAAATTTTTGAGGTGGTCAATCCTGTTGCCTTTCATTTGCGCTTGCCTCCATCACTGTGGATCCTCAATGTGTTTCAAAAGGCTCCTTTGAAGTCCTTGGAGTCTTCTTCAGGTAAGCCTCCCTTGCATCCACCACCTGTTGTGGTGGATGGCCAGGCCAAGTATGAGGTGAAACAGGCTGTGGATTCTCTGATGCTCTGCCGTTCACTTCAGTACTTGGTCCATTGGAAGGGGTACGGTCCCGAGGACTGGATGTAGGTGCTGGTGCATTTGATCCAGGCTTTTCAAGTTCATTATCCAGGGAAACATGGGGGTCCTGTGGCCCTCCATTGAGAGAGGGGTACTGTCATGATCCAGGCCAGGGTTTGTTTCTTGCTATGCTCTCCCCAGTCTGGTCATGCAGGGGTTAACTTTCCTCTGGCTCGTTCTGGGACCTATTTGGCTATTTCTGCCCTCAGCTGTCTGCAGGCAGTGTCAGTTATAGTTCCTGCCCAGGCTAGAGCAGCTGACCCCATTACTCCCTGATTTGTCCTCTGCCCGTTTGCTCAGTACCCGTGCTTTCCCACTCCTGCTACTCTGCTTGACTTAGTGTTTTTTCCCTGTGCTCTGACCTCTGGTATCTGACTCAGCTTGACCTCTGACTCGTTTGTCTGACTTACTTCTCTGGCACTTCTGTTCCTGTCTGGCTTTTGACTTCTCTGGCTTGCATCTGACCACAATTGTTGCTGTTTTCTCTGGTACTGCGTTTCCTGACCATTACTGACTCGGCTTGTCTGACCACTCTCTCGTCACCTAGTGGCATCTACGCTGCCGCACTGTGGTGCTACACTGTGAGCGCAACCTTTCTTCCTCCACCAGCTGCCTCTTTTGAAGGCTGTGCTGTTGTGAATTAGACTTTTTGGCTCCCCCTTGTGGTTACTAGTGATATGACTCTGGGATTGTCTTTCCTCAGTTTGGCACCCACCTGGGTCGTTAGTCCAGGGGTGTTGCTATATAAATTTCCTGGATCCTTAGTCCAGTGCCTGGCATCGTTGTAATCAGATCCTTTCTGTTTGCTCCTCTCTGCTGCTCCTTGTTCGTGCAAAATTAAGCTAAGTCCTGCTTCTTTGTTTTTTGGTTATTTGCTTTGCTCTTATTTTTGTCCAGCTTGTACTAAATGTGATTCCTGACTTTGCTGGAAGCTCTAGGGGGCTGGTGTTCTCCCCCCGGGCCGTTAGACGGTTCGGGGGTTCTTGAATATCCAGCGTGGATATTTTGATAGGGTTTTTGCTGACCATATAAGTCATCTTACTATATTCTGCTATTAGCTAGTGGGCCTCTCTTTGCTAAATACCTAGCTCATTCTTACGTTTGTCTTTTCCTCTTACCTCACCGTTATTATTTGTTGGGGGCTTGTATCCAACTTTTGGGGTCTTTCCTCTGGAGGCAAGAAAGGTCTTTCTTTTCCCTTCTAGGGTTAGTTAGTTCTCCGCCTGGCGCGAGACGTCTAGAACCAACGTAGGCACGTTCCCCGGCTGCTGCTATTTGTGGTGCTAGGATTAGATATATGGTCAGCTCAGTTACCACTGCCCTATGAGCTGGTTTTTTGTGTTTGCAGACTTAGTAATTATTTCTGAGACCCTCTGCCATTGGGGTCATAACAGTATGCCAGGCCAACATTGAATGTTTAATGCATTGCAGAAGTGGGATAATAAGAAAGGAAATTCTGAGGTTTTTTTTTTTTTTTTTTCCCTCTCTTCCTCCCCTTTACCTCTGAGTGGCTTGTGCTTGCTGCAGACATGAATGTCCAGACCTTGATTACAAGTGTAGACCAGCTTGCTGCTCGTGTGCAGGGCATACAAGATTTTGTTACCAGTAGTCCAATGTCTGAACCTAAAATACCTATTCCTGAACTGTTTTCTGGAGACCGATTTAAGTTTAGGAATTTCAGGAATAATTGTAAATTGTTTCTATCTCTGAGACCCCGTTCATCTGGAGATTCAGCTCAGCAAGTTAAAATTGTTATCTCTTTTTTACGGGGCGACCCTCAGGATTGGGCTTTCTCGCTACCGCCAGGAGATCCGGCATTGGCAAATATTGATGCGTTTTTTCTGGCGCTTGGATTGCTTTACGAGGAACCCAATCTTGAAGTTCAGGCAGAAAAAGCCTTGCTGGCTATTTCTCAGGGCCAGGATGAAGCTGAAGTGTATTGCCAAAAATTTCGGAAATGGTCCGTGCTTACTCAGTGGAATGAGTGTGCTCTGGCCGCAAATTTCAGAAATGGCCTTTCTGAAGCCATTAAGAATATGATGGTGGGTTTCCCCATTCCTACAAGTCTGAATGATTCCATGGTGCTGGCTATTCAAATTGACCGGCGTTTGCGGGAGCGCAAAACCGCTAATCCTCTGGTGGTGTTGTCTGAACAAACACCTGATTTAATGCAATGTGATAGAATTCAGACTAGAAATGAGCGGAAAAATCATAGACGTCAGAATGGGTTGTGTTTTTACTGTGGTGATTCTACACATGTTAAATCAGCATGCTCTAAACGCCTAACAAGGGTTGTTAGTCCTGTCGCCATTGGTAATTTGCAACCTAAATTTATTTTGTCTGTGACTTTAATTTGCTCATTGTCTTCTTACCCTGTTATAGCGTTTGTGGATTCAGGTGCTGCCCTGAGTCTTATGGATCTGTCATTTGCCAAGCGCTGTGGTTTTGTTCTTGAACCGTTGGTAAATCCAATTCCTCTTAGAGGTATTGATGCTACGCCATTGGCGGAAAATAAACCGCAGTTTTGGATGCAGGTAACCATGTGCATGACTCCTGAACATCGGGAGGTGATTCGTTTTCTTGTTCTGCATAAAATGCATGATTTAGTCGTTTTGGGTCTGCCATGGTTACAGACCCACAATCCAGTCTTGGATTGGAAGGCAATGTCTGTGTCAAGTTGGGGCTGTCAGGGAATTCATGCTGATTCCCCGCCGGTGTCTATTGCTTCCTCTACTCCTTCGGAAGTTCCTGAGTATTTGTCTGATTATCAGGATGTATTCAGCGAGTCCAGGTCCAGTGCTCTGCCTCCTCATAGGGACTGTGACTGCGCCATAGATTTGATTCCAGGTAGTAAATTTCCTAAGGGAAGACTATTTAATCTGTCTGTACCTGAGCATGCCGCAATGCGTTCGTATATCAAGGAGTCTCTGGAGAAGGGGCATATCCGTCCATCCTCTTCCCCTCTTGGTGCGGGATTCTTTTTTGTGGCCAAGAAGGACGGATCTTTGAGACCTTGTATTGACTATCGGCTTCTGAATAAAATCACTGTTAAATTTCAGTATCCTTTGCCTCTGTTGTCGGACTTGTTTGCCCGGATTAAAGGTGCCAAGTAGTTCACCAAGATAGATCTTCGTGGTGCGTACAACCTTGTGCGCATTAAGCAAGGAGATGAATGGAAGACAGCATTTAATACGCCCGAAGGTCATTTTGAGTACTTGGTGATGCCTTTTGGGCTCTCTAATGCTCCCTCAGTGTTTCAGTCCTTTATGCATGATATTTTCCGGAAGTATCTGGATAAATTTATGATTGTTTATCTGGATGATATCCTGGTTTTCTCTGAAGATTGGGACTCACATGTGGAGCAGGTCAGGATGGTGTTTCAGGTTTTGCGTGAGAATGCTTTGTTTGTTAAGGGCTCAAAGTGTCTCTTTGGAGTACAGAAGGTTCCCTTTTTGGGGTTTATTTTTTCCCCTTCTGCTGTGGAGATGGACCCAGTCAAGGTCCGAGCTATTCATGATTGGACTCAACCCACGTCAGTTAAGAGTCTTCAGAAGTTCTTGGGTTTTGCTAACTTCTACCGTCGTTTTATCGCTAATTTTTCTAGCGTTGTTAAACCTTTGACGGATATGACCAAGAAAGGTTCTGATGTTGCTAACTGGGCTCCTGCAGCCGTGGAGGCGTTCCAAGAGTTGAAGCGCCGGTTTACTTCGGCGCCTGTTTTGTGCCAGCCTGATGTCTCACTTCCCTTTCAGGTCGAAGTGGATGCTTCTGAGATTGGGGCAGGGGCCGTTTTGTCGCAGAGAGGCCCTGGTTGCTCGGTAATGAGACCATGTGCTTTCTTCTCTAGGAAGTTTTCGCCTGCTGAGCGGAATTATGATGTTGGCAATCGGGAGCTGCTGGCCATGAAGTGGGCATTTGAGGAGTGGCGTCATTGGCTCGAGGGTGCTAAGCATCGTGTGGTGGTCTTGACTGATCACAAAAATTTGATGTATCTCGAGTCTGCTAAACGCCTGAATCCTAGACAGGCCCGCTGGTCATTGTTTTTCTCCCGTTTTGACTTTGTGGTCTCGTATTTACCAGGTTCAAAGAATGTGAAGGCTGATGCTCTTTCAAGGAGCTTTGTGCCTGACTCTCCTGGAGTCACAGAACCAGTTGGTATTCTTAAAGAGGGAGTTATCTTGTCGGCCATTTCTCCTGATTTGCGACGTGTGTTGCAGAGATTTCAGGCTGGTAGACCTGACTCTTGTCCACCTGACAGACTGTTTGTTCCTGATAAGTGGACCAGCAGAGTCATTTCCGAGGTTCATTCCTCGGTGTTGGCAGGGCATCCGTGAATTTTTGGCACCAGAGATCTGGTGGCTAGGTCCTTTTGGTGGCCTTCCTTGTCACGGGATGTGTGGTCATTTGTGCAGTCCTGTGGGACTTGTGCTCGAGCTAAGCCTTGCTGTTCTCGTGCCAGCGGGTTGCTCTTGCCCTTGCCTGTCCCGAAGAGGCCTTGGACACACATTTCCATGGATTTCATTTCGGATCTCCCGGTGTCTCAGGGCATGTCTGTCATCTGGGTGGTATGTGATCGCTTTTCTAAAATGGTCCATTTGGTGCCTTTGCCTAAGCTGCCTTCCTCTTCCGATCTGGTTCCTGTGTTCTTTCAGAATGTGGTTCGTTTACACGGCATTCCTGAGAATATTGTGTCTGACAGAGGATCCCAGTTTGTTTCCAGGTTCTGGCGATCCTTTTGTGCTAGGATGGGCATTGATTTGTCGTTTTCGTCTGCCTTTCATCCTCAGACTAATGGACAAACGGAGCGAACTAATCAGACTCTGGAGGCTTTTTTGAGGTGTTTTGTTTCAGCAGATCAGGATGATTGGGTGACCTTCTTGCCGTTGGCTGAGTTTGAGCTTAATAATCGGGCTAGTTCCGCTACTTTGGTTTTGCCATTTTTCTGCAACTCTGGTTTCCATCCTCGTTTTTCCTTGGGACATGTGGAGCCTTCTGACTGTCCTGGGGTAGATTCTGTGGTGGATAGGTTGCAGCTGATCTGGAATCATGTGGTGGACAACTTAAAGTTGTCACAGGAGAAGGCTCAGCGTTTTGCCAACCGCCGCCGCGGTGTGGGTCCCCGACTTCGTGTTGGGGATTTGGTGTGGCTGTCTTCTCGATTTGTTCCTATGAAGGTCTCCTCTCCTAATTTTAAGCCTCGCTTCATCGGTCCTTACAAGATATTGGAAATCCTTAATCCTGTGTCCTTTCGCTTGGATCTTCCGGTGTCGTTTGCCATTCACAACGTGTTCCATAGGTCTTTGTTGCGGCGGTACGTTGTACCTATGGTTCCTTCTGTTGAGCCTCCTGCTCCGGTGTTGGTTGAGGGCGAGTTGGAGTACGTGGTGGAGAAGATCTTGGATTCTCGTCTCTCCAGGCGGAGGCTTCAGTATCTGGTCAAGTGGAAGGGCCATGGTCAGGAGGATAATTCCTGGGTGGTTGCTTCTGATGTGCATGCGGCCGATTTAGTTCGTGCCTTTCACGCTGCTCATCCTGATCGCCCTGGTGGTCTTGGTGAGGGTTCGGTGACCCCTCCTTAAGGGGGGGGTACTGTTGTGAATTAGACTTTTTGGCTCCCTCTTGTGGTTACTAGTGATATGACTCTGGGATTGTCTTTCCTCGGTTTGGCACCCATCTGGGTCGTTAGTCCAGGGGTGTTGCTATATAAACTTCCGGGATCCTTAGTCCAGTGCCTGGCATCGTTGTAATCAGATCCTTTCTGTTTACTCCTGTCTGCTGTTCCTGGTTCGTGCAAAATTAAGCTAAGTCCTGCTTCTTTGTTTTTTGGTTATTTGCTTTGCTCTTATTTTTGTCCAGCTTGTACTAAATGTGATTCCTGACTTTGCTGGAAGCTCTAGGGGGCTGGTGTTCTCCCCCCGGGCCGTTAGACGGTTCGGGGGTTCTTGAATATCCAGCGTGGATATTTTGATAGGGTTTTTGCTGACCATATAAGTCATCTTACTATATTCTGCTATTAGCTAGTGGGCCTCTCTTTGCTAAATACCTAGCTCATTCTTACGTTTGTCTTTTCCCCTTACCTCACCGTTATTATTTGTTGGGGGCTTGTATCCAACTTTTGGGGTCTTTTCTCTGGAGGCAAGAAAGGTCTTTCTTTTCCCTTCTAGGGTTAGTTAGTTCTCCGGCTGGCACGAGACGTCTAGAACCAACGTAGGCACGTTCCCCGGCTGCTGCTATTTGTGGTGCTAGGATTAGATATATGGTCAGCTCAGTTACCACTGCCCTATGAGCTGGTTTTTTGTGTTTGCAGACTTAGTAATTATTTCTGAGACCCTCTGCCATTGGGGTCATAACACTGTGCATACTGCACTGTGGCAGCATTACAGTGACCATGTGCATTTTTCCCTAGGAAATTTTGATCTGCCTAGAGAAATTATGATGTTGGGAATCACATGCTGCTCGTTGTTAAATTATCTTTTGAAGCATGGAACCATTATACGGAGGGGGTAGTTCATCAAGTCATGGTGGTGACAGATCATAAGACTTAAAAAAAAATCTTGTTTTTTTTCTTCCCTGACATGATGGGATGGCACTAAGCACTTTATTATATTAATGTTTTATTATTTGGTCTACACGCTGACAACTACCTGATCTTTCTGCAGATCATGTCTCTTGTATTAATGTTACATGTATTTAAATGAATGATAATATTTTATTCTATCCGTATTTTTTCCTCTAGGTTTAAAAATATTCAGATTTGGAGTGTCCTTTTGAAAATGCTTTGTTCATTGCTTCCCCACATGGTGTGGAACGTGCATGGTAGATTTGCACTAATGGTTCCTTTTTTGATTTGTAGTTATCTTTTGGTGGTCATCTATACATAATGATATTAAGAGTTTGGTATCTGCTTGTTAAACTTGCTCAAACGCAAAAGTCTGTCATAATCGACCGGCCAGGGATTTGGCTCTACTGACACTTCCAGAAAGACTGTGGACTCATTTGTCCATGGATTTCATTACTGATTTGCATTTGGCGTGAAAACTGTTATTTGGGCGGTAGTTGACCAATCAGTAGGCAAGCTCACTTTTGTTCCATTATCGGGGTTAGTTAATGCTGAAACGCTTTCTGGGTTGTTTTCTATCATGTGGTGAAATTGCATGGTATTCCTTTGAACATTATATGGGATATGGGGTGCAATTTGTATCCAAATTCTGTAGAGCATTTTGTAAGTAATTGGGGATTGATTTGTTATCTGTCCCTGCTTACCAATGTGAAACCAATGGTCAGACAGAGAGCACAAATCAATTGTTGAAAAAATATTTAAGATGTTTCATTGGGGTGAAGTAGAAGGACTGGTCATCATTTTTACCTCTTACTGAGTTCACCTTTCACTTTTGGGACAATCAGTCCTCTGGAACCTCGCTTTTGGTGAATTTTCAAGGGTGAGTTCTGGGTGTCATGGAATAGAGGTGGCCATACAGAAACTTGGGGATATCTGGATGGAGGTTCAAAATAATATCAGGGTTGGTTTAACTTCATCAAAAATGGAAGGCCAATTGGAAACATTCAGCAGGTTCAGTCTTCAAAGTATGGGATAAGATTTGATTATCTTCCAAAAATATTAAGCTGAAAGAACCATCAGTGAATTTAGGTCCTAAATTTATTGGCCCATATGATATTATGGGGGTAGCCATTCCCGTTGCCTTCAGATTAAAATGTACTTAATTTCTTCATGTGCCTAATGTGTTCCACAGATCCCTGTTAAAAGATTTTGTCCCTACAGTGTAGCTGTCTTGTCCCTGTCTCTATTTTTTGTCCATATGAGGTCCAGAGGATCGTGGATTCTTGGATGAACCAAAATCCCTCCAATATCTTGTTTTTTGAAAGTGATCTGTACCTGAGGAGACATCCTGGGTTCCAGATCATTCTGTGAAGGCCGATCATTTGATCAGGGCTTTCCATCACAGTTATCTTTGGTTCCCTTGTCCCCCTAGAATACAGGGTACTGTCATGTTTCCTCCACTCAGTGTGTATTGAATACAGTTAGTGACAGCTCAGTCATCCAATTCAGTGCAGGTGTGTTCTGATCTGTCAAGATTTCCATACACACTACAGCTCAGCCGTCCAATCTGAGATTGGGAGATGTTGAGCTTCCTTCAGTGGTTCCTTATTCTAAGTGATAACCCAAATACATTTCTAAGCTGTCAGTCCTAGATCTCTGCCACTGTAGTATTTGCTCAGTGGTTCACGTTTGCCATGTGTTCCTGTGCTCTGCTTGTGGATCTATTGTTGACTGACCGTGGATCTTGTTTTGAGCATCTGCTTGCATAGGCCCTTTGTTCTGATCTGCTGTCTTCCCAGTATTCGGTCCTTTGACCATGACTTGACTATTCCTTTGTCTTTCCCTTTTTATTTTATGATGTGCTCTCTTTGTATCTGACCCCAGAACGTTTAACTACCCTGCCTCATGGCTTGTTCATGAGAAGTGACTAGCACCACATTTTTTCCATTTTGTCTCATTCCCTTAAGATAGTTGCATATAGCTCTTTGGATGTGTCCTATTTCCAGAACAGCATGCAAACAAACTTATCTAAACAAATAATGTCACTAACCTCACTAAATTTGTCTTTTGGGTATAATTCCTATTTAAAAAGTATATAGTATTGAAAGTGTAACTGAACTTTCAGGTAACTATTTAGGTTAAGCTGTCATTTGTTTGTACAGGAGAAATAACACTATTTCTAATATATGACTAATGTCCTGTTTTGTTGGCAGTTTTTCCCCTGCACTTCAAGCCTTAAGACCCTTTCACACTGCGTTCTTTCCCACGCTTAATGGTTCCATCGGGGCTTGCAAGTGAACCTCCCACAAAACGGAATTCATGCATATGCACCAGTTGGACCATAGTGTCGACAGAGTCAACATGTGCTCTGTCGGGCATCATTTAAGGGCATATATGCCTACTGGAGGAGGACACTCAGACTAAGTGTACTATAGTGTAGGCCTGAAAATGATGCACAACAGAGCAAATGTTGACTCTGTCAGCATCATTATAGTCATAGGCCCAGACATCACATTTATTTATTTATTTATTATTATTTAGGCCCAAGTCCCGTTTTGAGGGACTGTTCAGACTTAGCCCTGACAGGACCACTGAACATGGTACAAAGCGCAATGTGAAAGCACCCTAAGCAGTTTCTTCATGTATTTTTCTGCTTTTGTTTCCCTCCAGCCTATACTGCCTCTATTTACAGTTGTATAGCAGCAGGTGCAATATGAAGGTGTAATTCCTCACTGCAGACAAATTTGTACCCAATTGTGAGCTATTTTTAAAATCAAATGATCATTGCTGGAGACAAAAAATGACTGGTAAATGGGGGAGCGAAATATAATTTTCTAATCTAATACAATAATAATGTTTTTTCTCTTCATTTTAATTGGTGAGTGTGTGTATAAAAATGTAAAGCAATTCTTTACATCTTTGTATATGAGGTATGAATGTAATCTCTAAAAAAAACTTTTTAGTTTTGTAAACCTTTTCTTTTGATTGATTTTAGGTGTTCTCCTAGTAAGTAAACTAAAAAGAGAATGTTTAATATATTTATTCATGTTTACATGCCATATGATTTGACAGATTGTTATTGCTTTAGGTTAAGTTTAAATGGAGTATTTATGGGACTGGATAGCTATCACATATGTTGCTAAAACAATTAAAAAGTTTAATGCACAATATTTTATGAATACAATGAAATTATAAAATATTTTAAAACTATGTCCTAATTTTGATTGTAATCTAAAAATTAAAGTTGTGGCATAAAAGTTAATTCACACTTTCTAAAGCATTAAAAGACTATAACAAACAAGTATCATCTTCTAATTAGTCATCATTTATTCTATATAAAGCAAAAGAACTACTGGAAAAATACACAATGGAAGTCAATGTAATCTGAAAATAATTATTGTCAACCGTATTCAGTGTATTCAGTCAATATGCGATCATACGACAATTACTCACATACTGTATATAGAGCAACCATACGCAATGCGTATGGCAGTCATTTTTATTTCAGAAGTTACTAAAATTTACTATAACAAAACAGGTTCTTATGTTAATACTTGCAATATATCCATAAAAATTAGATCCTGTAAAGTTGATCTGCAGGAATCTGATCATCTTTAAGCATCCATAGACTTAAAGGCAAGTCTCATTCAAAATATGTAATAGACATGTGCGTGTTGCTCACAATATCATATTACCTTATTATTCTAGATTTTATTGATTAAAAGAACCCACACATCGTTCTCACCACTAATTGACCAAATATAAACAAAAACCATGCTCATGAAGCCGCTTAAAAATTGGGGTATCTTAGGTGTCCCTGGTGTGTCCTCTGAACTTATACCTGCCTGACTGTGGAGGTTGGCATCCTAAGGGGGGAGTGATGTGGCACCCCCGCTACACGATGGCTAGCCCTAGGGACCCTGTTACACCCTACTGCCACTAGGGAATCTCCCTACCCACAATCTAGGGGGTCCACTAATGATAAACATAGATGTTATCTATGCTAAAGGAACTCTAGCCCCAACACATTACAAACAATACATGTAGAACACATGGCAAAATGATGGCAATATGGTGAAGCAGTCAATCCAAAAATAACTTTATATACAGCACCCAATGTCAATCAGTTGATCACATTGACATCAGGTTACCTCCTACAAAGGTTAGGACTCGCTAGCCACAAAAGAAATAATCTCATCTGAGATAACCATCACCAAGTTGTTTATGTCCCAGGAGAAAATAAAGGGGTAGCTAGATTAATACACCCCTCGGCTGCTTATATCAGTCCAGCCTATAGCAAAAGATAACTTCATGAGTATACAAAATAAAAGTCAATACTCATCCTAATTTCACCGCCATCTGCCAAATAGATTTGTTAGCGCTTCAGTGCATTTCGCCCCATTGGGCTCATCAGGAGGCTTGATTCTCTAGTTACCATGTGTCCTGAAGTGGTGTAGCGACTTTATTTTCTCCTTTTGCTTTTTGACTTAGTTACATCAGGGTTTTTGTTTACTTTTTTCTTTTGTAGGTTTTAATCTTTTGTGGCCAATGTGAACATGCCTTTAACCTCTGCATGTGTACCAACTCAAGTTAAACTCAATTTTTGTTTTTGTTTTTTTTCTCTGTATTGTTGCATTCTGTGCAAGCCGGGGTGTGGCCTCCCTGTTTCTGAGCTAGAGACTATATATAAGGTTTCCCCTGTCTGGTGTTTCACTGGTTGGGCCCAGTCCTTTTGTCTGCCCTTATTCACACTGAGGTCAACATTGACACATGGTAAGGTTTTAATACTAGACAGTGTAGGACTGTCCCTATCAGAGTTACCTTGACGAGGTGGGATGGCTTTTGTGCTATTTTTTTTATTAAAAAAACAGTATTACTAAAAACTCTGTGTTATTTAAATGCACTTTTGCTTTTTTACTTAGTTACATCAGGGTTTTTGTTTACTTTTTTCTTTTGTAGGTTTTAATCTTTTGTGGACAATGTGAACATTCGTTTAACCTCTGCATGTGTACCAACTCAAGTTAAGCTCAATTTTTTGTTTTTTTCTGCATAGTTGCACTCTGTGTGGCCTCCCTGTTTCTGAGCTAGAGACTCTACATAAGGCTTCCCCAGTCTGGTGTTTCACTGGTTGGGCCCAGTCCTTTTGTCTGCCCTTATTCACACTGAGGTCATCATTGACACATGATAAGGTTTTAATACTAGACAGTGTAGGACTGTCCTTATCAGAGTTACCTTGACGAGGTGGGATGGCTTTTGTGCTATTTTTTGATAAAAAAAAACAGTATTACTAAAAACTCTGTGTTATTTAAATGCACTTTTGCTTTTTTACTTACTTACATCAGGGTTTTTGTTTACTTTTTTCTTTTGTAGGTTTTAATCTTTTGTGGACAATGTGAACATGCTTTTAACCTCTGCATGTGTACCAACTCAAGTTAAGCTCAATTTTTGCTTTTTGTTTTTTCTCTGTATTGTTGCAATCTGTGCAAGCCGGGGTGTGGCCTCCCTGTTTCTGAGCTAGAGATTCTATATAAGGCTTCCCCAGTCTGGTGTTTCACTGGTTGGGCCCAGTCCTTTTGTCTGCCCTTATTCACACTGAGGTCAACATTGACACTTGGTAAGGTTTTAATACTAGACAGTGTAGGACTGTCCCTATCAGAGTTACCTTGACGAGGTGGGATGGCTTTTGTGCTATTTTTTGATAAAAAAAAACAGTATTACTAAAAACTCTGTGTTATTTAAATGCACGTTTGCTTTTTTACTTAGTTACATCAGGGTTTTTGTTTACTTTTTTTCTTTTGTAGGTTTTAATCTTTTGTGGCCAATGTGAACATGCATTTAACCTCTGCATGTGTACCAACTCAAGTTAACCTCAATTTTAGTTTTTTGTTTTTTTCTCTGTATTGTTGCAATCTGTGCAAGCCGGGGTGTGGCCTCCCTGTTTCTGAGCTAGAGACTATACATAAGGCTTCCCCAGTCTGGAAGTCTGGAACTCAAGTTAAGCTCAATTTTTTTTTACAGTACATGAATGTAGTGCATGCTGCAATTTTTTTCCACACAGAAAATTAGTTTGAGCGAAAAAATGATCTCATTGAATAATATTATGAAAGTATATTGGAGCAATTATAACTCCAAATTAAATTTTTCTGGGATTCAGTTTAGGACTGTGAGAACTGAGATATACGCAGGCAAGTGAATTCAACCATGTTGACCAAAAGCTGGAGCATGTTACATGTGGAAGAAGATGATCTAGCCAAATGAGACCAAAGTAGTTGTTTTTAGACTGAATACAAAGTACTATGTGTGGCGGAAAATTAACACTATACAGTAGCTTGCAAAAGAATTCAATCTTCTTATCTTTTTACCTATTTTGTTGTTTCACAACCTGTGTTTAAATATTTATGTAATCCGATTTGTATGCAGTGCATCAGCACTAAATAGCCTAATATTAGATATGAATAGGCCAATGAGTCATGCTATATCAATTAAACTGTTTATATTTTATTATAAACAATGTTAAAATCAGGAAACAAAATATAAACATACAGAAACATTTAATAATTTGAGCAAAAAAGTAACACAAAGTGAAACCAGTGACACAAGAACCAAAGTAAATAGCACAGAGAGTGCTATCTGTATAAATAGCCCAGAGAGCAATGTCTTCACAGTAATCAGAATATTTTAACCATCTCTCAAGTAATTCAAGTGACTATATCCAGAGTAAATATGTTATTCAAGTACTGCATTTAAAAAAAACACCCGGTGAAACGTGCGTTGGGGTTGGCACACAGGAGTGCTAGCCTGTCCACAACTATGAGTAATGACTGCTACATTTGATGTATACACACATATACTTGCTAACTCTCACTAGAGTGTCCACTGCTGCTATTATATATTATGGTGTATATTGTTCCATTTCTTGCAATGCGGGCATTAATGTGGGTATGCAGCAGCAGTTGAACTTACATTAAATACTATATACTGCTGCAGCCCATTTTCTGGGGGGTTCTTGTGTCACTGGTTTCACTTTGTGATACTTTTTTGCTCAAATGAATCTATGTGTCCTTATGTGTATGTTTTGTTTCCTGATTTTAACATTTTTTCTAATAAAATGCAAACAATTTTATTGATATAACATGACTCATTGGCCTCTTTAACAATGGTTGCAATGCTTTGAACTTGTGACATTCAGGCTCCATATTTCACCATTCTCTACTGCTTTGGTGAGGCTACCATCATTTTATAAACAATCATATTAGTTATCTCATGCATAAATTTGACTTCAAACAATTTTGTGGATGATTAGTTATGCAGTTTTTCTTCCTGTATAATACAAATTACAAAGTATTCTCATGTTTTCTATCTGCCCAGTGTGTTATTAGGTTGATTCCCAAGTGAAAGGTCACTGGTTCGAATAAAGGAGCAGCCATGAAAATTTCCAAATAAAATAGAAATAGCATCATCCAGCTCATGGATAGTGGTATCTCGGCCAAGAAGACTGCCAAACTACATCACGTGAGTGCCATGACAGTTGGAAGAATACAAAATAAAGTGCTTTCATTCATTCAAAAGTCAAGAGGAGGACATCATGCAAAATATCGGAGTCAACAAGTTGGCTCATCATTATCAGTTATCAGTTCCGTCGTGACAAAAATGGCAGTGGAGTTGGCTTGTAGGCTTCATAATTTAGAGCTCACAGACTTCCATGCAAACACTGTGTGATGCACGTTACACAAGTCTGAAATGGTGTCCCAAAAAAGCCTCAACTTCAATTTTGTCATACGAATCAAAGGCTCAAGTTTTCAAAAAAGTATGAAAGTGGACAGTAGAAGATTGGAAATGGGTGATTTGGAGCTAGGATGTGTAAGTCAATAGACTAAGCTATTGGTCTGAAAGAAACAAGGGAAAAAGTAGAAAACAGAGTGAGAAATTGAAGGAATGGGTACAATAGACCTGGGATCAGATTTCGGTCGACATATGCTTGAATCTGACTAAGCGCATGACCAGAAGCTTTTAGGCAGTATTGAAAGCCAAAGGTAGATTTATAGAATATTAACAAAATAATAAAAGTGTAAATTTAGATTTTTAGAAGCAAAACAGGTTCAATGCAGTGATAATCTGTATAACTAATCATATGCAAAATAATTGCAAGTCAAATTTATATATGATATAGCAAAGGTGATTGTCTATTAACTGATGGTAGTCTCACATTTGAAGCAGTAGTGGATGGTGAGATATGGAGCCTAAAAGTCAAAAGTTCAAAACATTGTTAGCCATTTGCTCGTCAGTGTATATTGTACTTATGTCACTTATTGCATTCTCGTTTGTAGTGGGACACTCTTTCCTTATTTCTCAATGCTGTACAAAAGTGGCTCTGAGAAATAAAGACTATTAATGACAGCCGTAAAAAGGTGTATTGACGGTCAATAGGGGTTAAATATGGCCAAATATTTTTGGGGGTTGTGGTGTTAATTTAGAAAAGTGTGTTACAATAAAATAACATTTTTCTAGATAAATCAGTAGACTTTTACATATTTTTCTCTGTTTTTATAAGAAAACTGATCAAATGACAATAATGCTTCTTGCTCCATGTATGAGCTACTTCTCTTCAATGTCTCTTAAACTCTGATTCTTTCACTCTCAAAAACTAAAATCTTGCTTAAAGCAAAATGGTCTTTCAACTCACTAAGCGATCAGATCAGTTAAGAGCTGCTTATGGAGGCGTCTGACAGGGACATATAGCAGTGCAAAGATCAATGATCTGGGGACTTTCGACAGACCACCAGTCATGAAAATAATTCCCATGCCAGACATAACAGGAAAACTTATGGGGTGATAGAGCAAACTTCTTTTCTCTATGTGTGAGACCATTACAATTGACAGCAGCATCTTAGGATTGGTCAATGTAGCTGATTATCAGCTATAATATAAAGCTGACAATTGCTATGGATGATGCACAAGTCATGGTGTTGGGACAGCATTATATGAACATACCCCAGAAGCTCTTTTGTCTTGTATGAATGGAAGTAGTGTATTGTATTTCCATAAATATATGGTACAATTTGTAAGCGAAGGTTTGAGGGTTCGCCTAATACTCTAGACTGGGTATATTGTTCCTCAGCCTCTTGACAGGCATAATAATGTTGTAAAATATTATCATATGTTAGTTTTTGACATCAATTTAGGAGCGACAAGCATTATTTATTTTTACTCAATAATACAGTGCAGTTAATTCTACAGCACTTTACAGATAACATCATCCTGTCTGCAAGGAGGCTCACAATCTAAATTTCCTATCAGCATCTACATATTTCCAAGAGGAAACCCATGCAATTACAGGGAGAATATACTAATTCTTTGCAGATGTTGCCATTGTGGGATTTGAACGTACTGTAAAAGCCCAATGCTGCAAAGCAACAGTGCTAAAGAAACATTTGCTATGCTTAGTTTTTTATGTCTTGTTAATTGCAATTCATGTATTATCAAGTTTGATTTACACCCCTTTAATACAGCAGGGACAACGAGTTAAAATAAAGTCTTTTTTTAAATTTTCTACTGCTCATTTCAGTATATTTTTACTTTTCTAAACTCTTTCTAAGTAATAATGCATATAACTCAGGTGATATTCTTTCAATGCATAGCTCTGTGGTAAATGGTGTGAATGCTAATCTGTACTTAATCTGTGGTCATGAAAAGAACAATAATGACTAATAGATTTGTAACACACTTTCATATTTATAGTTCCATAAGAATAACAATGCTTAAGGAAGCACAAAAGAGCTTACCTAATGGTGATAACAGACTGACTCTTGCCTTGGGATGTTGTCCATCTGTTATACAAACTTCATATGTCACAGATTGGCCTGCAGACATTTAAAGTAGTATGTTATAAATACTCTTTGGATAGTGATATTGTGGAAGAACAGCTGGTGATAGGTAAATACCTCCTGTTCATTGCATTCTGCTTTAAGAAAGAAAGACCCAAATTATAAATCTTTTGTACTAAGCTGTATGGAGGCTGAGATTTAACTGTTGTTAAATTAAGATAGCTTTGGAGACAAAATATTTTTGTTTGCCGAATGCTTGACAGCGCATATAAAACATTTAAAAATGTATGTAATTTTTATATAGAGGTGTTTACGGTTCAAACAAAGTTCAAGCAGTTTTGTTTATGATGGATCATCACAGTTTTTACTTTGACTGCAGATACTGAGGCCGCTTGCTTTGAGGTCTCATATTGTACTGCAAAGCTGTGCTCTTTATTATTGTGCGGAATAGATTTTCAGATTATGTAAATTAAGTTTTCTGCCATCAGATTTTCACAAAATATAAAACAAGCAAAAAATAAGACAAAATAAAATATAATTTACTTTTTTTTTTTTTGCTAATTTTTCTTGGTTCTCATAACATTACCTGATTTGAATCCTAGGTTAAGTCTTTTTGTAAAATTACATTGATTTTGTCTGGAATAAGTCAGAATGCACTAGTGTTGGTAAACTGGGATTATAAGAAGGTAGAAATAACAAGTATATTGCAAATGTTATTTTTATTCATTTTTGCCTTTTCCATTTAGTTTAAACTAATTTATGTATTAGGAAAACCTAACTGAATTGTCATTGTTTCAGCAAATTTAGTCTCATACGAGATCTTTGCAGTTACTAACAAAATTGCCAGTTACTTTATTTAACCCCTTTTCAACCTTATATGTATAGTTATGTCTAACGTTGCCCTTCCTCTGTTTGCTGGGGGCTCCGGCTCAGAGCCTGTAAATTTTCCAGCACGTCAGTGTTATGACCCCAATGGCAGAGGGTCTCAGAAATAATTACTAAGTCTGCAAACACAAAAAAACAGCTCATAGGGCAGTGGTAACTGAGCTGACCATATATCTAATCCTAGCACCACAAATAGCAGCAGCCGGGGAACGTGCCTACGTTGGTTCTAGACGTCTCGTGCCAGCCGGAGAACTAACTAACCCTAGAAGGGAAAAGAAAGACCTTTCTTGCCTCCAGAGAAAAGACCCCAAAAGTTGGATACAAGCCCCCAACAAATAATAACGGTGAGGTAAGGGGAAAAGACAAACGTAAGAATGAGCTAGGTATTTAGCAAAGAGAGGCCCACTAGCAAATAGCAGAATATAGTAAGATGACTTATATGGTCAGCAAAAACCCTATCAAAATATCCACGCTGGATATTCAAGAACCCCCGAACCGTCTAACGGCCCGGGGGGAGAACACCAGCCCCCTAGAGCTTCCAGCAAAGTCAGGAATCACATTTAGTACAAGCTGGACAAAAATAAGAGCAAAGCAAATAACCAAAAAACAAAGAAGCAGGACTTAGCTTAATTTTGCACGAACCAGGAACAGCAGACAGGAGTAAACAGAAAGGATCTGATTACAACGATGCCAGGCACTGGACTAAGGATCCAGGAAGTTTATTTAGCAACACCCCTGGACTAACGACCCAGATGGGTGCCAAACCGAGGAAAGACAATCCCAGAGTCATATCACTAGTAACCACAAGAGGGAGCCAAAAAGTCTAATTCACAACAGTACCCCCCCTTAAGGAGGGGTCACAGAACCCTCACCAAGACCACCAGGGCGATCAGGATGAGCAGCGTGAAAGGCACGAACTAAATCGGCCGCATGCACATCAGAAGCAACCACCCAGGAATTATCCTCCTGACCATAGCCCTTACACTTGACCAGATACTGAAGCCTCCGTCTGGAGAGACGAGAATCCAAGATCTTCTCCACCACGTACTCCAACTCGCCCTCAGCCAACACCGGAGCAGGAGGCTTAACAGAAGGAACCATAGGTACAACGTACCGCCGCAACAAAGACCTATGGAACACGTTGTGAATGGCAAACGACACCGGAAAATCCAAGCGAAAGGACACAGGATTAAGGATTTCCAATATCTTGTAAGGACCGATGAAGCGAGGCTTAAATTTAGGAGAGGAGACCTTCATAGGAACAAATCGAGAAGACAGCCATACCAAATCCCCAACACGAAGTCGGGGACCCACACCACGGCGGCGGTTGGCAAAACGCTGAGCCTTCTCCTGTGACAACGTTAAGTTGTCCACCACATGATTCCAGATCTGCTGCAACCTATCCACCACAGAATCTACCCCAGGACAGTCAGAAGGCTCCACATGTCCCGAGGAAAAACGAGGATGGAAACCAGAGTTGCAGAAAAATGGCGAAACCAAAGTAGCGGAACTAGCCCGATTATTAAGGGCAAACTCAGCCAACGGCAAGAAGGTCACCCAATCATCCTGATCTGCCGAAAAAAAAACACCTCAAATAAGCCTCCAGCGTCTGATTAGTTTGCTCCGTTTGTCCATTAGTCTGAGGATGAAAGGCAGACGAAAACGACAAATCAATGCCCATCCTAGCACAAAAGGATCGCCAGAACCTGGAAACAAACTGGGATCCTCTGTCAGACACAATATTCTCAGGAATGCCGTGTAAACGAACCACATTCTGAAAGAACACAGGAACCAGATCGGAAGAGGAAGGCAGCTTAGGCAAAGGCACCAAATGGACTATTTTAGAAAAGCGATCACATACCACCCAGATGACAGACATGCCCTGAGACACCGGGAGATCTGAAATGAAATCCATGGAAATGTGTGTCCAAGGCCTCTTCTGGACAGGCAAGGACAAGAGCAACCCGCTGGCACGAGAACAGCAAGGCTTAGCTCGAGCACCAGAACCACAGGACTGCACAATAGACCGCACATCCCGTGACAAGGAAGGCCACCAAAAGGACCTAGCCACCAGATCTCTGGTGCCAAAAATTCCCGGATGCCCTGCCAACACTGAGGAATGAACCTGGGAAATGACTCTGCTGGTCCACTTATCAGGAACAAACAGTCTGTCAGGTGGACAAGAGTCAGGTCTACCAGCCTGAAATCTCTGCAACACACATCGCAAATCAGGAGAAATGGCCGACAAGATAACTCCCTCTTTAAGAATACCAACTGGTTCTGCGACTCCAGGAGAGTCAGGCACAAAGCTCCTTGAAAGAGCATCAGCCTTCACATTCTTTGAACCTGGTAAATACGAGACCACAAAGTCAAAACGGGAGAAAAACAATGACCAGCGGGCCTGTCTAGGATTCAGGCGTTTAGCAGACTCGAGATACATCAAATTTTTGTGATCAGTCAAGACCACCACACGATGCTTAGCACCCTCGAGCCAATGATGCCACTCCTCAAATGCCAACTTCATGGCCAGCAACTCCCGATTGCCAACATCATAATTCCGCTCAGCAGGCGAAAACTTCCTAGAGAAGAAAGCACATGGTCTCATTACCGAGCAACCAGGGCCTCTCTGCGACAAAACGGCCCCTGCCCCAATCTCAGAAGCATCCACTTCGACCTGAAAGGGAAGTGAGACATCAGGCTGGCACAAAACAGGCGCCGAAGTAAACCGGCGCTTCAACTCTTGGAACGCCTCCACAGCTGCAGGAGCCCAGTTAGCAACATCAGAACCTTTCTTGGTCATATCCGTCAAAGGTTTAACAACGCTAGAAAAATTAGCGATAAAACGACGGTAGAAGTTAGCAAAACCCAAGAACTTCTGAAGACTCTTAACTGACGTGGGTTGAGTCCAATCATGAATAGCTCGGACCTTGACTGGGTCCATCTCCACAGCAGAAGGGGAAAAAATAAACCCCAAAAAGGGAACCTTCTGTACTCCAAAGAGACACTTTGAGCCCTTAACAAACAAAGCATTCTCACGCAAAACCTGAAACACCATCCTGACCTGCTCCACATGTGAGTCCCAATCTTCAGAGAAAACCAGGATATCATCCAGATAAACAATCATAAATTTATCCAGATACTTCCGGAAAATATCATGCATAAAGGACTGAAACACTGAGGGAGCATTAGAGAGCCCAAAAGGCATCACCAAGTACTCAAAATGACCTTCGGGCATATTAAATGCTGTCTTCCATTCATCTCCTTGCTTAATGCGCACAAGGTTGTACGCACCACAAAGATCTATCTTGGTGAACCACTTGGCACCTTTGATCCGGGCAAACAAGTCCGACAACAGAGGCAAAGGATACTGAAATTTAACAGTGATTTTATTCAGAAGCCGATAGTCAATACAAGGTCTCAAAGATCCGTCCTTCTTGGCCAGAAAAAAGAATCCTGCACCAAGAGGGGAAGAGGATGGATGGATATGCCCCTTCTCCAGAGACTCCTTGATATACGAATGCATTGCGGCATGCTCAGGTACAGACAGATTAAATAGTCTTCCCTTAGGAAATTTACTACCTGGAATCAAATCTATGGCGCAGTCACAGTCCCTATGAGGAGGCAGAGCACTGGACCTGGACTCGCTGAATACATCCTGATAATCAGACAAATACTCAGGAACTTCCGGAGGAGTAGAGGAAGCAATAGACACCGGCGGGGAATCAGCATGAATTCCCTGACAGCCCCAACTTGACACAGACATTGCCTTCCAATCCAAGACTGGATTGTGGGTCTGTAACCATGGCAGACCCAAAACGACCAAATCATGCATTTTATGCAGAACAAGAAAACGAATCACCTCCCGATGTTCAGGAGTCATGCACATGGTTACCTGCATCCAAAACTGCGGTTTATTTTCCGCCAATGGCGTAGCATCAATACCTCTAAGAGGAATAGGATTTACCAACGGTTCAAGAACAAAACCACAGCGCTTGGCAAATGACAGATCCATAAGACTCAGGGCAGCACCTGAATCCACAAACGCCATAACAGGGTAAGAAGACAATGAGCAAATTAAAGTCACAGACAAAATAAATTTAGGTTGCAAATTACCAATGGCGACAGGACTAACAACCCTTGTTAGGCGTTTAGAGCATGCTGATACAACATGTGTAGAATCACCACAGTAAAAACACAACCCATTCTGACGTCTATGATTTTTCTAGTCTGAATTCTATCACATTGCATTAAATCAGGTGTTTGTTCAGACAACACCACCAAAGGATTAGCGGTTTTGCGCTCCCGCAAACGCCGGTCAATTTGAATAGCCAGCGCCATGGAATCATTCAGACTTGTAGGAATGGGGAAACCCACCATCACATTCTTAATGGCTTCAGAAAGGCCATTTCTGAAATTTGCGGCCAGAGCACACTCATTCCACTGAGTAAGCACGGACCATTTCCGAAATTTTTGGCAATACACTTCAGCTTCATCCTGGCCCTGAGAAATAGCCAGCAAGGCTTTTTCTGCCTGAACCTCAAGATTGGGTTCCTCGTAAAGCAATCCGAGCGCCAGAAAAAATGCATCAATATTTGCCAATGCCAGATCTCCTGGCGCTAGCGAGAAAGCCCAATCCTGAGGGTCGCCCCGTAAAAAAGAGATAACAATTTTAACTTGCTGAGCTGAATCTCCAGATGAACGGGGTCTCAGAGATAGAAACAATTTACAATTATTCCTGAAATTCCTAAACTTAAATCGGTCTCCAGAAAACAGTTCAGGAATAGGTATTTTAGGTTCAGACATTGGACTACTGGAAACAAAATCTTGTATGCCCTGTACACGAGCAGCAAGCTGGTCTACACTTGTAATCAAGGTCTGGACATTCATGTCTGCAGCAAGCACAAGCCACTCAGAGGTAAAGGGGAGGAAGAGAGGAAAAAAAAAAAAAAACTCAGAATTTCCTTTCTTATTATCCCACTTCTGCAATGCATTAAACATTCAATGTTGGCCTGGCATACTGTTATGACCCCAATGGCAGAGGGTCTCAGAAATAATTACTAAGTCTGCAAACACAAAAAACCAGCTCATAGGGCAGTGGTAACTGAGCTGACCATATATCTAATCCTAGCACCACAAATAGCAGCAGCCGGGGAACGTGCCTACGTTGGTTCTAGACGTCTCGCGCCAGTCGGAGAACTAACTAACCCTAGAAGGGAAAAGAAAGACCTTTCTTGTCTCCAGAGAAAAGACCCCAAAAGTTGGATACAAGCCCCCAACAAATAATAACGGTGAGGTAAGAGGAAAAGACAAACGTAAGAATGAGCTAGGTATTTAGCAAAGAGAGGCCCACTAGCTAATAGCAGAATATAGTAAGATGACTTATATGGTCAGCAAAAACCCTATCAAAATATCCACGCTGGATATTCAAGAACCCCTGAACCATCTAACGGCCCGGGGGGAGAACACCAGCCCCCTAGAGCTTCCAGCAAAGTCAGGAATCACATTTAGTACAAGCTGGACAAAAATAAGAGCAAAGCAAATAACCAAAAAACAAAGAAGCAGGACTTAGCTTAATTTTGCACGAACCAGGAACAGCAGACAGGAGTAAACAGAAAGGATCTGATTACAACGATGCCAGGCACTGGACTAAGGATCCAGGAAATTTATATAGCAACACCCCTGGACTAACGACCCAGATGGGTGCCAAACCGAGGAAAGACAATCCCAGAGTCATATCACTAGTAACCACAAGAGGGAGCCAAAAAGTCTAATTCACAACAGTCAGTTGTTTTCATTAGCTGACATGTGCCCCTGAAAGTCTCTGGTGGAATCGTGATCCACCCGTGGCTGTTAACATCTCAATCTCTGACAGCGGTGTTTAAGATGCTTGCGCCTGTAGAACGTCACTAATCCTGCCCATCTGCGCCCATGTCATATGACCGGGAGTCACCGATGGGTTGGCAAGAAAACCTAGGGTCTGCAAGATACCCCTGTGCCTGATAGCTGTGAGCATCGTCCAGCGGTTGGAGATCATAGCAAGTGAGCATTTCTGCTACACACAAAAAACAAATGTGGAATTGCACTTTTTCTATAATATAATTGCATTTTGATTTTTTTTCCCATTTTCAAGTACACTATATGGCAAAAACCAATGGTGTCATTCAAATGTGTAACTCATCCCACAAAAAAACAAGCCCTAACATGGCCGTTTTGATGAAAAATACGAAAGCTATGGCTCTGGGAAGAAGGGGAGCAAAAAATGGAAACTCAAAAATGGAAAAAACCCAAGGTGGTGAAGGAGTTAAAGTAAAGTTTTATGCCCCCCACTCCCAAAATATCTCTAAATTGCAGTCCGCTAAGTATCTTCTTTTTGCTTGACTTGCTGTCTAAGGGAAGTGGTCAAGTTAAATTTAGCCATTATAGCTAATATGCTGAAACTGATTACAGGAGTTGGGTCACATGCTTGTATGTTTATGTGTGCTGCCTTTTCTATTGCTAAAATCAGCTGTTTTCTGAGTCTCACCTTTTTATTGTTAAATTTAGCCATTCTTTAACCCTTCTCTCCAATCGAATGCTAAAATCTGCTGTTACCTAAGGCTGGGTTCACATTACGTTTAAGCAGTCCGTTAGATGGACTGCTTTACACCGCGGCATAACGCAGTCCATTAACGCTGCCATTAAGCACTATTTCGTGGGCTAGCGATGTGCTGTCATTGAGTGATGGACCCTGGGACGCAGCTGCAGCATTTCTGGGTCCGTCACCGCTAGCGCAGATAGAGCATCTGCTAGCTCTATCTACGCTAGCGCAATGGCATGTCGGCGCTTGCGTTAACGCAGCCCGTTTAATGCATGTGTTGAACGGGCTGCTTTAACGCAATGTGAACCTAGCCTCTTTAATCAAGCCTTTTCAGTTCTAAAATCAATATATCTTATTTTGTTCTTAATTCAATAGCAAAAATCAACTTCACTTTGGATATAAATCTATATTTATATAGAAATACTAGAATAGAAATTATTTTATTTTTCACATACAGTAGAAATAAATAGTTTACATTATCTGCAGAATATAAGTAGAAGGGTATGGTGTAAATGTGATTGAAATGCAGAACAGTAAGCATTGAGGTTATTTTGATTACGCCTCTAACTCTCAGGCTATAATCACTGTCATAATGCACACAGCAATGAAAACGGGGTGGGGTTTCAGAAAGATTGGGTTTTCATTGGTCAATGCGGGATGGAAGTCAAGACAAGTACCTGCATGCACAGTTTTGAGTACAGTTGCTGCCACAGTACTGAGTACTGTGGCAAACTGTTCACACAGTATAGAATACAGTGCAGAAAAGAGAGATAGACAAATGAAGTTGAGAATCCAGCTTAATAACATTTACACTTTAAATCTGTATAAGTTATAATAAATATTTTTCCATATTTAGAGATTATGCACAATGAAGTACAGTGTTGTAAAGAGGTAAATACTTAAACTGAATTATTGCTCTAGCTGGTAAAGCGTGTTCTGGCACATACAAACAAATAGCCCAAAGTAGAATGCTAAATAATGTAGGAAGTAGAGATGAATTAATGACTTGAAATATGAATTTGCGAGATTCAGCAAATTTGTCCTAAAAGTTTGATCTGCGGCAATTTTTTTTTGCTTTAGATTGCAGATTGTGTCATTGGCTGAAAAATGAGGTAAAGGAAAGGAGGGCTGACAGGAAGTAGTTAGGAAAGGAAAAAAAGAAAAAGATTTGAAATTCTTCTGAGGTATTGTTCTGCTGTCAGGACGTGGGAAAGATATGTATCATTTGAGTGCAAATGCAGCATAGCAGAAAATAGCAAATGTTGCCCCTAAGTAGACCAATTCCCATGATCAACAAATTTCTATAGCATGGGATACCATGAAATTTAACATTTAATAAATTAAGAATAAAATATGCTTCAAACACCAATAAAACATGTATTTTTTGTGACACATAATATAAAAAATTGGTGGGACCTCACACGTTTCTCTGGAGATCACCCTCAGAAGACAGTGTAGGAGGAAGAGGATGAATAGAGCTGTTCAATTCCTAATATCCCCTGTTGTGTCTCATGTGCAGAACTCCCACCCTCACAAGGGCAGTACCAAGTATAACCCTATAGTAATGAACCCCAGCCCTTCCCTATGCGTTTCAGCCTTTATGCATAAACCTCAAAATGTTGCAAAGAGTAAGGTATAGATTGGACATTATCGTGCAGTGGCACTGAATGCTCAAGTAAGGGTATATCAGATATTATCACCTTTGGTGTGCCTGACATCTTCAAGGTCATGTCTCTTGCCTCAGCTGTTAAAGCCCTACAAAAGGCCTGGCATCTGACATCAGTATATATCGGCTGGAAGGTGGGGTCGTACAAGATTGGCCGAAATCCCTTCTACAGCTGGATATCATAAGGTTCATGTCTAAATAGAAAAAGCTCCTGTTTATCCCTAACCAGCACATCAGCAGACTGCGGATAAAGTTACATGCCACACGCCAGGTCCTAAATCGATATGACGTGGTGCGCATCATCAGTAGATGATGCCAAATGTGTCACTGGGGGAACATGGTACAATGCGTGTCATTGCTACCTGACGGGAATCATGTTCTAGATCCACATGATGCACATCATCATTAATAAGGGTTGTGTCTGTGCAATCGACCTTGCATGTATTTCAATTCAAATTCTTAAAAATGAATACAAATAAAAATTCAAAATGTATTTAAAGTTTAGAATTATAGTATCCCATCCTAGAATGAGGAGTTTAGGGCCTGAGAATGACGTCACGGCTTGTGATTGTTCGCGTGGCGGTCACATGAGCGGCACGTGACCAATCAGAAGCCGTGATGTCATGGAAGGCCCTAAACGCGCTCATTTTAAGCAAAGAAGGCTGCCGGTTACCAGCGGTGATGTCCAGGGGCCTCCGGAGAGGTGAATATATCAATATTTTTTATTTTAATTCTTTATTTTACACAGTAATATGGATCCGATACTGATTCCCGATACCACAAAAGTATCGGATCTCGGTATCGGAATTCCGATACCGCAAGTATCGGCCGATACCCGATACTTGCGGTATCGGAATGCTCAACACTAGAGGTGAACACTATTATGGGGTGTAAGGTGGTATGTGGCAAAAAATTCTATTTGATGGATTAGAAGGGTCATGGCCCAGAAGACAGGTCCTGGGAGCCTGTTGAGCACATTCGGGCTCAGCAGCTCATTGCTGCCTTCGAGCATAGCGAGGTCCAAAGAAGGGGGGTAATGTTAGGTGTTGAGTTCCCACCGCTGTACAATCTGTTAGTGTGTGTGTGTGTGTGTGTGTGTGTGTGGATGGATGGATGGATGGATGCCTGTTCTGGTGAAAGCTTCGAATCTTACCAATCCCTAGTGTTAATGAATGCTCGCGAATGTTAGAACGCAAGTGGTCTAGAGGAACTCTAACCCCGCATCTTGGGGCAGAGTTCTGTGACTCAATACTTGTGTTTCCTCTGCAGTATTGTGGTCCTGTGATGCAACAGGGTTTGCTTCATTCATACCAGGTGTAGCTAACCCATGTGTATTTTCATTATACCGCCATAAGGCGGTATAAGGCCCTAAACGCGCTCATTTTAAGCAAAGAAGGCTGCCGGTTACCAGCGGTGATGTCCAGGGGCCTCCGGAGAGGTGAGTATATCAATATTTTTTATTTTAATTCATTATTTTACACAGTAATATGGATCCCAGGGCCTGAAGGAGAGTTTCCTCTCCTTCAGACCCTGGGAACCATTAGGATACCTTCCGATACTTGGTGTCCCATTGACTTGTATTGGTATCGGGTATCGGTATCGGCGATATCCGATACTTTTCGGGTATCGGCCGATACTATCCGATACCGATACTTTCAAGTATCGGACGGTATCGCTCAACACTATTCACCTCGTAATCGTCCATGGATGAACCCGATGTCCAGGTAGATGACTCAGAAAACCGGGACATGTGAATGGGCTTTAGGAGTGAGACATGAAAGATGTTGTGATACCCAAGCATGGAAGAAGGGCCAGACGGTAGACTACAGGGTTAAACTGTTCCAGAACCTTGAACAGGCCTAAGTAGCGAGGCGCAAACTTAGTGGACTCAACTTGCGGCCTGATATTATGGACGGAGAGCCACACTAAGTCGTCAGGAGCAAAGGTCGGAGCGGGGTGCCAGTGTGCATCAGCAGAAACCCTCATTCTCTCCTTGGAGGCCCAGATGGCATCCTGTATGCAGTCCCAAATGTCACGTGCCTCCACTGCCCAGTCTGCCACCCTGGAGTTGGCGGAAGACATGGGCATGGGAACAGGAATCCGTGGATGCTGGCTGTAGTTAAGTAAGAATGGGGTCTGCCCAGTGGAGTTGGCTATGGCATTGTTCAGTGCAAACTCCGCCCATGGTAGCAAGGATACCCTGTCATCCTGCCTGGCTGAAACAAAATGTTGCAGGTATGTGACCAGGGTCTGGTTGGCTCTCTACCATGCCATTCATCTCGGGATGGCATGCTGAAGAGAGATTCAGCTTGATGCTGAGTAGACGACAAAGCTCTCTCCAGATCCAAGATGCAAACTGGGGACCCTGGTCACTGACAATTTTGTCTGGCATACCGAGTAGGCAGAAAACATGCTTAAATAAACAATGCCACCAAGGCCCGTGCCGAAAGTAGCCATGGAGGAGGCACCAAGTGCACCATTTTGGAAAAATGGTCGGTGACTATCCAAATATTGGTGCAGCTACGGAACTTGGGTAAGCCCACCACGAAGTCCATCCTGACCATTTCCAAGGGCCTGTCCGCCATCAGCCAGGGGTAAAGTAACCCAGCAGGCTGCTGTCGAGGAGACTTATTCTTGGCGCAGGAGACACATGCCCGAATATAGTCTCTGACGGGCCACATGCAGCCACCAGTACATCCTCGCCAGGACCTCAGATATCCAGATGAGTGAGCCCAAGAAAGAACCTCCAGCTGCAAATTGTATGGCCCTAAAGTCTTGACGGGGGGCACAGACTAGCAAAACTGGGTCCCGGTCCTCAGGCTCTCTGAAGGGACAATTAGCCTAGGCTCTTCCTCCTCCTCCGATGACACTAAGGAGTGGGAGAGAGCGTCGTCATGAGTGTTCTTCTCCCCGGAGAGAAAATGGAAGGTGAAGTGGAACCAGGAGGGATAGTGAGCCCCCTCCAGGTGGTGTCTCCACTCCGAAAAGGCCAACTTCATTGCTAGCAACTACCTTTCCCGGATGGAATAATTTCTCTCTGCCAGTGAGAAGGTCTTGGAGAAGAAGAAGCAAGGATGCTTCCGACCTTGAGCATCCTTCTGGAAGTGGACTGCTCCAGCACCAAAAGAAGAGGCATCCACCTCCATGATAATTGGTTTATCAACATTGGGGCAATGTAAAATGGGAGCACTAGCGAAGTGTGACTTAATTGAGAGAAAGGCCTTGGAAACCTCCTCCAAATTTGTGATTTGCTCCCTTCTTGGTGAGGGCAACCAAGGAAGCTACCAAAGTTGAGAAGTGGGGAATGAACTGGAAACAATTAATGAACCCCATAGAGCGCTGCACCGCTTTAAGAGAATGGGGTTGCTGCCAGTCCATCACAGCCTGTAGCTTGGCAGGATACATGGCCAATCCTCGGGCAGAGATGATATAGCCCAGGAAAGGCAAGGACTCCTGCTCAAACACACACTTCTCCAACTTGGCATAGAGGGAGTTTGCCCGTAGGAGGTCGAAGACTTATCAAACATCTCTCCGGTGGGAGTCTATATCTGGAGAGTAGATGAGAATATCATGCAGATAGACTACGACTGAGGTGGTGAGCATATCCTGGAAGATATAATTTACAAAGTCTTGGAAATGGCAGGAGCATTACAGAGCCCGAAGGGCATCAACAGGTATTCATAATGCCCATCCCTGGTGTTAAATGCCGTCTTCCATTCGTCCCCCTCACGGATGCGATAAGCACTTTAGAGTACCATTAATCATGGCTTTTTTGATATTCTGATTGCCCAGTTGTTCCCTATCCTGCTATACTATTAATGCTTTGATGTCCTTCACACCTGAGCCTTTTTCTGTGCTTTGTTTTTCTTTTTTTATGTTTTTGCTACATGTATTATGCCTTGTATTTGAATAAACTTTATGCGATAATATTAAGAATACCTTTTGTGTGGACAACGACTCTGTGATTTTTGTTGGATTTATTATATTTAAAATGTTGGATTTTCAGGGCTAGCTGTCATTTAAGCCACAGTTTTTTAAAGGAGTCATACATTTCTTTTAGGGAATTTCAGCATCAGTGTCCCTTGCCTAATTAAAAATTGAGACGTGTTGAATTCATTATACTTTATTATAATCCATTGATGAATAATTCCTAGCAACACAAAAGTAGAGAAAGCCTGTGAGGACTGCAAATGGAACAGTTAGTAAAAAGATAAAATCAACTGTTCATTAGGATATATGAAATATATTTGTGTTTTCTAGACACATGTAAACATTTTTAGCACTTAATTTAATGTCAGATGATGGAAACTAATATGCAAAATAATCATTAGACCTCTTCAATATGTTGCAATTAATATTAACAGTATTGAATTACAATCATACATGGTGTATTATAACATTTTATAAATAGACATACAATGTATTTAAGATGAACTTTATGGACAAAGCATTGAAATAACTACATTTTAAACTTACTAGAGCTTTTATAGCATCTCCTTTATAATCCATAGGCATTAAAATGAATTTGATACCCCCCCCTTTGCAGTTATTGCAGCTTACATTCTTTCTACAAGATTTTGGAGTATGTCAGTGGGATTTTTTTGTCCATTTATCCAGTAGAACATTTGTGATGTCACACAATGATATTAAATGTGAGGACCTGGTTTTTAATCTCCATTTTAGTTCATCCCAATTGAATTTGATGAGATTTATGTCGGAGGTCTGTGTAGAATGTCAAAGTCTTCCACACTAAACTCTCTTAGCCATCTTTATAAGATCCTTGTCTTGCGAATGGGGTTAAAGTCATACTAAAACTGAAAAGGTTCCTACAATGTTGAAAGCATATAATTTTCCAAGATGTCTTGATATCCTAAAGCATTCAGATTTCCTTTTTCTGGAATGAAGGGGACTAGACCAACCGATCAACCCTTGGAAAACAACCGTATAGGATTATCCATACTCAACGTGAAACAATTAAATCAGATAGGTATAAAAATTATTACCATGTGCAGCACACCTATGAAACAGGGGGAATGTAATCCAATTCATGCTCATCATGTGTCCTTGTAGTTCGAAGCACATGATATGTTTTCGCCTTAAAGCATTAATGTCAATGTAGAAAATGGATACTCCGGCATTCCTAACTTGTGGGTAAATACAAAATATACTACTATATAATACTGCAAATATGCTCGCAGGATGCATTTTTGCACATAGACATGTATTAACGACAGATCGCGACAGATGGCCACATGCCGCTTCCATTGTGCAACGGATCTGTTGTGTTTTGGCGGACCGTCGGCATGAAAAAACGTTCAAGTGAACTTTTTTTGTCCGTTGCATCCGCCATTTTCTACCACGCATGTGCGGCCGAAACTCTGCCCCCTCCCCGGATTTCAGTATGGGCAGAGGATGCGTTGAAAAACTGCATCCGCTGCCCACGCCGTGCACAAATTTCACAACGTGCGTTGGTACCAGGGCCGGCATCAGCACCCGGCGCACCCGGGCAAGTGCTGGGGCCCTGGTGAGACGGGGGGCCATTTTTGGTAGTAATTGACGGTACAAGTACTGTACACACACATGCGCTCCTGGGGGCCCTGCAGCTGGACTACATCCCTGCTGTGTGTGACTACTACAGAGACTCAGTCATTCAAATCCCTCTCCCAGCCTGGTGGAGCACATCCATCATCCCCGGCGGCACATTGGCAGCAGGTGGCACAGAGCTCTCTGAGGGTTCTGCTGGCACCTGGCGCTGCGCAGCTGCAATACTCACCTCTGCTGTCACCATGGATATGAAGAGAGTCCCTCTCGGGTGGCGGTCATCTGTCCTGTCACTTCCAGTCAGGTGAGAGCTCGTCATCCTAAGAGCAGGCAAGAGCTCAGAGAAGATCATCAGTTCCATTCCATGTCCACCGTCCAGGACATGTCCAGCAGTGGCAGCACCAAGCAGAAGACAAGCAGCAGCTGCAGTCAGGTGCATGGTCGGTGCACCCTCTCCCTGTGTCCACAACTGGGGCGATGGCGCCGCATGAAGCAGTGAGTGAGTGAGTCTTCGGTCCCAATGCTGCGCATTGCGGGGGTGGGGGGCATGCAGCATGCTGAGCCTGGACCTGCGTGCATCCTGTAATGCCAAGCTGTATTGTTTCAGAGTTTGTGAACCAGGCCTTTCCTAGCTTCTGATCCTGGAGTCTGAGTTAGCTCTCAATGGGAAGATGTTTAGGTCATGTAGAGGCTATTCCCCTCCCTATTTTATCCCCCCCGGTAGATAGTCATAAGAGAACACTGACCCTTTTACTTTCCAAATCTCAAATGTTGCATCATACAGACTAAAGGCATAGACTACTGACTGTATATACTAAATGGCTGGCTGTGTTATATACTATGTGGGCGGTGTTATATACTACGTCACAGGGCTGTGCTATACTACATGTGCTGTGCTGTATACTACATGGGCTGTGTTATATACTATGTGGGCTGTGTTATATACTGCGTGGCTGTGTTATATACTGCATGGCTGTGTTATATACTATGTGGGCTGTGCTATATACTGTGTGGGCTGTGCTATATACTGCGTGGGCTGTGTTATATACTGTGTGGGCTGTGTTATATACTGCGTGGGCTGTGCTATATACTGTGTGGGCTGTGTTATATACTGTGTGGGTTGTGCTATATACTGCGTGGGCTGTGCTATATACTATGTGGCTGTGCTATTTACCACATGGGCTGTGTTATATACTACGTGGCTGTGCTATATACTACATGGGCTGAGTTATATACTACATGGGCTGTGCTATATACTATGTGGCTGGGTAATATACTACGTGGCTGTGCTATATACTACGTGGCTGTGCTATATACTATGTGGCTGTGCTATATGCTATGTGGCTGTGCTATATGCTACGTGGGCTGTGCTATATGCTACGTGAGCTGTGTTATACACTACTTGGCTGTGCTATATTTCTCTGCTGTATCTCTGCATCATGAATCATGGTATGTGTTAAAGAGGGGGGCCCACTGAGACTCTTTCGCCCGGGGCCCTCAAAAACCTGGAGCCGGCCCTGGTCGGTACGTCGGCCCGACGCATAGCGACGGACCCATACCAACACAAGTGTAAAAGTAGCCTAAAGTGGAATGTCAGCAATTGCGATGCACAGGAGCTGACTTTCTGGACAATAACTAGACATCCGAGGGACACTGTGATGCTGATGGGAGGTGATAACTAAGCTAATGAAATGAGGAGGTAACGTTATCTTCCAAGCAATGTCTGTCCCATGACCTGGAAGAGCATATTTACATATAGGGATAAAAGACAATTTTTCCACAAGAACACATCAGAGATGAGGCATACAGGCAGGACTTTTTTCAACAGTCTATAACCTGTATGCACATAAAAATAGGTTAGATATGTCAAATGTGGTAACAGATTCATTTCAATGGCTAAGTTGCTGGGATTTGTAAACTTCACTTTTCAAAGTACTACTTACATTTGCTAGTGAAATATTTAATGGAGAAATTTGACAAACTAATTTGTTGCAAAGGTAGCATACTAATGGTCTTAAAAGACCGTTTATGGGTGGGATAGGGCATTTTAGCAGATTAATTAAATATTTGTATTACCTATTTCCCATGTAACTAGGCTGGTATATTAGGCTCAGTTACAGAGAAAATGATGTTTCCTGCTTGCTTAGCAAAGTTTTCCTCAAACTCAACAGCTCCAGTTCTCTCCCAACACACAATGACCTGATGATCACTGCGTCTGGATACACAGTGCTTGTTCAGAACAGGTTGAGTAAAAATGTATGCTTCATACTACAACAACAATCACTCATCTTAGTAAATTAAATATATTATCAATAATGTTACATTTATAACAAAATAGTCAACATCTTGTCTAAACTGCTATCACTTGCATAGAACAATGTATTTTGTTATATTGTGTCTTATTAGTATTTAAAGTCATAGATTATTTTAGATGCTTTTAATTATCTGAACATAGAGCACAATTTCAGCAAGAACATTACACAACCATTTTAGAAATTCATTATGTAAATATATTCACAGTAATAATGTAATCATGAAAAGAGATATGGGTTAATTAAAATAATTTCTCCATTTTGTACTCAGCGCAAATATAAAGATATAAGTTGTTTTTTGAGCGTTGCTTGAAAACTTGCTTAAGCAAGAATCATGAAACAATATTTTCGACTGTCCAATTATTGGAGCTAGGGAAAATGTTAATTATCCATCTAAGTAACACAAGATGTATTTGAATTTATCATTATTATTTTGTTATTCCCTTAAAGTGGATGCATCATCTGAGATAACCATTTTCCAAATGAGCTCCACTTTCTTCACCCCATGACACACATGGGGTCCATTTTCAAGAGGGAGCATATTTCATAGTTGCTAAAAAAAATGCATACCTTTTATGGACTAAACCATTGTTGCATTAGTCAGAAATTGTTCTTCATTCACATACTGTATGTTAATAAGGCACTTGGTGCTCCCTGGTCTTGGCACAGCAGCTCAGTTCACCTTCCCAGCTATTTGTTTTCAATTTATCTAACAAGTTGCTGGACTAAATGCCAAGGTATTGGTATATTTAAATACAGAAAAATACTTAAACACTAGAGTTAAGATTTACATTAGAGATATAACACCTAAACACTACTACACTACTTGTGTGAACAGTTATTTTGTGCTGACAGATTCTCTTTACAGTTGTCAAAAAATTTTAATTTTAAAAAGTGGCAAAAAGTTGAAGTTCTGATTCAAATAGAAGGTTTGATTAAAAAGTGGTAAAAAAATTATAAATTGAAATGTTAAGTTAGACAAGCGCCAAATGTATCAAATATGAATAGACACTGAAAAAATTATCACAGAGGCAATATAATCCAAAATCAGCACTTAGTTTTGAATTTTTAGGGTATGTGCACACGTTCTGGATTTTTTGCATTTTTTGGTGGTTTTCCTCTGCAAAAACGCTTAAAAAATGCATACATTATGCATCCAATCATTTTGAATGTATTCCACAATTTTTGTGCACATGTTGCATTTTTTTCCGCTATAAAAATGCATCGCGGAAAAATACGCAGCATGTTCATTAATTTTGCAGATTTAGCGTGGATTTCCCGCTATTTAATGCATTGGGAAGCTTCTTCAAAAAAACCCAAAAAGTCAATATAAAAAACGAGCTAAAACCGCGAGTAAAACGCGAGAAAAACACGTGTGGATTTTATGCAGAAAATCTCCGGTTTTGTTCATGAAATCTCTGCATAAAATCCGGACGTGTGCACATACCCTTAAAATGGATTTATTATTCCAGGTTCACTTCACAGACCTAAGTTTTTTTTTTTTTTCGTTTTTTTTTTTTTTTAGTATAATTTTTTTAAATTTTTTTATGTATAATTTATCCAAGATTGTATAATTCTGTGAGACCTTGTCTTTTGCTTCAATGTGTTAAAAAGTTTTTAGTACATAAAGGGATGTAGAAAATTTTACAAAATAATTAAGCCATTGTTATATATTTTCCTTAATGAATACATTATTTTATTGTACGAATAATTTCAAGTATAGTGGTGTCAAATATATGTGTGGTCTCTAATATGTCTTCACATGTCTTAAAGGAAGTTTGTCAGAAGGATTTTCCCCCTAAACCATATGCAAATATATATCTTTCAAAAACAAGTACAGCAATACTTTTGTCTAGACCTTCATATTCTCCATTGCTGATAAAAAAGCATTTGAAATTATATTCAAATTAGGTTTTTGATTTGAAGGCTCTGTCACTCCAGATCTATTCCCTGTCAATTGCCACTTCCTCTTGCTTTACTGACAGTCTCAATGCTGAGTGACTTCAGGTAAAGTCAAACAGGAAATGGCAGTGCTGCGTGAAGAATAGAGCTAGATTTACATAGGAAAATAAAACAGCGGGCAGATGTGTCCTTAGATCACAGGGGGTTCTTTTTTTAAAAAAAGCAACAGATTATGGATCTGATGTCTTGATTATGTGGCTTCATGGTGCCTTTTTATCACATCTCCTATCTGTAATTGGGTTATGCTGATTGACCTCTAGAATGCATATTTTCCAAAAATGCACCTTTATTCCAGCCACAAGCAAAGAACATAAAATATTTATTGAACATTAATGAGAGACATATTGTGATGGACTAACATCATAAAAATTAGGTTTAGAGTTTGAGAGCTTACAACGGCTTTCCAGCCCTTCATGGCATAAAGGTAGAAGATTTTATGCTCTTTCCCTGTGTCTGTGCGAAAAGTGCATTTATTGGAATGCTATAGAAAAGCACGCTCCAAACCCAGGATTAAGCCTATCAACACCCAGTGAACTGTTTTTCTTAATATATATTTACCTTCCTGTTCTTTCTGACATGACTTCTGACAAAACTGTGAAACACACGTCGGGGTGCCTGGGCTACATATTGGCAAGCCTTTAACCCCTTCACCCCCAAGGGTGGTTTGCACGTTAATGACCGGGCCAATTTTTACAATTCTGACCACTGTCCCTTTATGAGGCTATAACTCTGGAACGCTTTGACGGATCTTGGCGATTCTGACATTGTTTTCTCGTGACATATTGTACTTCATGTTAGTGGTAAAATTTATTCGATATAACTTGCGTTTATTTGTGAAAAAAATGGAAATTTGGCGAAAATTTTGAAAATGTTGCAATTTTCCAACTTTGAATTTTTATGCCCTTAAATCACAGACATATGTCACGCAAAATACTTAATAAGTAACATTTCCCACATGTCTACTTTACATCAGTACAATTTTGGAACCAACATTTTTTTTTGTGACGGAGTTATAAGGGTTAAAAGTTGACCAGCAATTTCTCATTTTTACAGCACCATTTTTTTTTAGGGACCACATCTCATTTGAAGTCATTTTGAGGGGTCTATATGATAGAAAATACTCAAGTGTGACACCATTCTAAAAACTGCACCCCTCAAGGTGCTCAAAACCACATTCAAGAAGTTTATTAACCCTTCAGGTGTTTCACAGGAATTTTTGGAATGTTTAAATAAAAATGAACATTTAACTTTTTTTCACACAAAATTTATTTCAGCTCCAATTTGTTTTATTTTACCAAGGGTAACAGGAGAAAATGGACCCCCAAAGTTGTTGTGCAATTTGTCCTGAGTACGATGATACCCCATATGTGGGTGTAAACCATTGTTTGGGCGCATGGCAGAGCTTGGAAGGGAAGGAGCGCCATTTGACTTTTCAATGCAAAATTGACTGGAATTGAGATGGGACGCCATGTTGCGTTTGGAGAGACCCTGATGTGCCTAAACATTGAAACTCCCTACAAGTGACACCATTTTGGAAAGTAGACCCCCTAAGGAACTTATCTAGATGTGTGGTGAGCACTTTGACCCACCAAGTGCTTCACAGAAGTTTATAATGCAGAGCCGTAAAAATAAAAAATCATATTTTTTCACAAAAATGATCTTTTTGCCCCCAATTTTTTATTTTCCCAAGGGTAAGAGAAGAAATTGGACCCCAAAAAATGTTGTGCAATTTGTCCTGAGTACGATGATACCCCATATGTGGGTGTAAACCATTGTTTGGGCGCATGGCAGAGCTTGGAAGGGAAGGAGCGCCATTTGACTTTTCAATGCAAAATTGACTGGAATTGAGATGGGACGCCATGTTGCGTTTGGAGAGACCCTGATGTGCCTAAACATTGAAACTCCCTACAAGTGACACCATTTTGGAAAGTAGACCCCCTAAGGAACTTATCTAGATGTGTGGTGAGCACTTTGACCCACCAAGTGCTTCACAGAAGTTTATAATGCAGAGCCGTAAAAATAAAAAATCATATTTTTTCACAAAAATGATCTTTTCGCCCCCAATTTTTTATTTTCCCAAGGGTAAGAGAAGAAATTGGACCCCAAAAAATGTTGGCCAAATTGTCCTGAGTACGCTGATACCCCATATGTGGGTGTAAACCATTGTTTGGGCGCATGGCAGAGCTTGGAAGGGAAGGAGCGCCATTTGACTTTTCAATGCAAAATTGACTGGAATTGAGATGGGACGCCATGTTGCGTTTGGAGAGCCCCTGATGTGTCTAAACATTGAAACTCCCTACAAGTGACACCATTTTGGAAAGTAGACCCCCTAAGGAACTTATCTAGATGTGTTTTGAGAGCTTTGAACCCCCAAGTGTTTTACTACAGATTATAACGCAGAGCCGTGAAAATAATTTTTATTTTTTTTCTCAAAAATGATTTTTTAGCACCCAGCTTTGTATTTTTACAAGGGTAACAGAATAAATTGGACCCCAAAATTTGTTTTCCAATTTGTCCTGAGTACGCTGATACCCCATATGTGGGGGGGAACCACTGTTTGGGCGCATGACAGAGCTCGGAAGGGAAGGAGCGCCATTTGGAATGCAGACTTAAATGGATTGGTCAGCAGCCGTCACGTTGCATTTGCAGAGCCCCTGATGTACCCAAACAGTACAAACCCCCCACAAGTGACCCCATATTGGAAACTAGACCTCCCAAGGAACTTATCTAGATGTGTTTTGAGAACTTTGAACTCCCAAGTGTTTCACTAAAGTTTATAGCGCAAAGCCGTGAAAATAAAAATTCTTTTTTTTTTCACAAAAATGATTTTTTAGCCCCCAGTTTTGTATTTTCACAAGGGTAACAGGATAAATTAGACCCCAAAAGTTGTTGTCCAATTTGTCCTGAGTACGCTGATACCTCATATGTGGGGGGGAACCACTGTTTGGGTGCATGACAGAGCTCGGAAGGGAAGGAGCGCCATTTGGAATGCAGCCTTAAATGGATTGGTCTGCAGGCGTCACGTTGCATTTGCAGAGCCCCTGATGTACCCAAACAGTACAAACCCCCCACAAGTGACCCCATATTGGAAACTAGACCTCCCAAGGAACTTATCTAGATGTGTTGTGAGAACTTTGAACCCCCAAGTGTTTCACTACAGTTTATAACGCAGAGCCGTGAAAATAAAACATCTTTTTTTTCCCACAAAAATGATTTTTAGCCCCCCAAATTTTTATTTTCCTAAGGATAACAAGAGAACTTGGACCCCAGAAGTTATTGTTCAATTTGTCCCGAGTACGCTGATAACAGATATGTTGGGGTAAACCCCTTTCTGGGCGCACGGGAGAGCTCGGAAGGTAAGGAGCACTGTTTTACTTTTTCAACGCAGAATTGGCTGGAATTGAGATTGGACGCCATGTCGCGCTTGGAGAGCCCCTGATGTGCCTGGACAGTGGAAATTCCCCAATTCTACCTGAAACCCTAACCCAAACACACCCCTAACCCTAATCCCAACGGTAACCCTAACCACACCCCTAGCCCTGACACACCCATAATTCTAATCCCAACCCTAATCCAAACGTAAATGTAATCCAAACCCTAACCCTAACTTTAGCCCCAACCCTAACTTTACCTCCAACCCTAGCCCTAACCCTAACCCTAACCCTACCCCTAACCCTAACCCTAAACGTGACTGAAATACGTGGCACTGAAATACGTGGCACTGAAATACGTGGCACTGAAATACGTGATACGTGGCACTGAAATACGTGGCACTGAAATACTGTGCACTGAAATACGTGATACGTGGCACTTAAATACGTGGCACTGAAACACGTGGCACTGAAATACGTGATACGTGGCACTGAAATACGTGGCACTGAAATACGTGGCACTGAAATACGTGGCACTGAAATACGTGGCACTGAAATATGTGATACGTGGCACTGAAATACGTGGCACTGAAATACGTGGCACTTAAATATGTGGCACTTAAATACGTGGCACTTAAATACGTGGCACTGAAATATGTGATACGTGGCACTTAAATACGTGGCACTGAAACACGTGGCACTGAAATACGTGATACGTGGCACTGAAATACGTGGCACTGAAATACGTGGCACTGAAATACGTGGCACTGAAATACGTGGCACTGAAATACGTGGCACTGAAATATGTGGCACTGAAATACGTGATACGTGGCACTTAAATACGTGGCACTGAAACACGTGGCACTGAAATACGTGATACGTGGCACTGAAATACGTGGCACTGAAATACGTGGCACTGAAATACGTGGCACTATGACTGTCAGAAAATGTTCATTAAACGGTTAGGGGTGAGGTTAGGGGTAGAGTTAGGGTTAGGGTTTGGATCCCTTTATCACCTTGATGGTGGTGGGTGGCTTTTCAGTGTGTTTTCAGTTTTTTTTTCGATAAAAATGCATGCGTTTTTAACGCAAACAAACGCATGTGCTTAAAAACGCAAGAAAATACTGCAGGTTGTATTTCTGAAAATGAACGCATGCAGAAAAAAACCGCATGCGTTTGAAAACGCGACCAAACGCGTACAAAAAAACCGCATGCGTTTCCAATGTTAAATATAGGGAAAAAACGCATGCGTTTTTTTGTGCAAAAAGCGCTGCAGACAAAAACGCAAGTGTGAAACCAGCGACGCTTTTTATAGCAAAAAAGTTTTTGCGTCTTCACATTTTGAGACCTATAATTTTTCCACATTTTGCTCCACAGAGTCATGTGAGGTCTTGTTTTTTGCGGGACGAGTTGACGTTTTTATTGGTAACATTTTCGGACACGTGACCATTTTTGATCGCTTTTTATTCTGATTTTTGTGAGGCAGAATGACCAAAAACCTGCTATTCATGAATTTCTTTTGGGAGAGGCGTTTATACCGTTCCGCGTTTGGTAAAATTGATAAAGCAGTTTTATTTGTCGGGTCAGTACGATTACAGCGATATCTCATTTATATCATTTTTTTATGTTTTGTCGCTTTTATACGATAAAAACTAAAATATAGAAAAAATAATTATTTTGGTATCGCTTTATTCTCAGGACTATAACTTTTTTATTTTTTTGCTGATGATGCTGTATGGCGGCTTGTTTTTTGCGGGACAAGATGACGTTTTCAGCAGTACCATGGATATTTATATCAGTCTTTTTGATCGTGTGTTATTCCACTTTTTGTTCAGCGGTATGGTAATAAAGCGTTGTTTTTTGCCTCGTTTTTTTTTTTTTTTTCTTACGGTGTTTACTGAAGGGGTTAACTAGTGGGGCAGTTTTATAGGTTGGGTCGTTACGGACGCGGCAATACTAAATATGTGTACTTTTATTGTTTTGTTTTTTTTTATTTAGATAAAGAAATGTATTTATGGGAATAATATATATTTTTTTATTATTATTTATTTAGGAATTTTTTTTTTTTTTTTTTACACATGTGGAAAAAATTTTTTTTTACTTTTTTACTTTGTCCCAGGGGGGGACATCACAGATCATTGATCTGGCAGTGTGCACAGCACTCTGCCAGATCGACGATCTGCTGTGCAGGGCTGCAGGCTTACCAAGTGTCTGCTCTGAGCAGACACTCGGTAAGCCACCTCCTTCCCTGCAGGACCCGGATGCCGCGGCCATCTTGGATCCGGGACCTGCAGCCAGGAAGGAGGTAGGAGACCCTCGCAGCAACGCGATCACATCGCGTTGCTCCGGGGGTCTCAGGGAAGCCCGCAGGGAGCCCCCTCCCTGCGCGATGCTTCCCTATACCGCCGGTACACTGCGATCATGTTTGATCGCGGTGTGCCGGGGGTTAATGTGCCGGGGGCGGTCCATGACCGCTCCTGGCACATAGTGCCGGATGTCAGCTGCGATATGCAGCTGACACCCGGCCGCGATCGGCCGCGCTCCCCCCGTGAGCGCCGCTGATCGGTGATGACGTACTATCCCGTCGGCGGTCATACGGGCCCACCCCACCTCGACGGGATAGTACGTCTGATGTCAGGAAGGGGTTAATTCACACTATGTAAGTTTACCATGGTTTTTAATTATTACTGGGATCCTTTGGTGAGGTTTTGTCTGCAATTTATTGCTGGCTGTATTTTAGGACAGAAACTTTAAAATGTGTCTTAAACATAAATTATCCTGGGTACTGTTATATCTATTGACGTTTCATGTATGATACTATGTTTTATTGCCCTCTAGTGGTGTCTTTTTAGATGTTCTTGCATCAATTCCGCCATTTTTATGTCTATTATATTAATAAAGATTTTGTGATTTAGAGGCAATTTCTTGGCATCTTCCTTTTATTTGGGGTTCATTTATGTTTGGCATTTAAATGAATCTCAGTTATTACCTTTTAACATTGGCATTAGAACTTCAAGTTCTTTTATGTTTTACTTTTTTGTCTACCTATTTCAATATTTTGTTTTGAGAAAATTCACAGAAAATAACTAAGTTCTGCTCTGTTGATGCATTTTTAGGCATTATTTTAACGTGGTTCTTTAGGCCAATGCGAATTCACTTGAATTGAGCCCAAATTTTGTAAATAAAATACTACAGTAAATTGAGACATTTAACTTTGCAGTTGAGATTTGCCACATCTGTTTAAATTGCCAGATTGGAGACTCCTAATAGGGATAATTTTTGGACACAATATAAGTAGCTAGTAGATAGAAACTGTTTTCCTTTAGGCTGCATTCATGGCTGTCAGGAAGACAGCCATACTAGTACTGCGCATGTCGTGACTCCCCCTTTGATGTGAGCCCACATCAAAGTCGCAACATGTCAGCTGTTTTGTACATGTGCGCGCAAAAGCGGCGGGTGAAATCGCGAATCACCCACCGCTATTAACCTGTTAAATGCCGCTGCCAAATGCTGACAGCGGCCATTAACTACCGCTTCCGGCCGCACGGCCGGAAATGAGCGCATCGCCGACCCCCGTCACATGATCGGGGGTCAGCGATGCATCAGGATGGTAACCATAGAGGTCCTTGAGACCTCTATGGTTACTGATGCAGGCCTGCTGTGAGCGCCACCCTGTGGTCGGCGCTCGTAGCAAGCCTGCATTTCAACTACATAGCAGCGATCAGCTATGTAGCTGAGTCGATCAAGTGGTGCCAGCTTCTAGCCTCCCATGGAGGCTATTGAAGCATGGCAAAAGTTAAAAAAAAGTTTTTAAAAATATGAAAAAAATGAAAAAATTTAAAAGTTTAAATCACCCCCCTTTCGCCCCATCCGAAATAAAACAGTAAAAAAAATCAAACCTACCCATATTTGGTATTGGTGAGTTCAGAATCGCCCAATCTATCAATAAAAAAAAGCATTAACCTGATCGCTAAATGGCGTAGTGAGAAAAAAATTTGAATAGCCAGAATTACTTTTTTTGGTCACCACGACATTGCATTAAAATGCAATAAAGGGCGATCAAAAGAACGTATCTGCACAAACGTGATATTATTAAAAACGTCATCTCGGCAAGCAAAAAATAAGCTCTCACGCGACCCTAGATCACGAAAAATGGAGACGCTACGGGTATCGGAAAATGATAAAAAATAACCTAGACTTGTTAGGTGTCTATGAACTCGTAATGACCTGGAGAATCATAATATCAGGTCAGTATTAGCATTTAGTGAAGCTAGCAAAAAAGCCAAACAAAAAACCCGTGTGTGGGATTGCACTTTTTTTTAAATTTCACCGCACTTAGAATGTATTTCCTGTTTTTTAGTACAAGACATGGTAAAACCAATGGCATCGTTCAAAAGTACAACTTGTCCTGCAAAAAATAAGCCCTCAAATGACCATATTGACGGAAAAATAAAAAAAGTTATGGCTTTGGGAATGAGGAGAGCGAAAAACAAAAACGCAAAAACAAAAAAGGCCCGCGGCGGGAAGGGGTTAAAAAGGCTGTAAAATGGTCATTGTGAGTGCTTGTGGGCCACAAAAGGAAGCTAAATGGGAGTAAAAGCAAGACAATCGCCCTGCAAAAAAAACTGAATAGGGAAATAACTTAAAAGGGTTTTGTCAGCATAGCAATCAATGGAAAAATAGTAAGTAAATGAATGACATGAAAATTTTAACAGTGCCCAGAGACAAAAGCTAGCTACATCCAATCCAGTTAAAAATTTCACCAACAGACAATGTAGCACCTTACCACAACATTAACAGCTTACAAATTTGACCTACAGACCATGTAGCAGAGTATCTCCTAAGAAGCAGCTTACAAATTTTACCCACAGACCATGGGGCAGAGTACCTTCACAGTTCCAAAATGTCTGCTCTAATAGCTTATGTTCCAAATGGTGCTGATGAAAAGCTTATAGTCTGATCTTGGATTGAGCTGGCGGTCCGCAGCAAGGCTTGCTGCCAGCAGTCCGTTAAAAATTGCACCCACAGAGCATGTTTCCAAATTTCCCCCACAGAAGCTTATAAAAAATTTCACACTTAGATAATGGCCAAATGTACCCCCACAGTAAGGGTTGCAGAGTGCACACATCGGCTTTTGGTAAACTGCTCCCACAGATATGGGTTTAAGAGTGCAAACAGAGCCTTTTATACTACCATGACAGACTTGGTTGCCTAGGAGAAGAAAATTATTTTGAAACACATCACTCCCACTGACTCAGAAGAAAATTCTAATAAGTTTTGAGTATGCATGTTACTAACACAGAGATGGGTGCAGACTACACATATAGTATTTGTGTGCAATGGCACACGTGCAAAACTTAATACTGTTCCTCACTGTAGCTTCATTCTTTCCCTATGCTAAGCAGAGTAGAAATAAAAAAATATTAGAATCTTGAATGAGAATGAATAGGTCTAAGTGGAAGAGGAGGTGTACGTGGCAGCATAGGTGGAAGAGGCGCAGGAGGAGGTAGCCAACACAGGTTTTTTGTGTTTTTTCTTTGTGGAGGAGGCTTCCAAATGAAGCAAATGGAAAATAGAGTTGAATACTGGCTGGGTGCGGTAGTTATTGTTTTCTAGTTAACCAAAGATTTAGACAAGTCATGTGGGATCCACATATGGATCATTTTAAGGAATGTTAGGTTACCCACATTGGATATGGACAGGTGGATGTGCTTGTCTGTAATTAGACCCCCTGCCATTCTAAACATGCATTCTGACAGTACACTTGCTTCAGGACAGGACAGCACCTCCAAGGCATAAAGGGCAAGCTTAGGCCAATTTGGAGACCCAGAATTTAAATGAGGCAGACCCATCTGTTAATACTTGGAGACTTGGAGACAGGTACTCTTCCACCATGTTGTTGTAACACTACCTCCTGCTGATACGGACTGTATGAGATACTGGTGCTGGATGTTATTGTGTGCTCATAAAGTTTTTCCACATTAAGGCCATGCTAACCCTTCCTTCCGAGGTGCTGTCAGTGCCCCAGCTGTGTTGGCGACTTCCTCCTGCACTTTGTTGTTCCACTGAGCCTCTGCTGTCAGGTTGGAAAGCCATTTGTAGCTTTTCTAACAGTGTGTGCTTGTATTCATACATTTTGTGATCCCTCTCTAGTAATGAAAGTAATTATGGTATGTTGTCCTTGTAGCGGGGATCCATCAGAGTGGCCACATATTAATTTGCAATGGTTTCAATACGGGCAACTCAACAATATTTCTGCAGGCACTGCAGAATGTATTGGCTAATGTGTGCCAGGTTGCCCAGAGGCAACCTGTTCTCATTGGGAAGTATATCATCTGGGTACTCTGTATCACCCCAAAGCCATGATCCAGTGATAATGTGAGCTGATCTGTGTGCCACCTGCCATAAGAAAATGGTTATTCCTCCTCCTCCACTCCCTCCTCCTCATCATCATCATCCTTTCAAACTGTCCTCTGCCTGCACAGTTGGGTACCTGGTAAATGTTGGTTATGTGTGGACAACAGGCCTGAAAATGGTGTGAATTGGCTCTGCTCCCCCTACTGCACCTCTTCCTCCTGTGCCACCATGTCATCCATCATGGCTTGAATTTTTTTTCCAACAGGCATATAAGTGGTATAGTAATGCTGATGTTGGCATCATCAGCATTGGCCATATTAGTGAAACATGCAAAGCAATGCTTCATGGCACACAAGGAGGCCCACTCATTGGTGGTAAAGTGTTGTTGTTTTGCAGTGCGACTCATCTTTGTGTGCTACAGCTGAGACTTCCCTATTTCCTGCTGCTGAAACAGTCTCTACAGCATATGCAAAGTTCCCCCTTGTTGGTATGTTGCATATTAGCTGGCGGGCATGAAGGCAGAAGTAACGCTACAGCGCATAAAGTTGAGCAGCAGCAGGGTGAGAACACCACATGTGCGCTCTGACATGTGTGGGGGTAGTTTTTAAGCAGTTCAACACCACCAAGTTTAGCATCATGCAAGTTATGTATGTCAAGAGCTGCTGTTAGATTTCAACGTTATCGCACACCACCAGGCCGGGCAAGAGGTTCACCGACAGCAACCATTCATTTGTCTGCTGTTTGTTCCCAGTCCACAACTCCTGCGCATTGTGCAATTTTGTCCCCCAAACAGAGGAGTTTAAGAACAGTCTGCTGTCGTTTTCCTCTGGCTGTACTCAACTGTTGATGCCGGTCTTCCTGTGTTTGAATGAGACAGTGGTGGAGGAAGAAAAGTAGAAGGAAGGTACCTGGAAAGATGAATGTCCTTCAAAACTAGGTGGTGGTAGGACATGAGGTAGAACACCTTCCGTCTCTGCCCCAGCTGCCAATTCATTTACCCAGTGGGCAGTAAGGGAGATGTAACATCCCGGACCATGCTTACTGGTCCATGTATCGGTGGTTATCTGGACTTAGCTTCTAATGGTATTGCGCATTGTACACTTGAATTTGCTCAGAAGATGTTTGCGCAGGGCACGGATGGCCCAACTGGAAAAGTAGTGGAGGCTTGGAACAACATACTATGGTAGAGCAACCGACATAATTTTTTTAAAACTGTTCAACTCCACCAGCCAGAGTGGCAGCACTTCAATGGCCAGTAATTTTGAAATGCTGTCATTCATGACCATGCCTCATAAGTGGGTACGTTGGTACCTCTTCTTTATCTCAACAGTTTGGGGGATGGAAAACTGAACACTTCCATTGAACGGTATGGAGATGTTCAGTGACACTGGTGGTGGTGATGGGGGTGCTGATACTGTCATATCCTTTAAATGCAAGGAGGCAGGTGGCCCTTAGTGGGGGAGGAGGTTGAGACAGCAGTAGAAGAGGGAGCCGGAGGAGGCTCGTATCTGTTATGTTTTTTAAGACATATACTTAACTGCACCTCATGCTTGGAACTTAGATGCCTCGTCATGCAGGTCATGCTCAGGTTCAAATCATTTATGCCTCGCTTCAAGGTCAGTTGCTTGTTGGCATCAAATTCCCTGAACAAATGTCATTCCAGAGAGCTCTTTTGAGCTGTCTTTGATGTTCTTATAGCAGCTGTGGGGAAGAAAGTAGCAGCAGATGTACTGACTAGGAGCTGCCTGCTGTTTCTTTTCACACGCTCCCTATTTTGCTGTGTTGTTGTGGCAGAGTGGCCACTCCCTTTTCATCCGAAAATCACACATCACTAGGATGGCTTCATCTCAGTGTGGGGTCAAGGTCCTCATCATCCCCTGCATCATCTTCCACAGACTCCTTAGCCATGCTCTCCTTGCCAGACTGCACCCTGCATAATGACGCTGCAGTTAGCAACTGAGTTTTGTCATCATTTGACATGTGCTGCTGTTGTCCACTAACCAAGTGTACTAACCCTCCCTCATACTCATCATCCAACCTCAGTAGTGGTTGGGCATCAATGCACTCATTCTCTGGAGCAGAGGCAGGAGGATGGGCCACTAAACACAAACCAGCAGTGTCAGCAAAAAGCAGAAGAGATTGCTGCATGACTTTGGTCTCAGACAGCTTCGCTCATTTGCAAGATGTTAAGATGACAGCCGGAAGACCATGGCCTTCAGATGCCAACTGTGCACTTTTGGCACTGAGCTAGGTGAAAGATAATGCAAAGGAACATGAATCACTTTCAGCCATCCAATCGAACACCTTTTCAACATCTTGTGATCTCAACATTCATGCAGCTGTATTCAGGCCCACAAAAGGATGCATAACGTCCGGACGGTGTTGGAAATGGGCATGAAGCAGGTATGGAATGACCACATCGTCTCCCTGCATTAACTATATCACCTCCACCATCAGCATCTACACCAGCACCACCACAGACGCATCCACATCACTTATTTGATGCTCACCTCAGTTTTGGAAGTTGATTTTGTCAACACGACACACAAAGAGATGGTGAAACAGTAGATTTATTTATTGGCAACAGTGCTAAAAAAAATCACAGCAATCATGTAAACTTATGTCATTGGCCTAAAATGAAAGTAGACAGCTGATGCCAATTACTTATTTCCTAGCCCGGAAAAATTATTTTGGGGGTTTAGAAAAGGCAATGAGACAGCTGATGTGACTTGTTTACTTGCTTAAGTACTAGGAAACAGACACCAGGCCTTAAAATTTATTTTTGCGACCTACACATGGCAACGAGATGACTGATGCAATATATTGATTTGCAAATGTATCAGAAAACAGACACAAGGCTTTAAAAAAATATTTTTGGGGCCAAGAAATGGCAACAAGAAGGCTGATTCGATGTATTGATCTTCAAAACTACTAGTATGCAAATTGCCTCTTCAGAGAGAAAGAGGACTTAAACTCTATAGCGCCACCTGTTAGAAGTAGCGATCTTACAAGTCACAATCAACCCTTTAACGAGTCGTGCAATATGACTTAAGATAAAAGCCAAATCAGTATCTGAATTCACAGACACGGTGTTTTGGGCTGTTGGCCCTCGTCAGTGCGAAGCATGAGAACTAATTTGGCTAGGAGAGAGGCTCTGGACTGGGGTCTAAGGGCAATGTTTCTCCTTATGGAGAGTGACATACCAGCTCTGGCTTGTCAAGGTAAAGAGGCTTATTCACCATGCAATGCTCCTCTGGGAAATATAATATGCAAATTGCCTCTTCAGAGAGAAAGAGGATTTAAACTCTATAGCGCCACCTGTTGGCAGTAGCGATCTTACAAGTCACAATCAACCCTTTAACGAGTCGTGCAATATGACTTAAGATAAAAGCCAAATCAGTATCTGAATTCGCAGACACGGTGTTTTGGGCTGTTGGCCCTCGTCAGTGCGAAGCATGAGAACTAATTTGGCTAGGAGAGAGGCTCTGGACTGGGGTCTAAGGGCAATGTTTCTCCTTATGGAGAGTGACATACCAGCTCTGGCTTGTCAAGGTAAAGAGGCTTATTCACCATGCAATGCTCCTCTGGGAAATATAATATGCAAATTGCCTCTTCAGAGAGAAAGAGGATTTAAACTCTATAGCGCCACCTGTTGGCAGTAGCGATCTTACAAGTCACAATCAACCCTTTAACGAGTCGTGCAATATGACTTAAGATAAAAGCCAAATCAGTATGTCAATTCACAGACACGGTGTTTTGGGCTGTTGGCCCTCGTCAGTGCGAAGCATGAGAACTAAGTTTGCAAAACTACTAGAAAGCAGACACTAGGACTGAAACGGTATTTCTGGGGCCTAGAAATGGCAAAGAAACAACTTATGCCATATATTGATTTGCAAAAGTACTAGAAAACACACTTCGGGGCTTAAAAAGTAATGTTGTGGCCTAGAAATTGCAATGAGAAGGCTGATGCGGTATATTAGTTTGCAAAAGTACTAGAAAACAGACAATAGACCTTAAAAATAATTTCAAGGACATTACTCCCACAGGCGGAGGGATGCATAGTACAAACAGCAGTTTGAAGGACAATATTCCCACTGGCCACTGACAAGGGGGTGAAGAGCACACACACAGTGGATTCAAGTGCAGTGCTTTCACAGTTGGGTGGTGCAGAGTACACACAGCGGCTTCAAGGACTGCAATCCCATAGGCGAGGGGTGCAGAGTACATACAGTGGCTTTTGCCACAGTACTCTCACAGATGAGTTTGCAGAGTACACTCTGGGGGTTTTAACACAGAAATAGCACATATAGGGAGCACAAACAGCATTGTGTTTCCAGAGTGCCCAGTCAGAATCTTTCCTTCACTTCAGATGAATCCTATTCCTACACTAATAAGACAATAATGGCAGCAGCACTCGTGATCCGTCCTCTATACTGACTGGTTCACACGCTGCGCCTTCCAATCACAGTCAAGTCAATGCATGCTATGGCTGTGAATGCTCTGGGAGTCACCGCAGTCAAAAAGCTATGTGTAGGCTATTATGCACAATCCTGCTGACAGATTTCCTTTAAGTCTAGTTTGCCAGATGGATCAAATACTTATTTCTCACTGTAAAGTGCAAATAAATTTACATAATTTATACAATGTGATTTTTTGGATTTTAATTTTGATATTCTATCTCTCAGTGTTAAAAATTATCTTCCTCTTAAAATTATAGACTGTTCATGTCTTTGTCAGTGGGCAAACCTTCAAAATCAGCAAGGGATCAAATAATTATTTTCTTCACTGTAAGTTGTACTTCAGATTCACTGATAAATATCAGCCGAAGTGTACTATAGTTAATCAATTTCACAAATTTAAGAACGTGTCCCTGCCCTCCTGCCCACAGCACATTGTTAAGAGTCACCTTTAGCTGTGAAACAACCCCATATGATGAGGCTTACTCTGCCGAACTTGACAGTTTCTTTCATTTCTTAATCCATTAACCCCTTTTCCCTTGTTTCTTTCATACACATTTGCACACATCAGAGCCTAGTCTATTAACTTTCATTGCTTCAAACCACCTGTTTACAATCTTCTACTGTCCACTGTTCATACTGTACTTTTGGGAAGCTCGAGTCGACACTTCTTATGACGATATTAGGCTATGTGCACATGTTGCAGATTTGACTGTGGAATTTTCTGTGCAGATTCTGAATTTCTTGGCAGAAAACGCAGGTCAGAATCTGTGCCTTTTTTTCGTGTCTGCACACGTTGCAGATTTTTGTGTGGATTTCTTCCCTTTTTTACCCCTGCAGATTTATAATATGGAATAAATGCAGAAACGCAGCAGATCTGCAAAAAAAATCTGCAACGTGTGCACATACCAAAAAAAGGCACAGATTCTGACCTGCATTTTCTGCCAAGAAATGCAGAAACTGCACAGAAAATTCCACAGTCAAATCTGCAATGTGTGCATATAGCCTTACAAGGCATACAAGCCACCTCCCCTGCCGTGTTTGTTGCACCAGAACTGATGGACCTTGTGATGATGTTAACTTTCATATTTTGTTTTGATGTCCACCTCTTGGCTTTTGGATGGATGGACAGACTTAATTCTATATTTTTCCAACTGTCATGTCTATTACATTGTGCAGTTTATTAATTTTATTGGTTGAGAGATTGCTCTCCATCATGTCTATTACATTGTGCAGTTTATTAATTTTATTGGTTGAGAGATTGCTCTCTATGAGATGGATAATGCTTTTACTCATTTCTTGGGATATCTTCTTCATGGCTGCTCCTTGATTATAAGCAGTGATCCTTCACTTGGGAATCAGCATAATAACAAACTGAGCTATTAGGGAATGTTTGAACAGGTTGTAATTTGTAGCATACAAGAAGAAATAGATTTTTCCACCACCAGTATTGAAAAAGTAAGAATGCAGTGACATGACAAAAATCTGCAAAACTAATTGTATGCAAAATAGTTGCAATAGTCAAATTTACAGTGGCATGTAAAAATTTGGGCACCTTTGGTCAAAATTACTGTTATTTTGAAATGTTAAGAAAGTTGAAGATAAAATGATATCTAGAAGAGCTAAAGTTAAAGATGACACATTTCTTTTGTATTTTAGGGAAAAAAATTATTGTCATTTTTCACATTTCTAAAATTACAAAACTGAAAATGGGCTGATGCAAAACTTTGGGCCACCTTGCAGCTTTGTGTGCTCAGAAAACCTTGACCAAGTATTCAGACATTAATTAGCCTGTTAAGGGGACTCTGTCACCTGAATTTGGAGGAAACAATTTTCAGTCATATGGGCGGGGTTTTCGGGTGTTTGATTCACCCTTTCCGTATCCGCTGGCTGCATGCTGGGTGCAATATTGGATTGAAGTTCATTCTCTGTCCTCCGTAGTACATGCCTGCACAAGGCAATCTTGCCTTACGCAGGGGTGTACTATGGAGGACAGACAATGAACTTCAATCCAATATTGCAGCCAGCATGCAACCAGCGGGTAAGGAAAAGGTGAATCAAACACCCAAAAACCCCGCCCATATGACTGAAAATTGTTCCCTCCAAATTCAGGAGACAGAGTCCCTTTAAGGTTATGGCTAGTGTAGAGCATTCCGATACTGCAAGTATCGGGTATCGGCCGATACTTAGCGGTATCGGAATTCCGATACCGAGATCCGATACTTGCCGCGTATCGGATACCGGAATCGGAAGTTCCCAGGATTCAAACTGCACAACTTTGTACGAAATCAGCCAATGAGACTGATTCCAAGTGTGGGCACATCCTGTTCAGCATGGAGGGCCTTAAACTACTGGCAAGGCTGTGATTGGCTGCTGAAATGATGTCATGATGCAGTTTAAAAGTCGCTGGCGCCATTTTGCGCTCACTCTGCTGTGAATTCAGTTAGTGACAGGACGCTGTTTGCTGACTGAGGGCCAGTGTAGAGATAGCGATTTGCTTCTTTGTGCTTTTCCAAGGCTAATTTAGCAACCGCTGTGTTCACCTACTAATCACCTTGCTTTTGCCTTGTAGCGCTGTTTTCACAGCGATCTGCAAGGTCTGTGTGTGTGTGTGTGTGAGTGCAGCCCACTCTCTAGTCTGAGTGCAGCCACATAGGCCATCCATAGCTGGTTGTATTCAGTTCAGGGAGGGTGGTTCATTGCCTCATACTGTTCTTTTTTCTTTTTTTTTCCAAGTAGTGTAGTCTGCTGCTAGTTTTTTCAAAAAAATCCTATTAGTGTCTTTCCACCCGTCTCCAGCTAATTTGTGGAAAAACACTACATAGGATAACGTAGAGCAGGGTTTTTGGGCCTTGCAGCGCCATTTAGGGCTGTCTGCACGGTCTCCGTGTGACTGCAGCTCGCCCTGTAGTCTGTGAGCAGCCATAGCCTGGTTGTCTCCAGCTCAGGGTTCTTCACTGCGGCATACCGTAAAATCAATTTTCCTTTTCTTTTAAGTAGTGCAGGCTGCTGCACATTTTTTCAAAAAATTCCTGTTAGTGTCTTTCCACCCGTCTCCAGCTAATTTGTGGAAAAACACTACATAGGATAACGTAGAGGAGGGTTTTTGGGCCTTGCAGCGCTGTTTACGGCTGTCTGCACGGTCTCTGTGTGACTGCAGCTCGCCCTGTAGTCTGTGAGCAGCCATAGCCTGGTTGTCTCTAGCTCAGGGTTCTTCACTGCGTCATACCGCAAAATCAATTTTCCTTTTGTTTTAAGTAGTGCAGGCTGCTGCACATTTTTTCAAAAAATTCCTATTAGTGTCTTTCCACCCGTCTCCAGCTAATTTGTGGAAAAACACTACATAGGATAACGTAGAGCAGGGTTTTTGGGCCTTGCAGCGCCGTTTACGGCTGTCTGCACGGTCTCTGTGTGACTGCAGCTCGCCCTGTAGTCTGTGAGCAGCCATAGCCTGGTTGTCTCTAGCTCAGGGTTCTTCACTGCGTCATACCGCAAAATCAATTTTCCTTTTGTTTTAAGTAGTGCAGGCTGCTGCACATTTTTTCAAAAAATTCCTATTAGTGTCTTTCCACCCGTCTCCAGCTAACTTGTGGAAAAACACTACATAGGATAACGTAGAGGAGGGTTTTTGGGCCTTGCAGCGCCGTTTACGGCTGTCTGCACGGTCTCCGTGTGACTGCAGCTCTCACTGTTGTCAGTTCAGCCCCCAAAAAATAAATAAATAATAAAGTTCACCAAACACACCAGTGACACCACTTTACATTTGTGTAGGCCACATTAGCTCATATTAAAGTCTAGTCCACACTTTAGAAAATTAGTGTTTCTAATGCTACGTTCACATTTGCGGTCAGCGCCGCAGCGTCGAGCGCCGCAACGTCGCCGCATGCGTCATGCGCCCCTATATTTAACATGGGGGCGCATGGACATGCGTTGTGCTGCATTTTGCGCCGCATGGCCGCAAGCGTTGGACGCAAGAAACGCATCAAGTTGCATTTTTTTTGCGTCCAACTTTCGGCCAAAAAGGACGCATGCGGCGCAAAACGCAGCGTTTTAGCGTGCGTTTTGCCGCGTTTTTGTTTGCGTTGTGCGCTGCGGCGCCGACGCTGCGGCGCACAACGCAAATGTGAACGTAGCATTATACCTGTTAGGAGTTGTTCAGGAATAAGCACACAAAGCCGTTAGTACTTTTCTGCTTATCTTTATCAGTCAACCAAGATGAAGAAGGCAGTGAGTAAGGCACGTGGGCGTGGGCGCGGAGCAGGGAGGGGACGTGGGGATTCTGTGCCTGCTGTGGGCACCGGTGACTCATCAGCACCCACTTTCACCAGGGAACAGTCATTCATGCGCAGCTTTGTCGCAGAGCGCCGTACACCGCTGCTGCGTGAAGAACAAATTGAAGCCGTTGTCGGATGGATGGCAGCTAATGCATCAACTTCAATTAGTGCCACATCCTCTCAGACACAGAGCACTGGAGAGCAGCCATCTGTCTCTTCACCACCTGCCAAATTGCCCAGGCAGACAGAGAGCCCAGGACAGGAGCCGTCTCTACTTCTGTTCTCTGAATCTCTTGGCTTGGAAACAGGGGGCCAGCCAAGCAGCATTGGAGAAATGGAAGAAGAGGCAGGGTGCAGTGATGCCCAACAGCTTTTTCTCTCTTCCTCTGAAGAGGCAGGTGGGCCAGTGGCTCCGGTCACCACATCGCAGGCCGCATCAGCTGATGATGACACTCAGGTGCCACTTACTGGTGCATGCTCTGCTGCTGAGACTACCCAGGAGGAGCAGTTGGGGGCAGAGGGTAGTGTAGATGATGAGGTCCTTGACCCATCTTGGCGTGAGGGACAGGAAGGTGGTGGGAGCAGCTCTGAGGAAGAGATTCCCCGTACGGCCCAAAGAGGGAGAGGGAGGGGGAAGACTGCGGATCCTGCAGCCTCCGCTTTGGCACCCGTTAGGAGCATGTCTCTTCCAAAAGCCAAAAAGGGCGCTCCCAAGACTTGCAGTGCCTGGTCCTTTTTTGACACAGTTGCAGATGACATTTGCTATGTCAAATGCAAGGTGTGTCATCACAAAGTCAAAAGAGGTCGAAATGTCAGCAACCTCAATACCTCCAACATGTGGAAACATGTGCGCACCAGGCACGCGGCGGAGTTAGAAAAACACACTGAAGAGCTAGTCCAACCAACAGCGGCAGCTACCACCTCTTCAGCTCGTGTTGTCTCTTCCTCCAGCTCACACGCAGCTGGTTCGGCTTCCTCCCAGGATCGCCGTGGAAGAACCTCTGGCCTTGTTGTCCAGAGACCCGCTGTAATTCCACCCGCAGCACCACTTTCCCAGTCATCCACACACTCCCAGCCCAGTCTACAGCCATCGGTAGTGCAGGCATGGGAGAAAAGGCGGCCTTTCTCGTCAAACCACCCACGAGCACAGGCTCTGACTGCAGGCATTGCCAAACTTCTGTCACTGGAAATGCTGTCATTCAGGCTGGTGGAGACTGACAGCTTCCGTGACTTGATGTCATTGGCAGTCCCACAGTACAATGTGCCCAGCCGCTTTTACTTCAGCAGGCAAGCCGTCCCTGCCCTGCACAAGCATGTGGAGGGAAACATAAAACACGCGCTACTGAATTCCGTCAGTAGCAAGGTCCACCTCACCACCGATGCATGGACCAGTCAACATGGACAGGGGCGATACCTTTCCCTCACTGCCCATTGGGTTAATGTCGTTGAGCCGGGTACAGACCGTGCGAGTGGCGCAGGACGTGTCCTGCCCACTCCAAGGATTGCAGGAATCCATTCTGTACGCATTGACTCCTCCTCTTACACCAGTTCCTCAGAATCATCGCTGCAGGAGCCGTCACAGTCCACCTCCACATGGACCCGTGATGAACGTTTACCTGTTACGACCGACATGAGCACAGCCGTGGCCAAACGTCAACAGGCCGTCTTGAAATTAATTTCTTTGGGGAATCAAAGCCACACAGCGCAGGAGCTCTGGAATGCCATCAAGCAGGAGAGCGATGTGTGGTTTGTGCCAGCGAATCTCCAGCCAGGCATGGTAGTGTGTGATAATGGCCGAAATCTGGTGGCAGCTCTGGGCCTCGGCAACCTCACTCACATCCCATGTCTGGCACATGTGCTCAATTTGGTCGTGCAGAGTTTCTTGAGGGACTATCTGGATCTTGATGCACTGCTGCACAAGGTCCGCCTAGAGTGTGCTCACTTGCGGCGTTCCAGCACGGCAAAAGCGCGCATTGCGGCTCTGCAGCGCCGACACCACCTGCCGGAACATCGCATCATATGTGACCTACCTACCAGGTGGAATTCCACGTTACATATGTTGGAGCAGTTGTGTGAGCAGCAGCAAGCTGTAATGGAGTACCAGCTGCATCAGGCGCAAAGAAGTCGCACTCCGCGCCGTTCAGACTTCACAACCACAGAGTGGGCCACTATGAAGGACGTCTGCCAGGTTTTGCGTCCCTTCGATTATTCCACGCGGATGGCGAGTGCAGATGATGCACTAGTCAGCATGACTGTCCCCCTTATCTGCCTGCTTGAAAAATCACTGCAAGCGCTAAGGGATGATGTTGTGGAAGAGGTGGAGGATGATGATTCACCATTTCCATCATCTTCTGGACAGTCAGCGCCACGTGGTTCCTCACAAACGCGTAGGCAGGGGACAGTTTGTGAGGAGGATGAGGAGGAGTCAATGGAGGAGGAAGACATCCGTCCAGAGGAGGGAGTTACACAATTGTCCAGTACTCAGTGTGTACAGTGAGGGTGGGGTGATGATGAGCGGGCAGAGATCACGCCTCCAGCAGGGGACAGCGTTTCTTGGGCAGTTGGCAGTCTGCAGCACATGGTGGATTACATGCTGCAGTGCCTGAGAAACGACCGCCGCATCGCCCACATTCTCAACATGTCTGATTATTGGGTGTTCACCCTCCTCGATCCTCGCTACTGGGACAACGTAGAAAGCCTCATCACACCGTTGAACCGGGAGCGAAAAATGCGGGAGTACCAAGACACACTGGTGAATTCCATCATCTTCTCCATTCAAACTGAGAGAAGTGCTGCTAGTGCATTACAAAGCAGCTCAGTGCGTCCAGGCAGTGGTGGAGGCTCTGCACAAAGAGGGAGCAGAAGCAGTGCCTCTGCCCAAGGCAAGACCAGTATGGCCGAACTGTGGCACAGTTTTCTGTGCCCGCCACAAAAGTCTACACCATCACAGACGGCTCCAGTCAGCAGGAGGCAACAGTTCCGTCAGATGGTGACAGACTACATGTCTTGCCCTCTTGCTGTACTCCCAGACGGCTCTTTCCCTTTCAAGTTTTGGGTCTCAAAGCTGGATACATGGCCAGAGCTAAGCCAGTATGCATTGGAGGTGCTGGCTTGCCCTGCGGCTAGTGTATTATCGGAACGTGTCTTTAGTGCTGCAGGTGGTGTACTAACTGACCGTCGCATGCGACTATCCTCCGATAACGTTGACCGGCTTACTTTCCTGAAAATGAACAAGGCCTGGATCTCGCAGGAATTTGCCACTCCTCTTCCTGATTAAATAATTAGGTCACTGTCTACGTTATCCAGGTCTCCTGTTGTGTTCATCTTTCTACCACCTGAACTTAAATTCCTGGGCTCCAACACCTCCAGTTGAGGCTCAGAAGTGCCGTCTGCACAGTCAAAACATACGACCCAGTGTTATTGGGTTTCATTAACGTCAGCTGATCCCCAGCTGTGTAGCCGGCAATGTGTCCTGTGACCGCCACGCTGACACAACAACTTAAATGTAAGGGAACATGTCCCCCCCCCAAGGCGTTTGTTACTGAAAGAGCCACCTTGTGCAGCAGTAATGCTGCACAAGGAAAAGGTAGCTATTTTTGTTTAGCTCCTTGCACACGCAGAACTTAACACTTATAAAATGTGTCCACTGATACCGTAAAACCGTCCCGGAGGTGGGACTTTCCTTCGTAATATGATGCAGCACAGCCGTCATTCCTACCCCCTTGGCGCCGTGCCCCGGCTCCTCAGCGTTGTTTGATTCCGTCCCGGAGCCTGCGCTGTTATGTTATCCCTTGGCCAGGCACACTTAGCGCTGCCCATCTTCTGACATCATTTGGTGTCAGGATGGCTGCGCCTGTGCGGCCGCGCTGGCCGAGAGCCCGCCTCGCAGTGTCTTCTGATTTAATCCCACTGGGGGCCTGAGATCCATGGACATGCGCAGTGCATATCTGAACCTCCACCTCTCACTCATCTCCCTACGGCTTCTTCAGACTGTGCGGTGTCAGCTGGTCCCTAATAGCATGCCACGGCCGTGACACCGCACAGTCTTAAGAAGCTGTAGGCAGGGGAGTGAGAGGCGAGGATATGCACTGCGCATGGCCATGGATCCCAGGCCCGTGGTGGGATTACATTAGACGACACTGCGAGGCGGGCTCTCCAGCCAGCCTGACACCAAATGATGTCAGAAGATGGGCAGCGCTAAGTGTGCCTTGCCAAGGGATAACATAACAGCGCAGGCTCCGGGACGGAATCAAACAACGCTGAGGAGCCGTGGCACGGCGCCGGGGGGGTAAGAATGACGGCTGTGCTGCGTCATATTACGAAGGAAAGTCCCACCTCCGGGACGGTCTCACGGTCTCAGGGGACACATTTTATAAGTGTTTAGTTCTGTATTTGCAAGGAGCATAATTAAAAGAGCCACCTTTTCCTTTTGCATCTTTTGTGCTGCACAAGCTGGCTCTTTCAGCTACAAACGCCTTAGGGGGGGTTAAAGGTTCCCTTTCGACTTTCTCCAATCAGGCTTCGGCCTACATTGTGTTCCTCTGCTTTTCCTGCTGTCCCTGGGCTCCAACACCGCTAGTTGCCGTCCAGAAGTACTGTCCGCACAGTCCCAACAGTCGCTCCTCTGTTATTGGGGTTCAGTAACGTCAGCTGTTCCCCAGCTGTGTGTGTGGCAATCCCTCCTATCTCCTCCACCTCCTCCTCCTCCTCCTGTCCCTGGGTTCCAACAGCGCTAGTTGCCGTCCAGAAGTGCTGTCCGCACAGTCCCAACAGTCCCTCCTCTGTTATTGGGGTTCAGTAACGTCAGCTGTTCCCCAGCTGTGTGTGTGGCAATCCCTCCTATCTCCTCCACCTCCTCCTCCTGTCCCTGGGCTCCAACACCGCTAGTTGCCGTCCAGAAGTGCTGTCCGCACAGTCCCAACAGTCCCTCCTCTGTTATTGGGGTTCAGTAACGTCAGCTGTTCCCCAGCTGTGTGTGTGGCAATCCCTCCTATCTCCTCCACCTCCTCCTCCTCCTGTCCCTGGGCTCCAACACTGCTAGTTGCCGTCCAGAAGTGCTGTCCGCACAGTCCCAACAGTCCCTCCTCTGTTATTGGGGTTCAGTAACGTCAGCTGTTCCCCAGCTGTGTGTGTGGCAATCCCTCCTATCTCCTCCACCTCCTCCTCCTCCTGTCCCTGGGCTCCAACACTGCTAGTTGCCGTCCAGAAGTGCTGTCCGCACAGTCCCAACAGTCCCTCCTCTGTTATTGGGGTTCAGTAACGTCAGCTGTTCCCAGCTGTGTGTGTGGCAATCCCTCCTATCTCCTCCACCTCCTCCTCCTCCTCCTCCTGTCCCTGGGCTCCAACATTGCTAGTTGCCGTCCAGAAGTGCTGTCCGCACAGTCCCAACAGTCCCTCCTCTGTTATTGGGGTTCAGTAACGTCAGCTGTTCCCCAGCTGTGTGTGTGGCAATCCCTCCTATCTCCTCCACCTCCTCCTCCTCCTCCTCCTGTCCCTGGGCTCCAACACTGCTAGTTGCCGTCCAGAAGTGCTGTCCGCACAGTCACAACAGTCCCTCCTCTGTTATTGGGGTTCAGTAAAGTCAGCTGTTCCCCAGCTGTGTGTGTGGCAATCCCTCCTATCTCCTCCACCTCCTCCTCCTCCTGTCCCTGGGCTCCAACGCTGCTAGTTGCCGTCCAGAAGTGCTGTCCGCACAGTCCCAACAGTCCCTCCTCTGTTATTGGGGTTCAGTAACGTCAGCTGTTCCCCAGCTGTGTGTGTGGCAATCCCTCCTATCTCCTCCACCTCCTCCTCCTCCTCCTCCTGTCCTTGGGCTCCAACACCGCTAGTTGCCGTCCAGAAGTGCTGTCCGCACAGTCCCAACAGTCCCTCCTCTGTTATTGGGGTTCAGTAACGTCAGCTGTTCCCCAGCTGTGTGTGTGGCAATCCCTCCTATCTCCTCCACCTCCTCCTCCTCCTCCTCCTGTCCCTGGGCTCCAACACTGCTAGTTGCCATCCAGAAGTGCTGTCCGCACAGTCCCAACAGTCCCTCCTCTGTTATTGGGGTTCAGTAACGTCAGCTGTTCCCCAGCTGTGTGTGTGGCAATCCCTCCTATCTCCTCCACCTCCTCCTCCTCCTCCTCCTGTCCCTTGGCTCCAACACCGCTAGTTGCCATCCAGAAGTGCTGTCCGCACAGTCCCAACAGTCCCTCCTCTGTTATTGGGGTTCAGTAATGTCAGCTGTTCCCCAGCTGTGTGTGTGGCAATCCCTCCTTTCTCCTCCACCTCCTCCTCCTCCTGTCAATGGGCTCCAACACTGCTAGTTGCCGTCCAGAAGTGCTGTCCGCACAGTCCCAACAGTCGCTCCTCTGTTATTGGGGTTCAGTAACGTCAGCTGTTCCCCAGCTGTGTGTGTGGCAATCCCTCCTATCTCCTCCACCTCCTCCTCCTCCTGTCCCTGGGCTCCAACACTGCTAGTTGCTGTCCAGAAGTGCTGTCCGCACAGTCCCAACAGTCGCTCCTCTGTTATTGGGGTTCAGTAACGTCAGCTGTTCCCCAGCTGTGTGTGTGGCAATCCCTCCTATCTCCTCCACCTCCTCCTCCTCCTCCTGTCCCTGGGCTCCAACACCGCTAGTTGCCGTCCAGAAGTGCTGTCCGCACAGTCCCAACAGTCCCTCCTCTGTTATTGGGGTTCAGTAACGTCAGCTGCTCCCCAGCTGTGTGTGTGGCAATCCCTCCTATCTCCTCCACATCCTCCTCCTCCTGTCCCTGGGCTCCAACACTGCTAGTTGCCATCCAGAAGTGCTGTCCGCACAGTCCCAACAGTCCCTCCTCTGTTATTGGGGTTCAGTAACGTCAGCTGTTCCCCAGCTGTGTGTGTGGCAATCCCTCCTATCTCCTCCACCTCCTCCTCCTCCTGTCCCTGGGCTCCAACACTGCTAGTTGCCGTCCAGAAGTGCTGTCCGCACAGTCCCAACAGTCCCTCCTCTGTTATTGGGGTTCAGTAACGTCAGCTGTTCCCCAGCTGTGTGTGTGGCAATCCCTCCTATCTCCTCCACTTCCTCCTCCTCCTCCTCCTCCTGTCCCTGGGCTCCAACACTGCTAGTTGCCGTCCAGAAGTGCTGTCCGCACAGTCCCAACAGTCCCTCCTCTGTTATTGGGGTTCAGTAACGTCAGCTGTTCCCCAGCTGTGTGTGTGGCAATCCCTCCTATCTCCTCCACCTCCTCCTCCTCCTCCTGTCCCTGGGCTCCAACACCGCTAGTTGCCGTCCAGAAGTGCTGTCCGCACAGTCCCAACAGTCCCTCCTCTGCTATTGGGGTTCAGTAACGTCAGCTGTTCCCCAGCTGTGTGTGTGGCAATCCCTCCTATCTCCTCCACCTCCTCCTCCTCCTCCTGTCCCTGGGCTCCAACACCGCTAGTTGCCGTCCAGAAGTGCTGTCCGCACAGTCCCAACAGTCCCTCCTCTGTTATTGGGGTTCAGTAACGTCAGCTGTCCCCCAGCTGTGTGTGTGGCAATCCCTCCTATCTCCTCCACCTCCTCCTCCTCCTCCTCCTGTCCCTGGGCTCCAACACTGCTAGTTGCCATCCAGAAGTGCTGTACGCACAGTCCCAACAGTCCCTCCTCTGTTATTGGGGTTCAGTAACGTCAGCTGTTCCCCAGCTGTGTGTGTGGCAATCCCTCCTATCTCCTCCACCTCCTCCTCCTCCTCCTCCTGTCCCTGGGCTCCAAGACCGCTAGTTGCCGTCCAGAAGTGCTGTCCGCACAGTCCCAACAGTCCCTCCTCTGTTATTGGGGTTCAGTAACGTCAGCTGTTCCCCAGCTGTGTGTGGGGCAATCCCTCCTATCTCCTCCACCTCCTCCTCCTCCTGTCCCTGGGCTCCAACACTGCTAGTTGCCGTCCAGAAGCGCTGTCCGCACAGTTACAACAGTCGCTCCTCTGTTATTGGGGTTCAGTAACGTCAGCTGTTCCCCAGCTGTGTGTGTGGCAATCCCTCCTATCTCCTCCACCTCCTCCTTCTGTCCCTGGGCTCCAACACCGCTAGTTGCCGTCCAGAAGTGCTGTCCGCACAGTCCCAACAGTCCCTCCTCTGTTATTGGGGTTCAGTAACGTCAGCTGTTCCCCAGCTGTGTGTGTGGCAATCCCTCCTATCTCCTCCACCTCCTCCTCCTCCTCCTCCTGTCCCTGGGCTCCAACACCGCTAGTTGCCGTCCAGAAGTGCTGTCCGCACAGTCCCAACAGTCCCTCCTCTGTTATTGGGGTTCAGTAACGTCAGCTGCTCCCCAGCTGTGTGTGTGGCAATCCCTCCTATCTCCTCCACCTCCTCCTCCTCCTGTCCCTGGGCTCCAACACTGCTAGTTGCCGTCCAGAAATGTTGTCCGCACAGTCCCAACAGTCCCTCCTCTGTTATTGGGGTTCAGTAATGTCAGCTGTTCCCCAGCTGTGTGTGTGGCAATCCCTCCTATCTCCTCCACCTCCTCCTCCTCCTGTCCCTGGGCTCCAACACCGCTAGTTGCCGTCCAGAAGTGCTGTCCGCACAGTCCCAACAGTCCCTCCTCTGTTATTGGGGTTCAGTAACGTCAGCTGTTCCCCAGCTGTGTGTGTGGCAATCCCTCCTATCTCCTCCACCTCCTCCTCCTCCTGTCCCTGGGCTCCAACACTGCTAGTTGCCGTCCAGAAATGTTGTCCGCACAGTCCCAACAGTCCCTCCTCTGTTATTGGGGTTCAGTAATGTCAGCTGTTCCCCAGCTGTGTGTGTGGCAATCCCTCCTATCTCCTCCACCTCCTCCTCCTCCTCCTCCCCCTGTCCCTGGGCTCCAACACTGCTAGTTGCCATCCAGAAGTGCTGTCCGCACAGTCCCAACAGTCCCTCCTCTGTTATTGGGGTTCAGTAACGTCAGCTGTTCCCCAGCTGTGTTTTTGGCAATCCCTCCTATCTCCTCCACCTCCTCCTCCTCCTCCTGTCCCTGGGCTCCAACACCGCTAGTTGCCGTCCAGAAGTGCTGTCCGCACAGTCCCAACAGTCCCTCCTCTGCTATTGGGGTTCAGTAACGTCAGCTGTTCCCCAGCTGTGTGTGTGGCAATCCCTCCTATCTCCTCCACGTCCTCCTCCTCCTCCTCCAGTCCCTGGGCTCCAACACTGCTAGTTGCCGTCCAGAAGTGCTGTCCGCACAGTCCCAACAGTCCCTCCTCTGTTATTGGGGTTCAGTAACGTCAGCTGTCCCCCAGCTGTGTGTGTGGCAATCCCTCCTATCTCCTCCACCTCCTCCTCCTCCTCCTCCTGTCCCTGGGCTCCAACACTGCTAGTTGCCGTCCAGAAGTGCTGTACGCACAGTCCCAACAGTCCCTCCTCTGTTATTGGGGTTCAGTAACGTCAGCTGTTCCCCAGCTGTGTGTGTGGCAATCCCTCCTATCTCCTCCACCTCCTCCTCCTCCTCCTCCTGTCCCTGGGCTCCAAGACCGCTAGTTGCCGTCCAGAAGTGCTGTCCGCACAGTCCCAACAGTCCCTCCTCTGTTATTGGGGTTCAGTAACGTCAGCTGTTCCCCAGCTGTGTGTGTGGCAATCCCTCCTATCTCCCCCACCTCCTCCTCCTCCTGTCCCTGGGCTCCAACACTGCTAGTTGCCGTCCAGAAGCGCTGTCCGCACAGTTACAACAGTCGCTCCTCTGTTATTGGGGTTCAGTAACGTCAGCTGTTCCCCAGCTGTGTGTGTGGCAATCCCTCCTATCTCCTCCACCTCCTCCTTCTGTCCCTGGGCTCCAACACCGCTAGTTGCTGTCCAGAAGTGCTGTCCGCACAGTCCCAACAGTCCCTCCTCTGTTATTGGGGTTCAGTAACGTCAGCTGTTCCCCAGCTGTGTGTGTGGCAATCCCTCCTATCTCCTCCACCTCCTCCTCCTCCTCCTCCTGTCCCTGGGCTCCAACACTGCTAGTTGCCGTCCAGAAGTGCTGTCCGCACAGTCCCAACAGTCCCTCCTCTGTTATTGGGGTTCAGTAATGTCAGCTGTTCCCCAGCTGTGTGTGTGGCAATCCCTCCTATCTCCTCCACCTCCTCCTCCTCCTGTCCCTGGGCTCCAACACCGCTAGTTGCCGTCCAGAAGTGCTGTCCGCACAGTCCCAACAGTCCCTGCTCTGTTATTGGGGTTCAGTAACGTCAGCTGTTCCCCAGCTGTGTGTGTGGCAATCCCTCCTATCTCCTCCACCTCTTCCTCCTCCTGTCCCTGGGCTCCAACACTGCTAGTTGCCGTCCAGAAGTGCTGTCCGCACAGTCCCAACAGTCGCTTCTCTGTTATTGGGGTTCAGTAACGTCAGCTGTTCCCCAGCTGTGTGTGTGGCAATCCCTCCTAACTCCTCCACCTCCTCCTCCTCCTGTCCCTGGGCTCCAACACTGCTAGTTGCCGTCCAGAAGTGCTGTCCGCACAGTCCCAACAGTCGCTCCTCTGTTATTGGGGTTCAGTAACGTCAGCTGTTCCCCAGCTGTGTGTGTGGCAATCCCTCCTATCTCCTCCACCTCCTCCTCCTCCTCCTGTCCCTGGGCTCCAACACAGCTAGTTGCCATCCAGAAGTGCTGTCCGCACAGTCCCAACAGTCCCTCCTCTGTTATTGGGGTTCAGTAACGTCAGCTGTTCCCCAGCTGTGTGTGTGGCAATCCCTCCTATCTCCTCCACCTCCTCCTCCTCCTGTCCCTGGGCTCCAACACTGCTAGTTGCCATCCAGAAGTGCTGTCCGCACAGTCCCAACAGTCCCTCCTCTGTTATTGGGGTTCAGTAACGTCAGCTGTTCCCCAGCTGTGTGTGTGGCAATCCCTCCTATCTCCTCCACCTCCTCCTCCTCCTCCTCCTGTCCCTTGGCTCCAACACCGCTAGTTGCCATCCAGAAGTGCTGTCCGCACAGTCCCAACAGTCCCTCCTCTGTTATTGGGGTTCAGTAATGTCAGCTGTTCCCCAGCTGTGTGTGTGGCAATCCCTCCTTTCTCCTCCACCTCCTCCTCCTCCTGTCAATGGGCTCCAACACTGCTAGTTGCCGTCCAGAAGTGCTGTCCGCACAGTCCCAACAGTCGCTCCTCTGTTATTGGGGTTCAGTAACGTCAGCTGTTCCCCAGCTGTGTGTGTGGCAATCCCTCCTATCTCCTCCACCTCCTCCTCCTCCTGTCCCTGGGCTCCAACACTGCTAGTTGCTGTCCAGAAGTGCTGTCCGCACAGTCCCAACAGTCGCTCCTCTGTTATTGGGGTTCAGTAACGTCAGCTGTTCCCCAGCTGTGTGTGTGGCAATCCCTCCTATCTCCTCCACCTCCTCCTCCTCCTCCTGTCCCTGGGCTCCAACACCGCTAGTTGCCGTCCAGAAGTGCTGTCCGCACAGTCCCAACAGTCCCTCCTCTGTTATTGGGGTTCAGTAACGTCAGCTGCTCCCCAGCTGTGTGTGTGGCAATCCCTCCTATCTCCTCCACATCCTCCTCCTCCTGTCCCTGGGCTCCAACACTGCTAGTTGCCATCCAGAAGTGCTGTCCGCACAGTCCCAACAGTCCCTCCTCTGTTATTGGGGTTCAGTAACGTCAGCTGTTCCCCAGCTGTGTGTGTGGCAATCCCTCCTATCTCCTCCACCTCCTCCTCCTCCTGTCCCTGGGCTCCAACACTGCTAGTTGCCGTCCAGAAGTGCTGTCCGCACAGTCCCAACAGTCCCTCCTCTGTTATTGGGGTTCAGTAACGTCAGCTGTTCCCCAGCTGTGTGTGTGGCAATCCCTCCTATCTCCTCCACTTCCTCCTCCTCCTCCTCCTCCTGTCCCTGGGCTCCAACACTGCTAGTTGCCGTCCAGAAGTGCTGTCCGCACAGTCCCAACAGTCCCTCCTCTGTTATTGGGGTTCAGTAACGTCAGCTGTTCCCCAGCTGTGTGTGTGGCAATCCCTCCTATCTCCTCCACCTCCTCCTCCTCCTCCTGTCCCTGGGCTCCAACACCGCTAGTTGCCGTCCAGAAGTGCTGTCCGCACAGTCCCAACAGTCCCTCCTCTGCTATTGGGGTTCAGTAACGTCAGCTGTTCCCCAGCTGTGTGTGTGGCAATCCCTCCTATCTCCTCCACCTCCTCCTCCTCCTCCTGTCCCTGGGCTCCAACACCGCTAGTTGCCGTCCAGAAGTGCTGTCCGCACAGTCCCAACAGTCCCTCCTCTGTTATTGGGGTTCAGTAACGTCAGCTGTCCCCCAGCTGTGTGTGTGGCAATCCCTCCTATCTCCTCCACCTCCTCCTCCTCCTCCTCCTGTCCCTGGGCTCCAACACTGCTAGTTGCCATCCAGAAGTGCTGTACGCACAGTCCCAACAGTCCCTCCTCTGTTATTGGGGTTCAGTAACGTCAGCTGTTCCCCAGCTGTGTGTGTGGCAATCCCTCCTATCTCCTCCACCTCCTCCTCCTCCTCCTCCTGTCCCTGGGCTCCAAGACCGCTAGTTGCCGTCCAGAAGTGCTGTCCGCACAGTCCCAACAGTCCCTCCTCTGTTATTGGGGTTCAGTAACGTCAGCTGTTCCCCAGCTGTGTGTGGGGCAATCCCTCCTATCTCCTCCACCTCCTCCTCCTCCTGTCCCTGGGCTCCAACACTGCTAGTTGCCGTCCAGAAGCGCTGTCCGCACAGTTACAACAGTCGCTCCTCTGTTATTGGGGTTCAGTAACGTCAGCTGTTCCCCAGCTGTGTGTGTGGCAATCCCTCCTATCTCCTCCACCTCCTCCTTCTGTCCCTGGGCTCCAACACCGCTAGTTGCCGTCCAGAAGTGCTGTCCGCACAGTCCCAACAGTCCCTCCTCTGTTATTGGGGTTCAGTAACGTCAGCTGTTCCCCAGCTGTGTGTGTGGCAATCCCTCCTATCTCCTCCACCTCCTCCTCCTCCTCCTCCTGTCCCTGGGCTCCAACACCGCTAGTTGCCGTCCAGAAGTGCTGTCCGCACAGTCCCAACAGTCCCTCCTCTGTTATTGGGGTTCAGTAACGTCAGCTGCTCCCCAGCTGTGTGTGTGGCAATCCCTCCTATCTCCTCCACCTCCTCCTCCTCCTGTCCCTGGGCTCCAACACTGCTAGTTGCCGTCCAGAAATGTTGTCCGCACAGTCCCAACAGTCCCTCCTCTGTTATTGGGGTTCAGTAATGTCAGCTGTTCCCCAGCTGTGTGTGTGGCAATCCCTCCTATCTCCTCCACCTCCTCCTCCTCCTCCTCCCCCTGTCCCTGGGCTCCAACACTGCTAGTTGCCATCCAGAAGTGCTGTCCGCACAGTCCCAACAGTCCCTCCTCTGTTATTGGGGTTCAGTAACGTCAGCTGTCCCCCAGCTGTGTGTGTGGCAATCCCTCCTATCTCCTCCACCTCCTCCTCCTCCTCCTCCTGTCCCTGGGCTCCAACACTGCTAGTTGCCGTCCAGAAGTGCTGTACGCACAGTCCCAACAGTCCCTCCTCTGTTATTGGGGTTCAGTAACGTCAGCTGTCCCCCAGCTGTGTGTGTGGCAATCCCTCCTATCTCCTCCACCTCCTCCTCCTCCTCCTCCTGTCCCTGGGCTCCAACACTGCTAGTTGCCGTCCAGAAGTGCTGTACGCACAGTCCCAACAGTCCCTCCTCTGTTATTGGGGTTCAGTAACGTCAGCTGTTCCCCTGCTGTGTGTGTGGCAATCCCTCCTATCTCCTCCACCTCCTCCTCCTCCTCCTGTCCCTGGGCTCCAACACCGCTAGTTGCCGTCCAGAAGTGCTGTCCGCACAGTCCCAACAGTCCCTCCTCTGCTATTGGGGTTCAGTAACGTCAGCTGTTCCCCAGCTGTGTGTGTGGCAATCCCTCCTATCTCCTCCACCTCCTCCTCCTCCTCCTGTCCCTGGGCTCCAACACCGCTAGTTGCCGTCCAGAAGTGCTGTCCGCACAGTCCCAACAGTCCCTCCTCTGTTATTGGGGTTCAGTAACGTCAGCTGTCCCCCAGCTGTGTGTGTGGCAATCCCTCCTATCTCCTCCACCTCCTCCTCCTCCTCCTCCTGTCCCTGGGCTCCAACACTGCTAGTTGCCATCCAGAAGTGCTGTACGCACAGTCCCAACAGTCCCTCCTCTGTTATTGGGGTTCAGTAACGTCAGCTGTTCCCCAGCTGTGTGTGTGGCAATCCCTCCTATCTCCTCCACCTCCTCCTCCTCCTCCTCCTGTCCCTGGGCTCCAAGACCGCTAGTTGCCGTCCAGAAGTGCTGTCCGCACAGTCCCAACAGTCCCTCCTCTGTTATTGGGGTTCAGTAACGTCAGCTGTTCCCCAGCTGTGTGTGGGGCAATCCCTCCTATCTCCTCCACCTCCTCCTCCTCCTGTCCCTGGGCTCCAACACTGCTAGTTGCCGTCCAGAAGCGCTGTCCGCACAGTTACAACAGTCGCTCCTCTGTTATTGGGGTTCAGTAACGTCAGCTGTTCCCCAGCTGTGTGTGTGGCAATCCCTCCTATCTCCTCCACCTCCTCCTTCTGTCCCTGGGCTCCAACACCGCTAGTTGCCGTCCAGAAGTGCTGTCCGCACAGTCCCAACAGTCCCTCCTCTGTTATTGGGGTTCAGTAACGTCAGCTGTTCCCCAGCTGTGTGTGTGGCAATCCCTCCTATCTCCTCCACCTCCTCCTCCTCCTCCTCCTGTCCCTGGGCTCCAACACCGCTAGTTGCCGTCCAGAAGTGCTGTCCGCACAGTCCCAACAGTCCCTCCTCTGTTATTGGGGTTCAGTAACGTCAGCTGCTCCCCAGCTGTGTGTGTGGCAATCCCTCCTATCTCCTCCACCTCCTCCTCCTCCTGTCCCTGGGCTCCAACACTGCTAGTTGCCGTCCAGAAATGTTGTCCGCACAGTCCCAACAGTCCCTCCTCTGTTATTGGGGTTCAGTAATGTCAGCTGTTCCCCAGCTGTGTGTGTGGCAATCCCTCCTATCTCCTCCACCTCCTCCTCCTCCTCCTCCCCCTGTCCCTGGGCTCCAACACTGCTAGTTGCCATCCAGAAGTGCTGTCCGCACAGTCCCAACAGTCCCTCCTCTGTTATTGGGGTTCAGTAACGTCAGCTGTTCCCCAGCTGTGTTTTTGGCAATCCCTCCTATCTCCTCCACCTCCTCCTCCTCCTCCTGTCCCTGGGCTCCAACACCGCTAGTTGCCGTCCAGAAGTGCTGTCCGCACAGTCCCAACAGTCCCTCCTCTGCTATTGGGGTTCAGTAACGTCAGCTGTTCCCCAGCTGTGTGTGTGGCAATCCCTCCTATCTCCTCCACGTCCTCCTCCTCCTCCTCCTGTCCCTGGGCTCCAACACTGCTAGTTGCCGTCCAGAAGTGCTGTCCGCACAGTCCCAACAGTCCCTCCTCTGTTATTGGGGTTCAGTAACGTCAGCTGTCCCCCAGCTGTGTGTGTGGCAATCCCTCCTATCTCCTCCACCTCCTCCTCCTCCTCCTCCTGTCCCTGGGCTCCAACACTGCTAGTTGCCGTCCAGAAGTGCTGTACGCACAGTCCCAACAGTCCCTCCTCTGTTATTGGGGTTCAGTAACGTCAGCTGTTCCCCAGCTGTGTGTGTGGCAATCCCTCCTATCTCCTCCACCTCCTCCTCCTCCTCCTCCTGTCCCTGGGCTCCAAGACCGCTAGTTGCCGTCCAGAAGTGCTGTCCGCACAGTCCCAACAGTCCCTCCTCTGTTATTGGGGTTCAGTAACGTCAGCTGTTCCCCAGCTGTGTGTGTGGCAATCCCTCCTATCTCCCCCACCTCCTCCTCCTCCTGTCCCTGGGCTCCAACACTGCTAGTTGCCGTCCAGAAGCGCTGTCCGCACAGTTACAACAGTCGCTCCTCTGTTATTGGGGTTCAGTAACGTCAGCTGTTCCCCAGCTGTGTGTGTGGCAATCCCTCCTATCTCCTCCACCTCCTCCTTCTGTCCCTGGGCTCCAACACCGCTAGTTGCTGTCCAGAAGTGCTGTCCGCACAGTCCCAACAGTCCCTCCTCTGTTATTGGGGTTCAGTAACGTCAGCTGTTCCCCAGCTGTGTGTGTGGCAATCCCTCCTATCTCCTCCACCTCCTCCTCCTCCTCCTCCTGTCCCTGGGCTCCAACACTGCTAGTTGCCGTCCAGAAGTGCTGTCCGCACAGTCCCAACAGTCCCTCCTCTGTTATTGGGGTTCAGTAATGTCAGCTGTTCCCCAGCTGTGTGTGTGGCAATCCCTCCTATCTCCTCCACCTCCTCCTCCTCCTGTCCCTGGGCTCCAACACCGCTAGTTGCCGTCCAGAAGTGCTGTCCGCACAGTCCCAACAGTCCCTGCTCTGTTATTGGGGTTCAGTAACGTCAGCTGTTCCCCAGCTGTGTGTGTGGCAATCCCTCCTATCTCCTCCACCTCTTCCTCCTCCTGTCCCTGGGCTCCAACACTGCTAGTTGCCGTCCAGAAGTGCTGTCCGCACAGTCCCAACAGTCGCTCCTCTGTTATTGGGGTTCAGTAACGTCAGCTGTTCCCCAGCTGTGTGTGTGGCAATCCCTCCTAACTCCTCCACCTCCTCCTCCTCCTGTCCCTGGGCTCCAACACTGCTAGTTGCCGTCCAGAAGTGCTGTCCGCACAGTCCCAACAGTCGCTCCTCTGTTATTGGGGTTCAGTAACGTCAGCTGTTCCCCAGCTGTGTGTGTGGCAATCCCTCCTATCTCCTCCACCTCCTCCTCCTCCTCCTGTCCCTGGGCTCCAACACAGCTAGTTGCCATCCAGAAGTGCTGTCCGCACAGTCCCAACAGTCCCTCCTCTGTTATTGGGGTTCAGTAACGTCAGCTGTTCCCCAGCTGTGTGTGTGGCAATCCCTCCTATCTCCTCCACCTCCTCCTCCTCCTGTCCCTGGGCTCCAACACTGCTAGTTGCCATCCAGAAGTGCTGTCCGCACAGTCCCAACAGTCCCTCCTCTGTTATTGGGGTTCAGTAACGTCAGCTGTTCCCCAGCTGTGTGTGTGTGGCAATCCCTCCTATCTCCTCCACCTCCTCCTCCTCCTGTCCCTGGGCTCCAACACGGCTAGTTGCTGTCCAGAAGTGCTGTCCGCACAGAGCCAAACACCTCGCCAATGTGTTAGTGGGGTTCAGTAATGCCTGCTGTTCCCCTGCTGTGTATACGGCAACGTGTCCTGCGACCGCCACGCAGGCACAACAAGTTAAATTTAAGGGAACCTGTCCCCCCCCAGGCGTTTGTTACTGAAGGAGACACCTTGTGCAGCAGTAATGATGCAAAGGGAAAAAGTGCCTCTTTTCGTCGTGCTCCTTGCACATGCTGAACCTAACACTTTTGAAATGTGTCCCCTCACACGGTTAAACCATCCGGTCGGTGGAACTTTCCTTTGTCATGTGACGCAGCACAGCCATCATTCTTACCCCCTTGGCGCCGTGCGCCTCCTCCTCAGCGTTGTTTGAATCTGTCCTGGAGTCTGCGCTGTTATGTTATCCCTTGGCCAGGCACACTTAGTGCTGCCCGTCTTCTGACATCATTTGGTGTCAGGATGGCTGCGCCTGTGCGGCCGCGCTGGACGAGATCCCGCCTCGTAGTGTCTTCTGATTTAATCCCACTGCGGACCTGTGATCCATGGACATTAGCAGTGCATATCTGAACCTCCGCCTCTCACTCATCTCCCTACGCCTTCTTCAGACTGTGCGCTGTCAGCTGATCCCTAATAGCATGCCACGGCCGTGACGCCACACAGTCTGAAGAAGCCGTAGGGAGTGGAGTGAGAGGCGAGGATATGCACTGCTCATGCCCATGGATCACAGGTCCGCAGAGTGATTACATTAGATGACACAGCGAGGCGGGATCTCGTCCAGCGCGGCCGCACAGGCGCAGCCATCCTGACACCAAATGATGTCAGAAGACGGGCAGCGCTAAGTGTGCCTGGCCAAGGGATAACATAACAGCGCAGACTCCGGGACAGATTCAAACAACGCTGAGGAGAAGGCGCACGGCGCCAAGGGGGTAAGAATGATGGCTGTGCTGCGTCACATGACAAAGGAAAGTTCCACCGACCGGACGGTTTAACCGTGTGAGGGGACACATTTCAAAAGTGTTAGGTTCAGCATGTGCAAGGACCATAATTAAAAGAGCTAAGTTTACCTTTTCCAGCATTAGTGCTGTACAAGATGGCTCTTTCAGCTACAAACGCCTGGGGGGGTTTAAAGGTACCCTTTCAACTTGCTCCAGTGCAGGCTGCGGCCTACACTCTGCTCCACCTGCAGAGCCCAGGCTCCAACACCGCTAGTTGCTGTCCGGAAGTGCTGGCTGCACAGAGCCAAACACCTCGCCAATGTGTCAGTGGGGTTCAGCACCGCCAGCTGTTCCCCTGCTGTGCAGCCGGCAACGTGTCCTGCAACTGCCACGCAGACACAACAGACCCAAAGCTGCCGCCAGTGCAGGCTTCAGCCTACACTCTGCTCCCTCTCCTCCTCCTGCTGACCCTGGGCTCTAACACCGCCAGTTGGGGCCCAGATGTACTAGCTGCACAGAGAAAAACACCAGCCAATGTGTCAGTGGGGTTCAGCACCGCCAGCTGTTCCCCTGCTGTGCAGCCGGCAACGTGTCCTGCAACAGCCACGCAGACACAAGAACTGAAATTGAAGGGAACCTGTCCCCCCTCCCCCAGGCGTTTGTATGTTTTCCAGCCACCTTGTACAGCAGTAATGCTGAATGTGTGCAAGGTGGCTCATAAACGTATTCTCCTCGCACATGTGGAACTGAAAACACGTCTAAAATGTGTCCTCTGTGTGACCATTTAACCGTCCCGGAAGTGTGACTTTCCTTTGTAATGACACACTGCAACCCCCTTGGTAGCGCTGCCCGTCTTCTGGCATCATTGTTTGGCTGCCTGCGCCTCTGCGGCCGCCCTGACCCACACAACCCCCCTCGGTGTCCTATTTATTTGGACTGCGAGGGTGTGATTGATGGGCATGAGCAGTGCATAAGTTCGCCTGTCCCTCATCTCCTTCCGCCTTCTTCAGACTGTGCGGCTTCATGGCCGTGGCATGCGATAAGGGATCAGCTGACGTCGCACAGTCTGAAGCGGGTGTAAGGACCCGAGTGTGAGAGGCGAACATATGTACTGCGCCAGGCCATGAATCCCAGCCCTGCAGTGTTTTAACAATGTTAAAACACTGCGGGGCTGGGATTCATGGTCATCGCGAACTGCACCGGCCGACATTAAATGATGTCAGAAGATGGGCAGCGCTAACAGCGCTAGGCCAAGGGATAACACGACAGCGCAGACTCCTGTACAGCAAATAACAACGCTCAGGAGGCTGCACCCAGCACCAAGGTGTGATTCTTGACATCTGTGCTGCGTCTCATTACGAAGGGAACTCGCACCTCCAACACAGTTTGACTGTATAAAGGGCTAAATGTTATACGTGTTTCATTCAGCGTGTGCAAGGAGAAAAATTAAAAGAGCAACCTTTGACTTGTGCAGCACTACTGCTGCATAATCTGTGGCTCTTCTAGTTTGGAACACCTGAGGGGGGGGTTTAAGGTTACCTTTGAAATTGGTTCAATTAGGCTTCGGCCTACACTCCGCTCCCTCTCCTCCTCCTGCTGACCCTGGGCTCTAACACCGCCAGTTGGGGCCCAGATGTGCTGGCTGCACAGAGCCAAACACCTCGCCAATGTGTCAGTGGGGTTCAGCACCGCCTGCTGTTCCCCTGCTGTGCAGCCGGCAACGTGTCCTGCAACTGCCACGCAGACACAACAGACCCAAAGCTGCCGCCAGTGCAGGCTTCGGCCTACACTCTGCTCCCTCTCCTCCTCCTGCTGACCCTGGGCTCTAACACCGCCAGTTGGGGCCCAGATGTGCTAGCTGCACAGAGAAAAACACCAGCCAATGTGTCAGTGGGGTTCAGCACCACCAGCTGTTCCTCTGCTGTGCAGCCGGCAACGTGTCCTGCAACAGCCACGCAGACACAAGAACTGAAATTGAAGGGAACCTGTCCCCCCTCCCCCAGGCGTTTGTATGTTTTCCAGCCACCTTGTACAGCAGTAATGCTGCATGTCTGCAAGGTGGCTCATAAACGTATTCTCCTCGCACATGTGGAACTGAAAACACGTCTAAAATGTGTCCTCTGTGTGACCATTTAACCGTCCCGCAGGTGTGACTTTCCTTTGTAATGACACGCTGCAACCCCCTTGGTAGCGCTGCCCGTCTTCTGGCATCATTGTTTGGCTGCCTGCGCCTCTGCGGCCGCCCTGACCCACACAACCCCCCTCGGTGTCTTATTTATTTGGACTGCGAGGGTGTGATTGATGGGCATGAGCAGTGCATAAGTTCGCCTGTCCCTCATCTCCTTCCGCCTTCTTCAGACTGTGCGGCTTCATGGCCGTGGCATGCGATAAGGGATCAGCTGACGCCGCACAGTCTGAAGCGGGTGTAAGGACCCGAGTGTGAGAGGCGAACATATGTACTGCGCTAGGCCATGAATCCCAGCCCCGCAGTGTTTTAACAATGTTAAGACACTGCGGGGCCGGGATTCATGGTCATCGTGAACCGCACCGGCCGACATTAAATGATGTCAGAAGATGGGCAGGGCTAACAGCGCTAGGCCAAGGGATAACACGACAGCGCAGACTCCTGTACAGCAAATAACAACGCTCAGGAGGCTGCACCCAGCACCAAGGTGGGATTCTTGACATCTGTGCTGCGTCTCATTATGAAGGGAACTCGCGCCTCCAACACAGTTTGACTGTATAAAGGGCTAAATGTTATACGTGTTTCATTCAGCGTGTGCAAGGAGAAAAATTAAAAGAGCAACCTTTGACTTGTGCAGCACTACTGCTGCATAATCTGTGGCTCTTCTAGTTTGGAACACCTGAGGGGGGGGTTTAAGGTTACCTTTGAAATTGGTTCAATTAGGCTTCGGCCTACACTCCGCTCCCTCTCCTCCTCCTGCTGACCCTGGGCTCTAACACCGCCAGTTGGGGCCCAGATGTGCTGGCTGCACAGAGCCAAACACCTCGCCAATGTGTCAGTGGGGTTCAGCACCGCCAGCTGTTCCCCTGCTGTGCAGCCGGCAAACTGTCCTGCAACTGCCACGCAGACACAACAGACCCAAAGCTGCCGCCAGTGCAGGCTTCGGCCTACACTCTGCTCCCTCTCCTCCTCCTGCTGACCCTTTGCTCCAACACTGCTAGTTGGGGCTCTAGGAAGACAAGCTTGAATAGGTCCCCATCCTGGTTCCAGCTCCGTCAGCTGGTTCCGGGCAGAGCCTTTGGCTTAGGTGCCTCCCTCTGGGTATCCGAGTTCCACCAACGTCAGGTGGTCCTTGGTAGTGCTTTCAGGCACGGGTACCTCCTGCTTAGTAACCGGGTTCCAGTAACGTCAGCTGGTCCTCGGTAGTTCCATTGGCTCTTGGACCTTCGGCTACCCATCCGGGTTCCAGCACCGTCAGCTGGTTCTCGGCAGTGTCTTTTGCTCTTGTACCTTCTGCTCCCCATCCTGGTTCCAGTACCGTCAGCTGGTTCCGGGCAGAGCCTTTTTTCTTAGGTGCCTCCCTCTGGGTATCCGAGTTCCACCAACGTCAGGTGGTCCTTGGTAGTGCTTTCAGGCACGGGTACCTCCTGCTTAGTAACCGGGTTCCAGTAACGTCAGCTGGTCCTCGGTAGTTCCATTGGCTCTTGGACCTTCGGCTACCCATCCGGGTTCCAGTACCCTCAGCTGGTTCTCGGCAGTGTCTTTTGCTCTTGTACCTTCTGCTCCCCATCCTGGTTCCAGCACCGTCAGCTGGTTCCAGGCAGAGCCTTTGGCTTAGGTGCCTCCCTCTGGGTATCCGAGTTCCACCAACGTCAGGTGGTCCTTGGTAGTGCTTTCAGGCACGGGTACCTCCTGCTTAGTAACCGGGTTCCAGTAACGTCAGCTGGTCCTTGGTAGTTCCATTGGCTCTTGGACCTTCGGGTAGCCATCCGAGTTCCAGTTCCATCAGCTGTTTCTCGGCATTTTCTCAGCCTTCTTGTACCTTCTGCTACATTTCCAAGTTCAAGAGACTAAACACGATGACCCGGAAGACCACCCCTAAGATGACGACGACACGAGAGACGACAACCACCATGATGACGACGACCCTGGAGACGATGACCCTGAAGACCACCCCGATGACGACGACCCCGGAGACGACGACCCTGGAGACGACGACGACCTGGAAGACCGAGAAGCAGAAGAACAAGAGGCTGCAGAACAAAGAGCAGAAGAACATTAAGCATAACACTAAATATCATAGCAAAAGATATTATCTAAATTATAAGCAGAAGAAGACTAAGCAGTGTATGGGGGTGAGTCCGTTCCTCCTCGTGGTGCCCCTGGATAAAGCCTGATGCTGCAGGCCAAACTGAACGCGGACAAATGTAACTCTTTTGTGACAGGCAGAACGGAAGGTGTAATCTTCAAACTTTTATAGATAACAACTACGGGAATGCCTGTCACAAATAAGAATATGATGAAGAAGTAGAATATGAAGAAGATAATAGTAAAATAAAAAGAATATGAACAATGTAACAAAAAAAATAATAGGTAGAAGATGAAGAAGAAGATGAATAAGGTGAAGAAGTTGATGTCAAAGAAGCTGATGATGAGGATAATGAAGAAGAAAGTGTGGGAGAAGTAAAAAAGAAGGTGAAGGGCGTGGAAGTAGTGAAACATCAATATCTGACAAAATAAATAAAAAAAATAACATAGTCAAAATCTTTCTAACGCCGAACGTCATAAAAAAAAATAAAAATCCTGCTATTCTATTTGATTGGGCTAAACCTCTGTGCCTTTAATGTCTCCGCCACCTCCCCCAATACATCCTACATTATTCTTAGTTGTTTTCCTTCATGTAGAATTAACCTACAAGGAAAGAAAGGGTTTATTTTAATTCCGATATTTTCGTCCCATTGACTTGCATTGGGATCGGGTATCGGTATCGGATTAGATCCGATACTTTGACGGTATCGGACGATACTTTCCGATACCGATACTTTCCGATATCGGAAGGTATCGCTCAACACTAATTATGGCTTGTTGACTATCGTCATTAGGAAAGGTGATGTGATGCAAAATTCCCAGCTTTATAAAATACTATTTTCCTCCAGCCTTCTGCCAAAATACAGCTGCCATGGGTTCTTCTAAGCTGCTGCCTAGCACTTTAAAAATGACAATGGTGAAATCACACGAAGCATGAAAACGCTATATGAAGATTGCAAAGCATTTGCAAGTTGTCCTTTCCTCAGTTCAAAATGTAAGTAAGAAATGGGAGTTAACAGGAACAGTGGAGGCGAAGATAACGTCTGGAAAACATAGCAAAATTTTACTCACAGATACTAGTAGAATTGATAGAGAGGCAAATCGGAACCCCCACTTGTTAGGTGTCGAGTTCCCGCTGCTGCACAGGGGGAATCTTGAACTATGTCCTTTGTAGTCTCCTATTCTTCCCCAGCCACATTGGAGTCTACTCAGCAGAGATGTCGGTTCCAGCGTCTGGCTCAAGCTGATACTGTGTGTCTGGTTACAGCTGCTGCCCCAGGTTCAGCCTTTGTAACCAGAATTGATCAGCGGCGAGCAGACATTCCAGGGACTCAGTCCAGCTTTTCATCTACTGAGCATACCCGTGGGACAACCTATCATTGGAGGTTGGAGGTCACATGCTCAGGTCCTGTAGCGGCTCCGATTACTAGGAAGGTCCCGGAAGGCTACATCTATCAAAGGCTCGCATGGCCGCTCGGCCATGCGCTAGTTTAAAACTAAACTTGTGTGTGTGGACGTGTGATTGAATCTGGTGAAAGCTCCTTAATCATACCCATCCCTAGCCTTGTTGCATGTACTTGGGTGATGGAGCAATCTAGCGCCAGACTGTGCCATCCAGCACTAAGCACAAGTATACTGCATCTATTAGCAGCGACCGCCAGTGTGGCGCCGTTTGCAAGTAGTGCACTTTTCAGGCCCTACTTAGGGTGGTTAGCTGTACGCACTTAGTGTGGTAAATCTTTATTTAGTTTTTCCCTGGCACCACAGTTGCGGCGCCGAGTGCAAGTTGTCTAGAGGGACTCTAACCCCGTGTCCTTGCGGCAGAGTTCTGTTACCTAATGCTAGTGTTCACTCTGTGGTATTGCAGCCCTGTGATGCAACAAGGTTTGCCTCCTTACATACCGAGTGAAGCTAACCCATGTGTGTTTACATTATACTGCCATATACTGTGCTCCATTACAAGCAGCAGGTTTCATCTCTGCACAGTGTACCCCGGGGTGCAAACTCACCTTATATCTTCCTTATTATTATTTGGTGCATTTTGCCAGCCCTAACACCACTTGACTGCAAAAGACCTCCAGAAATATTTTGCAGACTCTGGAGTTGTTGTACATTGTTCTACTGTTCAGAGATACTTGCACAAATATGGCCTTCATGGAAGAGTAATCAGAAGAAAACCTCTCCTGCATCCTCATCATAAAATTCAGCATCAGAAGTATGCAAAAGAACATCTAAACAAGTCTGATTCATCTTGAAGCCAAGATTATGTTAAAATAGAACTCTTTGGCCACAATGATCAAAGGTTTGAGTGGAGAAAAATGGGCACAGAATTTCAGGAAAAGAACATCTCGTTAACCATTAATCATGGGGGTTGATCAATCATATTTTTGGGTTGTGTTGCAGCCAATAGCACGCAGAACCTGTCACTGGTAGAGGAAAGAATGGATTCAATGAAATTTCAACAAGTTCTTCATGCAAACATAACACCATCTGTAAAAAAAAAAGAACATGAAAAAGAGGATGACTTCTACAATTAAATAATGATCCTAAATACAGGTCAAAATCTGCAATAGACTACCTCGAAAGGTGCAAGCTGAAGGTTTTACAATGGCTCTCACAATCCCTTGATCTGAACAACTTTGAAAATCGGTGGCTTGACCTCAAAATATCAGTGCATGTTAGATGACCCAGGAATCTCACAAACTGGAAGAATTTTGCAACAAATAATAGCTGAAAATCCCTCAAATAAAAATTGAAAGACTCTTGGAAGGCTGCAAAAAACATATACAAGCTGTGATACTTGCAAAAGGGGTGCTACTATGTACTCACCACTGATGGTGCCCAAACTTTTTCATTTGCCTATTATCCTTTTTGTAACATTTAAAATGTAATAAATGACTATATATATATATATATATATATATATATATATATATATATATATACACCGTATTTTTTGGATTATAAGACACACTTGGGGGTGTGTCTTATAATGCAAATATAGCTTACCAGCCGCGGTGGAGCAGGGTCCTAGGGTCACTGCTGGAGGAAGTAAGAGTGGAGCGTTGCTGCATGCTGCAGGCTGGGATGAGGGGTGTTCGGATGTGCGACGCTGTGGGTGTTCGATGGTGTGGGGGCTCTGCCGACATTTTGTGAAAGCCCAGACACCCTGCACTTACATGGTTTAATATGTGGTGGACTCTAGGAAAATGGCTTCTGAGGGCTGTGCATGTGCAGATGGAGATCTCGGCATCAAGATCTCGGGAGCCTGATACATAAGAAGGGGGCATAAAATCTACAAAATAATGGCTGAGGAGACAGTAGGTCAAGTGGCTGCTGCAACTCTGCTGGTTGTGAGGTGAGAGTGGGGGTCATTGCAAGCTTTTAGATATATAACAAATATAGCAGTCACTTCCAGAGATGCCTGGCAGCAGCTTATCAATTCCCTCCATTTAAAATCAACATACATGTAATACTGACAATAAATGATTATGGGAAAGGTTGGAAAAATATTTGTCAACTGAACAAACTGTCTCATGAACATGGCTATGGACTATGTTCACATATTTGTTTGCATCTCTGTTAGAAGGCTCAGTATGAGATTCAATGACTATATATCTTAACAAGTAGAACAGCATCTAAGCATACAGTATATTTTTTTGTTGAACGATGGAAAAAATATCAACTTATTTAGCTGTCATCAAAAGGGTCCATTGAGCCACATTTGTGTCCTCCAATTGATAAATAAGTTTTCTGCATGAATTATGGTTTTCTGTTTCAAAAACAGAACAAGAAAAATAATTTCCTAAAGCAGTCATGAGCATAGCCCAAACTTGTATTTCCTGTAGTGTACAGTCTTCTTAACATACACTGCACAAATAAAATCTTAGAGAGGACATTGTTTCTAGTTGAACCAGTTACACAATGCAATAGTGAGAGAAGTGCATAACAAAACATTTTTTTTACTTCACCACTAAATTGCAGAGAAATTAGCAATCAAAGTATTTGGTACCTAATGAATTAATGTTTCTAAGTCCAAGTTGATGTTATCAGACAGCTTTTACTGAGGCATGTACTTCTTTCCCCGGTATGATGCCAATCTAATCATAAGTAGGCAGCAACACTCAATGGAAAGAAAAAAATACCCCACAATAGCTTATTTCCGTTTTTGCATTTCAATTTTTTGCTCCCCTTCTTCCCAGAGCCATAACTTTTTAATTTTTCAGTCAATATGACCATATAAGGACTTGTCTTTCAGGACGAGTTGTACTTTTGAACTGCACCACTGATTTTACCATATCGTGTACTGGAAAACAGGAAAAAAAATTCAAAGTGCGGTGAAATTGCAAAAAATGTTCAATTCCACAATTGTTTTTTGGATTTTTTTTACCATGTTCACTAAATGATAAAACTGACCAGCAATTATGATTCTCCAGATCAATACAAGTTCATAGACATCAACTACAGTGCCTTATGAAAGTATTCGGCCCCCTGGAACTTTTCAACCTTTTCCCACATATCATGCTTCAAACATAAACATACCAAATGTAAATTTTTGGTGGAGAATTAACAACAAGTGGAACACAATTCTGAAGTTGAACGAAATGTATTGGTTATTTTAAATTTTTGTGGAAATTCAAAAACTGAAAAGTGGGGTGTGCAATATTTTTCTGCCCTTTTACTTTCAGTGCAGCAAACTCACTCCAGAAGTTCACTGTGGATCTCTGAATGATCCAATGTTGTCCTAAATGCCCAATGATGATAAACATAATCCACCTGTGTGTAATCAAGTCTCCGTATAAATGCACCTGCTCTGTGATAGTCTCAGGGTTCTGTTTGAAGCACAGAGAGCATCATGAAGACCAAGGAAGACAAAAGGCAGGTCCGTGATACTGTTGTGGAGAAGTTTAAAGCCGGAATTGGACACAAAATTATTTCCAAAACTTTAAACATCCCAATGGGTACTGTGAAAGCGATCATATTGAAATGGAAGGAGAATCATACCAATGCAAATCTACCAAGACCCGGCCGTCCCTCTAAACTTTCATCTCAAGCAAGGAGAAGACTGACCAGAGATGCAGCCAAGAGGCCCATGATAACTCTGGATGAACTGCAGAGATCTGGCCTTTATGAAAGATTGGCAAGAAGAAAGCTATTTCTCAAAGATATCTAAAAAGTGTTGTTTAGAGTTTTGTTTTCAAAAAGCCACCTGGGAGACACACCAAACATGTGGAAGAAGGTGCATTGGTCAGATGAAACCAAAATCGAACTTTTTGGCAACAATGTCAAATGATATGTTTGGCATAAAGGCAACACAGCTCATCACCCTGAACATACCATCCACACTGTCAAACATGGTGGTGGCAGCATCATGGTTTGTGCCTGCTTTTCTTCAGCAGGGACAGGGAAGATGGTTAAAATTGATGGGAAGATGGATGGAGCCAAATACAGGACCATTCTTGAAGAAAACCTTTTGGAGTCTGCAAAAGACCTGAGACTGGAACAGAGATTTGTCTTCCAACAAGACAATTATCCCAAACATAAAGCAAAATCTACAGTGGAATGGTTCACAAATAAACTTATCCAGGTGTTAGAATGGCCAGGTCAAAGTCCAGACCTCAATCCAATGGAGAATCTGAGGAAAGAGCTGAAAACTACTGTTCGCAAATGATCTCCATCAAACGTCACTGAGCTTGAGCTATTTGCCAAGGAAGAATGGGCAAGAATTTCCATCTCTCGATGTACAAAACTGATAGAAGCATACCCCAAGCGACTTGCAGGTGGTACAGCAAAGTATTAAGTTAAAGGGGGCCAAATAATATTGCATGCCCCACTTTTCAGTTTTTGAATTTCCACAAAAATTTAAAATAACCAATAAATTTCGTTCAACTTCAGAATTGTGTTCTACTATACTTACGCTATATCGATGATATTCTTTTCATTTGGCAAGGCTCCACGTCGCAACTAGATGCGTTTTTGAACCATCTTAATATTAATTTACTTAATATTAAACTCACTTGGAAATATAGCCAGAGTTTAATAGATTTTTTGGATCTGGCTATTTCCAAGTCTTCTGACGGTACCATCAGCACTGATATCTTCCGTAAGAGCACAGCCACCAATGCACTTCTGCATTTTACATCTTCCCATCCCCCTAAACTTAAGAGCTCTATTCCGGTGGGACAATTTTTGCGGGCACGTCAGCTGTGCTCTGACGATAGCAGTTTTCACAAACAGGCAAAAGACCTCACACGCCGTTTTAGAGATAGGGGGTATAAACATATAGATATCCACAGGGGATACTCACGGGCACTACATTCAGATAGGCCCTCTCTGCTTGCCGGACCATCTATGAGGCGTTCGGAAAAATCGGATCAAGCACCACGCTTTATCACGCAGTTTAACTCCAACTGGTCTGAGATCAACAACATTTTCAATAAACACTGGCCAGTCCTGCGAACAGACAAAGACCTACGTGGTCAAATTACCCCCTACCCTCTTATTACCTGGCGTAAATCTTGCACTTTAGGTGATATGCTGTGTAGCAGCCACTATATCTCTCCTAGGGGCAATCCTTTTGGTACAAACTCAAAGGGCCTACCGTGGGGCTGCTTTCCCTGCGGGAACTGCTCAGCGTGTAAATATATCCTTAGGACTAAGGAATTCACCAATTTGGCCGGGGATAAAAATTACAAAATCGTACATCACATTACTTGCAATACGGAAGCAATTGTATATCATGCCCGGTGCCCCTGTAACCGTGTTTATATCGGGATGACCACCAGACTCTTTAAAATTCGTGTCCAGGAACACATTAGGGACATTAAAAAATCAGTCAATTGCTCTGAACCATCTCTGCTTAAATCTATCCCCAAACACTTTTTTGAGGCCCATCAGAGTAACCCTAAAGGCCTCAGATTCTGCGGGATTGACCATGTATACATGGGGATCAGAGGTGGAGATCTAAAGAAAAAATTACTTCAAAAAGAAACACGCTGGATGGTTACCCTTAATACACTTTCACCAGCCGGTCTTAATGAGGCCGTCAGCTTCAAGTCTTTTCTGTAGAGTCCGTATTTATTTTAATAGGTTGGACTGGGGTTTTGTCTTTTAGCTTGTATATTATTGTTGTTTTTCTTTATATTTACCTACCTGTGTTTTTCTGATCTAGACTTTCTGATGTTTCATCTTCCTACTTCACTTTATCGGCGGGAACCCATGGAGGATCTTCTACGTTCAGGAATGCAACTTCCACGGGGACCACAGCATTACTTCCGTATTCCCAATTACCCCTGTATGTGGATCAATCATTTTCAGACTATTATGTCTAATTTTGTGTTAGATTATCTACCCCCTAGCTGACTTAAAGACATGTTATCTACTGAACTGGGGGATGATCCTTTCCATTGTTGTGGTCAGGACGTTATGTTATGCTTTAATTGTCTATTCTTTTGTATATTTGCATATTTACTCTTAAGTTGTACTTTAATTTGTATTTGATTAATGTGATGTACACCACTATACATTTGTTGCATTTACTGCTGCTTATTCCCTTAGTTGCGGGATTTATATCAATGGATTAAAATTCCCTTTATTTATATATCTGCATACTAATCTCTAAATCTTGCATCTATTTTTATATGATCAATATGATGCACTTTATCACTTTTTTGCCATATTTACCACCATTTATATTTATATTCATTTCTATTTGCGGAGTTTACACCACACATTATACCGCATTAGCACAATGGATATGAATTCCCTTCATTCATTCCCTAGGGTACGCACGCCTTCCCCGTGGATTACCTCCCTCTATACTTATACTTACACCAACAATTCTTCCCTGCGTGCCTCCTGGTATGTGCGCACATTACGCATGCGCTGTACTGCCCTGGATGGTTATATGAGTCGACCGCGTTGCCGTGGAGATGGGCAGTGATGACGCACGTCCTCCTGCCCAGGCTCCATAGCGCGCGGCTGCCTCCGCCTTCTCGGGCATTTACATCATGGTGTATTTGTGCGCTGATTCGCCAGCGAGGACTTACCACCTCCTATTTATACCCAGTCCCCCTTTTTAGTAGCCACGCCTCCTGACGAAGCCGCAACGGTGAAACGCGCGTCGAGGCTGCTCCTGCTGTGTAGCACACCGACCTCCCAGGGCAAGCATGTCTCAAGGTAATCCAGGACTTCTTTAGACTGTATACACATTTATTGTATCTGCCTAAAGGCGGCACACTTGGTCTATATGCCTGGCTACCTTTGGCTTAATTTATAATACCTTATGCCACTGCTTGCCACACTCATGGTCTGATCATTCATTATTAGTATGCATTTTTGTGTGCAAAGGAATCACCTCATTAATGATCAAAACCATTATGATTCTATATGTACTTGCCGGCGTGCGGCTCTAGCAGGACTTCTTTTATTCGGATCCATTTGTATCCAGTTCCAGCATTAATTTTTTCCATCTGTTTATGCTGGATTTCTTTCTTCTGTTGTCCATCTCCATTCACCACTATTTGTCTGTATTTGCTGTGCATTAAATACCTTTTTTTGATATTCTAATAAATTATATTATTCTCTTTGATACCTCCATTGGTTGGTGTGGATTCTTGTTTATAGTTTACTCCTTGATCAATTTTCAACTAGATCCCCTGGACATTTACTTTTGTCTGGCAGCCATACTTTGTTTTTTAGGTTCATATGTTTAGGCCTGGAGGTATGCCCCTGTTGGCCGAGAGGGCATTTTTTGTATAGGTGTTGTGTTCTACTTGTTGTTGATTCTTCACCAAAAATTAACATTTGGTGTCTTTATGTTTGAATCATGATCGGTGGGAAAAGGTTGAAAAGTTCCAGGCGGCTGAATACTTTTGCAAGGCACTGTATGTCTAGGTTTATTTTTATTTAAGTGATGAAAAAATTTCCAAAGTTTGTAAAAAAAAAGGTGCTATTATCCAAAACCCGTTGTGTCTCCATTTTTCGTGATCTGGGTGTGGGCTTATTGTTTGTGCGCCGATCTGATGTTTTTAATACTATTTTGGTGCAGATATGATCTTTTGATTGGCCTTTATTGCATTTTATTGCAATGTTGCAGCAAGCAAATTAATGTAATTCTAGTTTTATGATTTTTTTTTGCTATGCCGTTTACCGATCGGATTAATTCTTTTTATATCTTGATTGATCAGGCAATTTTGAATGCAACAATTCCAAATATGTGTATTTAAAAAAAAATAATTGTTTTATTTTGAATGGGGCGAATGAGGGGTGATTTGAACTTTTTTTTTCCTTTTTTTATATTTTTATAAACTTTTTTTAGACTTTTTACTTGCTTCAATAGTCTCTGTGGGAGACTAGAAGCTGCGATCATCCGATCGCTTGTGCTGTAGCCCTGCTTTAAGTAGCAGAAATCTCACTTGCTATGAGCGCTGACTGCTGGGCAGAGCTCATAGCTATCCGGCAATGACAACCACAGAGATCTCCTGCAGACCCTGGGGTGTCATGCCAACCCATCAGGGACCCGCAGTCATGTGACACGGGTGCCGTTGGGTCGAGTTAGTGATACGCTTCCTTCGCGTGCTTGTTAAATGCACCTGTCAGAGTTTGACAGCAGGATTTAACATGTTAACAGCCGCAGATGAATCGCGATTCCACCTGCGGCTGTTAAGGGCACATGACAGCTGATCAGATCAGCTGTCATGTTCCGGAAAAGGGACGGGCTCATCGCCAGAGCTCGTACCAAAAGGGGGAAATTTTGGATATATCCATCATTGGGCATTAAGGGGTTAAAACAAATTTCCAGAATATCAGATGTATGACAGATAGCCTTGATCTTTTGGTCTAACTTCTTTAATGATTAGAAATCAAAGATGGCTTTCATCTTTCATATACCAATTGAAAGAGAAGCATCATAGCTGTGTCATATTACATATCCTTTAACCAGTCCCCGATAAAGTCTGTCCATAAATGTATCAGCATCACACTAATGTCTGCTGTGCTCAACATGTAATCGCTCTGTAATGAGATCAGAATAGGCTGACATTACATTTAACACAGGAGTATTACAAATCAGACTACTTCTGTGTGAGACACATAATGAAAGCGTCATCTCACTGCAGAGCAACTAAAAGTTGCTTGAGAACAGCACACATAAGTGTGACACACTCAATAATTAAGAGAGCCGATGGAAGGGTTTGGTTGTTACTAGTGTTGAGCGATACCGTCCGATACTTGAAAGTATCGGTATCGGAAAGTATCGGCCGATACCGGCAAAGTATCGGATCTAATCCGATACCGATACCCGATACCAGTACAAGTCAATGGGACTCATGTATCGGACGGTATTCCTGATGGTTCCCAGGGTCTGAAGGAGAGGAAACTCTCCTTCAGGCCCTGGGAACCATATTAATGTGTAAAATAAAGAATTAAAATAAAAAATATTGCTATACCCACCTCTCCGACGCAGCCTGCACCTTACCGAGGGAACCGGCAGCGTTGTTTGCTTAAAATTCGCGCTTTAACTTCCTTACGCAAAGTCCCGGCTTGTGATTGGTCGCGCGCCGCCCATGTGGCCGGGACGCAACCAATCACAGCAAGCCGTGACGTAATTTCAGGTCCTTCAGGATTTTAAAATTACGTTCCGGCGTTGTGATTGGTTGCGTCGCGGTCACATGGGCGACGCGACCAATCACAAGCCGTGACGTCACGGGAGGCAGGAGACGCGCGCATTTTAAAATGCGCGCGTGTCCAGCCTCCCGTGACGTCACGGCTTGTGATTGGTCGCGTCGCCCATGTGACCGCGACGCAACCAATCACAACGCCGGAACGTAATTTTAAAATCCTGAAGGACCTGAAATTACGTCACGGCTTGCTGTGATTGGTTGCGTCCCGGCCACATGGGCGGCGCGCGACCAATCACAAGCCGGGACTTCGCGTAAGGAAGTTAAAGCGCGAATTTTAAGCAAACAACGCTGCCGGTTCCCTCGGTAAGGTGCAGGCTGCGTCGGAGAGGTGAGTATAGCAATATTTTTTATTTTAATTCTTTATTTTACACATTAATGTTGTTTCGATACCGATACCCGATACCACAAAAGTATCGGATCTCGGTATCGGAATTCCGATACAGCAAATATCGGCCGATACCCGATACTTGCGGTATCGGAATGCTCAACACTAGTTGTTACACATATAAATTCAGCTGCAATGCCCTCCACTCCCCACACTGACTGATACCAGGAGATCAGAGCTGTATCATTACATATCCCAGGCTAAAAAACCATGTCTAAGCTATGATTGGTATGTGTTCTTTCCTTTGAGTGTTGCTTCCTGCTTATACTTGACCAGCATCGTACAAAAGAAAGAATGTAACTAATTAGGTGCAAATATCTCCACAACAAAAAGGAAAAAAAAAACAAACAAAGAAAAAGTTTTATTCCATTTTGCAGTCACTATTACCATATTTTTTGGTCTAAGATGCAGCGGACCATAAGAAGCACGTATCTTTTAGAGGAGGAAACTGAAGGAAAAATAAAAAAAGTTAAAAATGTGGTATGCATGCCCCCCTCATCCCTTTCTTGGTATGCATGGGCCCCTCATCTCTCTCCTGGTATGCATGGCCCCCTCATCCCTATCTTGGTATACATGGCCCCCTCATCCCTATATTGGTATGCATGGCACCCTCATCCCTACTGTAGTATGCATGGCCTTCTCATCCCTATTCTGGTATGCATAGCCTCATCATCCCTATCCTGGCATGCATGGCCCCCTCAGACAGTTTCCTGGTAAGCATGTCCTTCTCAACCATATATTGGTATGCATGGCCTCCTATTCCCTATCATGGTATGCAAGACCTCCTTATTCCTATCATGGTAAGCATGGTCCCCCTCATCCCTATCCTGGTAGGCATGGTCCCCATCATCCATATCCTGGTATGCAGGGCCCTCATATCCATCCTGGTATGCATGGCCCCTTCCTTGTACTGGTATGATTGACCCCCATACCCATACTAGTATGGCCCCTTCAGAAAAACATAAAAAAATCAACCTTTATTCCCCACCTCCAAATCCAGAGCCAAAGCTGTAAGCCAGAGCAAATCCAGACTATAACACGCACCCCCCATTTTCCTACACATTTTTGGAGAAAAAATGTGCATATTACAGTCTGAACAATAGGGTACATCCTGTGTCCAGTTTAACACAAACAAATTGGTGAAATTTCCTTTTTAAATAGAAAATGTAAAAAATCTATCTGACTACAGGGTGTAGACAACTGTTTCATAAAATGTTTGCCAAATGTTTAAATGATTTTATGCTGATTGTATTAGCCACCAATGTAATTACAAATATGACTGTAGACAATAAAATGTGTTGTATTAAAATATTTATGTAGCGAAATATACTGAACAGTTAACATCATTCTTTGGTTGATATCCAAAATTAGCTATCAGTAAAAAAGTTATGTAATAATGACTTTTTGTCTAGATTTTTTTTAATTACATTCAATTAGAACACAAAAAGCAAAATAGATAACCAATGTTTGATGCTAATGAAATATTATGTTCTTGTTTTAATTAATTAAAGCATTTTTCAGAAATAAACATAAGTGAATGCAATTTAGGATTGTTCTTAAAATTGTGCTATTTACCTGATTAGTTAAAGAACAAATTAGGTCAATTTGTTTTACCACTGCTTGAGCTGTTTAATTGGTTTCAGTAATAGATAACTGTAAACACAAACAGTTTAAGGGCAAACAGCTTGGCAATTAACATTTATATTCCCTTCAGAAAGTTTTTCTTTGTTTTCCTTGTTTCTTTTATTTCTTTTATAAAGAGGTAAACAAAAATAAAATCTATTTTATGTTAATTTTACTTTCACTTGTTATATTTCACAATGACTTTTGCATGTCCTATAATTATCTTGCTAAAAGTATCCTAGTAACCGGGCTATGAGTAAATGGTATTTTTACACATGCAAAGTTTTCATAGCAAATTGCAATTATATTGCACATACATTAAAACAATTTTAACAAAAAAACTCTACTCTAAAAAGACAAAAATTTCTGAGGGAATTCTAATTCATTGAAAGTTTGAAATAACGTAAACAAAATTAAATATGCAAAATTGACAAACATAACATGGACTGTTTCTTCAAAGGCTGCATAAAATGACTGTGATAAAGCAAAAAAATCACTAATAGAGAATGAGAATAAAACAAATAAACAGTATAAATACATAATATATAAAGTGCATTTAGTGAATATACATTTCAGTAGGCCAACATTACAGTTTTTAAAATCATTTTTCAAGCTGGGGGTTATAAAGTATTTTAATTTATTGAAATAATAATGTTTGAGTTTTCATTGGCTTGAAGCCATAATCATCAACATTAACAGAAATAAACACTTGAAATATATCATTCTGTTTCTAATGACTCTCTATAATACATGAATTTCACTTTTTGTATTGAAGAACTGAAATAAATTAACTTTTTGATATTTTAATTTTGCAAGATGCACCTGTATTTGATCTGTTACTTACACTATTTTTTATTTTCTCATTCTTTATTAGTGATCCTTTTGTTCTATTGCTGCCATTTTATACACTACAGATTTTTATGTTCTCCTATTAATACTTTCTTTGTGCATTATAAATATTTGGATTTCTTTATTTGCTCTATAGTTATGCCTTTTGACTGTTTACTATTAGTTATGAGTGAATGTGCTCGCAGCTACTCAGTACTCACCAGAGTATCACTGTGTTCGGTGTACTCGGGGAGCACCGAGCATTTCCAGGATTACTCGGCAGGAACTCGGGTTCCCACCCTGCATTTTTGGCGGTCTTTAGAGATCCAGTCAACATGCAGGGACTGTTTTCCAGGCACTGTAACACCGCAGCCATCTTTTTTGTGGTCTTGCAGTGATTGTCTGGCCGCACAGCATCATCAGGGGTATAAGAGACCGCACGCCGCCCTGCTAGACGTATTCTGCTCCGGAGTCAGCTACTGTAGGGAGAGCTGCTGCTGAGATGGGGTTAGAATTGTTATTTGAATAGTTAGTGTGGGTCTGCTACTGTTCAGTCCACAAATTCTGATAAACCAACAGTCCTTTTTAGGGCTAATTCGGCGGTACATAGATTTCCGAGCTAGGTAGGCAGGGGAGTCTATGTGCACATAGCCACATCATTTTGTTATCCAGCAATCAATGCCCCCCTTTATTCTACATTTATTTGCTTGGTCATGCTGCAGATTACAGCCAGGTCATTGCAATACAGGAGCGTGCAAATCTAAGAATTTAAAAATTTGTTTTTGGTCCCAGGCATCAGATGTGAGTGTGCCAAAAAATATGTCTTTTTTTGGTACTGTCTAATTTTTTGTAGTGTCTTAAAACATTTTTGGACACCATTTTGCTACCCCAAAAATCTGTGAGTTGTACGCATATCTTAAAATTTTAGTCCTCCAATTTTTTTTGGTGTCATAGCCAACTTATTAAAACAATTTTGGTGTGCCGAAAAAAATAAAGGCCACATTTTGATCAGTCTGTTATCTCTGGCTGACGCCTGGTGTATCTGTGGTGTTGAAACCCCTGCTTTGCAGGCATACATTGCATTGTTCTGTCTGCTAGCATTAGTCAGTATTTAGTGTTTTCAAAAATGAAGAAAAAAAAAATTATACAGTCTGTTTTCTCCATCACACGCCTGGTGTATCTGTGGTGCAAAAATCTTCTCTTCTCAGGCATACGTTGCATTGTTGTGTCTGCTAACCTTGATCTACTCAGTAATTAGTGTTTTAAAAAATAAAAAAAATTATACAGTTTGTTATCTCCGTCAGACGCCTGATATATCTGTGGAGGAAAAATCTTTGCCTTGCTGGCATACGTTGCATAATTCTGATTGCTAGCCTTGTTATACTCAATATTTCGTGTTCTCAGAAACTAGAAAAAACATTAAAAACATTTATACAGTCTGTTATCTCCTTCAGGTGCCTGGTGTATCTGTGGTGGAAAAATCTTCACTTCGCAGGCATATGTTGCATAGTTCTGTCTGCTAGCTTTGTTCTACTCAGTATTTAGTGTTTTCAAAAATTACAAAAAACATTAAAAAAGTACACAGTCTGTTATCTCCGTCAGACGCCTGGTGTATCTGTGGTGTAAAAATATTCGCTTTGCAGGCATACGTTGCATAGTTCTGTCTGCTAGCATTGTTCTACTCAGTGTTAGGAGTCAAGTTCCTGCTGCTGCACAGGGGGAATCTCGAGCCATGTCTGCTGCGGTCTTCCATTCTACATCAACAGCAGTGGAGCCTGCTCAGCGGAGACGTTGGTCCCAGCATCTTGCTCAGTCTGATACTGTGCAAAGGGTTACTGCTGCCTTTCCAGGCTCTGCTGTTGTAGCCTGCACTGGTCAGCAGCGAGCAGGCTTTTCTGGGACTAAGTCCTGCCTTGCACACACTGAGCATGCCTAAGGTAAGACCTCTCATTGGAGGTCAGGCGTCACATGCTCAGGTACTGCAGCAGCTATCATTGGTCCTCTAGGAAGGTCCTGAAGTGGCTCAGGTACTGAAGCATTTTCCATTGGTTCCCTAGGAAGGTCCTGAAGCTGCTGCAGCTATAAAAGATTTGCATGGCCACACAGCCATGCACTAGTATCACCTCATGTCATGAGCTTGTTGTTTGTGGTCACGCCTGTATGTGTGTATTCAGATTAATATAGTAGAACAACCTCGAGCACTCAAAAAAGCAAAATTGTTTATATCTTGAATCAGTAATTAAGCTTTATTCTGGGAATTCACAGCCATGAAAAGAGATATAACAGAAGAAAATTGTCCCCAACGTTTCGACCGCAAACGGTCTTTTTCAAGGGTTCATTCTATATAAACAAAATATAATATAGTGTAAATACATAAAATATAAGAAATTCATAAATTCATAATTCTCTGTATAATGCTTATAAAAGTAAAATAAACACAATCTGAATCTGTTGTGAATAAATTAACAAGAAATAGGAAAAAAGAAAACACATCCCATTTAATTCCAATGCCAGTCATATATTAGGCAATCTCTTGTATACCATTGGCCTCCATTAGGTAATAAACAAAATGAAAAAATGAAAATAACTCACATCTATTTCATCATATGGTGAATACATATCCTCCCCATAGGAGATCAGTTTCATGAGAAATAAAGGATCATAAATATATGTATTAAGTAAACCTGCAATATCTTATGCAACATGTAACATCGAATAGTGCCTGCCATATCTTATGTGGCACCTAGGATCAATCAAAGGAAAATATATCACATCTAAGGGTAGACAAGCCGCAAGGACAATACAACCACGTGCAGTATAAAGATTAAGATTACCTGTAACCATGAACAGCATCTTGAACGGCAAGTCCCAAAAAGGTGATATATCCCGGTGCAGAAGGACCTTTTATAGGGTGGTGATGTCACATCCTGAAAACCACGTGTGTGTAGTGAGGCCGAGTGATCCCGGAAAAAGCCGAAAGAACAGGTAAGAAGTGCGCAAGCGCTGTGTCAAACAGACCAAACACCGCCGAAAAAAGCCGATGCTGAAAGAGAGATGCAGGAGAGGGAATGCAGAGCGCTTGCGCTATTATACTAAATGCCATACTGACCAGAGCCCAGAGAAACCAAGAGAGAAAGGATGGCAGAGCGCATGCGCTACTATTAGCAACAGAATAAATGCTAGGGGAAAGATATACTGACGAAAATGTTTAAAACAAAAGGAAAGAAAAGGAAAAATAAATAATAATAAGGTAGCTCCAAAAGAGATATATTACCAAGTTTGTTAAGTAGCCTGTAAAAATAAAAAGAGAGGAATTATTAGAATAATTGTTACATATATTCAATCCATATTAAACAATGTAACTATGTAATCAATAGGTAATCTCATACTCCCTATTAAGACCCCATGGTTCCAGCGTCTGTAATGTGAAAATCCAATAGGACTCCCTTAGTGTGTATTCAGAGAACCGGCTGAAATAAGCCCCTAGAATACTGACACCTCCGGTGAGGAGTGTTTGTGTGCTTTTCTGGGTCTGTGACCACTGACTGCCATTAGCGCAGCAGTTAGCTGTGTTCCCCTGTGATGCTAACAGGGTACAGCATCTTATTTCTAGCGACTCTGTGGAGTTAACAGAGTTTGCTTATACCGCCATATAGTGCTGTAATTTGCCAGCAGCAGGTTCCTCTCCTGCACGGTGGACCCCGCGTTGCGAACGCACCTATTTACACATATATATACTCGGTTTGTTCCGCCAACCCTAACACTCAGTATCTATTGTTTTCCAAAATTAGAAAAAAATGTAAAAATGTATACAGTCTGTTATCTCCGTCAGACGCCTGGTGTATCTGTCATGTAAAAATCTTCGTTTCTCAGGCATAAGTTGCATAGTTCTGTCTGCTAGCCTTGTTCTACTCATTATTTCATCTTTTCAAAAATTACAAAAAAAGTATACAGTCTGCTATCTCTGTCAGACTCCTGGTGCATCTGTGGTGTAAAAATCTTCGCTTTGCAGGCATACGTTGCATAGTTCTGTCTGCTAGCCTTGTTCTAATCAGTATTTCATATTTTCCAAAATTACAAAAAAATAAAAACATTTATACAGCCTGTTATCTCCATCAGATGCCTGGTGTATCTGTGGTGTAAAAATATTTGCTTTGCAGGCATACATTGCATTGTTCTGTCTGCTAGCCTTGGTCTACTCATTATTTTTTGTTTAAAAAATATTTAAAAAAACAAACAAATATATTTTAACTCTGTTATCTCCCTCAGATGCTTGGTGTATTTGTGGTCTCCAAATACTTTTCAGGTATACTGATCACATATAATTTTTCTCCAAATAAATCAATTTGTATTGAGCTTTTTAAATATTTCAGTAGTCCATTTAAAATGGGTATGGCAAAGGGCAAGGGACGGGGAAGTGGATGTGATGCTGATGGTGCATGCAGAAGACGAGGCCGTGGCCAAGCTGGAAGTGGGCCACAACAAAGACCCATATCTTCACGCTCGACCTTCCTGTCCCAGTTTCTAAGGGACGACAGCACACCACTATTGAAGCCAGACCAGTGTGAAACAGTTGTTGGTTGGATAGCGGATAATGCTTCCAGTCACTTAACAACCACCACCACCATGTCTTCCACACGGTCAAGTCTGAGTAGCCGTGAGTGTGGACCGGATATTACTCACTCTGATCATCCTTCTTCCCACCTTAACTAGTGCCCTGAGACAATTGATCCCACACTTGGAAACTCCGAAGAGCTGTTCAGTTTTCCCTTTAAAGATTACGGACTTTCGGTCAGTTAAATTGAAGTGGGGCCAGATGAGATCGCAAGTAGCAATTGCCAAAGATTTGAACAGCCTCGGTCACACGAAGTCGATTGTGGGAAAGTGTCACAAGAGGTGGACAATGATGAGAAACAATTGCCAGAAATTCAGGAGGAGGAGGAGGGTGCAGATGTGGAAGGCGAGGTAGTGGATGACATATTGACTGACCCAACCTGGCAAGAGGACATACAGAGCGAGGACGGCAGCACACATGAGGAAGGAGGCATATTACCCCAACAGGCAGGAAGAAGCAGAGTGGTGGCCGCAGACAGAAGGCGTGCATCCGTTCACCATAACACCAACATGAGGGAAGTTGCCATTCCAACTGTTATATCTTCCCGAGTCTGGTTATTTTTTAAAGACTGTTGATAACCCCAAACAGGCCATTTGAAGCACCTGCCATGCTCACATCAGCAGGGGTAGCAAAACTACCAGCCTGACTACCACCAGCATGATTAGGCACATGCCAGCAAAGTAATTGACTTTGTGGGACGAAACCCAGGTTCCTGGAACACTGTATGCAGGTGACAACACTGCTTCTTCCACTGTTTTGATTACAAGCCAATCCCCAGTTCATCGTGCCTGTGAAGATGCCTCGGACCCTGCACTTGTTGTTGCCCACAGTCAACAAGCACCATCATCAAGCCCATCCATATCCATGTTCCAGCCCAGCCTTCAGTTGTCTATACCCCAGTCATTCGAACACAAGTGGAAATACCCAGCCAATGCCCCACAGACCACAGTACTAAATTCTATCATTTCTCGTCTGCTTGTGCTCGAAATGTTGCCTTTTAGGCTTGTTGAGATGGAAGCTTTCCGCAATCTGATGGCAGTGGCCATCCCAATGTACTCGGTCTCCAGTCGCCACTATTTCTCCTGGTATGCCATACTGGCATTACACCAGATTGTGTCCCAAAACATTACCCGTGCCCTCAACAATGCTGTTACTGGGAAAGTTCACTTAACCACAGACACGTGGACAAGTGCTTGTGGGCAGGGATGGTACATTTCACTGACAGCACACTGGGTTAACAAAGTGGAAGCCAGGACCCAGTCGGACATTGGGATGGATCACATCCTCCCCACACTGAGGATTGCGGGCCCTACGTCAATCAGGGTTGCCATCACAGTCTACAGGTCCTGCACCTCCTCCTCCTCTTCAGCCTCCATCTCTGAAATCAACACATCAGTCAGAAGCTGGAAGCACTGCAGCACTGCCTCAGCCAAGCAGCAAAAGGCTGTGCTGAAGCTAATCTGCTTAGGTAACAAACCGCACAATGCTGGAGAGTTGTGGACATCGCTGAAAGAGCAGTGAGATTTTTGAATGACACCGCTGAGCCTACAGCCATACATGATCAAGTGTGACAATGGCTGGAACCTGGTGGCAGCTCTGAGGCAAGGTGAGCTCACACATGAACCTTGCCTGGCCCATGTGCTTAACCTCGTGGCTCAACGTTTTCTCAAAAGCTACCCATAGCTGCCAGATCTCTAATGAAAGTACGCCATCTGTTTGCCCATTTTCAAAAGTCAGCTACAGCTTCAGCTGTCCTTGCCATGCTTCAGCAGCGTTTGCAGCTTCCAGATCACCGACTGGTGTGTGATGTCCTCACGCGTTGGAACTCTACACTGTATATGTTGGAAAGGATTTGTGAGCAGAAGAGGGCAGTTGTTGACTACCAGCATCAACAAGGCAATCGATATTCAGTTCAGACTCCACACATAAGATCTCAGGAGTGGACATGGATGTCAGACATATGTACCATGCTCCAAAACTTTGAGGACTGCACCAAGATGGTGAGCGGTGATGACACCATAATTAGCATAATTATCTGCATTCTGAAAACCTCTCTGCTCACAATTAAAGATGATGTATTGCAGGCAGAGCACGAGGACATGAAGCAAGCAACCATACCGGGTGATTACACTTAGCCCAGCCTCATGTCATCCAATTGTGGATTGGTAGACAATGAGGAGGAGGAGGAGGAACAGGAGCTACAGGGTGATTACACTCAGCCCAGCCTCATGTCATCCCAATGTGGATTGGTAGACAATGAGGAGGAAGAACAGGAGTTACTTTCATGCGCTATAGACGGTACTACAAGCACAGATGTCATACCATCTGTTTAGCAGGGATGGCTGAGGACAAAGAGGAGGAGGGTAAGGATGAGGAGGAGGACAGCAATATCAGTCATCCTGTTAGTGAGGACATGGAAGTCTTGCCTGTTAGCAGTCTGGCATGCATGGCTGAATTTATGTTGCGCTGCATTTCCCGTGACCCTCGCATTATTAGAATTTTCGGTGACACTCATTACTGGTTGGTGACTCTTCTAGACCCATGCTACAAGGAGAACTTTCAATCTCTTCTTCCAGAGGCAGACAGGTGAACTAAAATGTTGCTGTACCAGAGGGCCCTTGCATTGGAATTACTTAAAAAAATTCCAATGTGAGAGCACTGCCAGCAGACATCAGAGTTTGCTGTACAACCAAGGAGTCCAAGAGAGAGATACAGAAGTACAATCCAGCTCAGGCAGGGGAACAATGGCAAAGTTCTGGGACAGCTTTCTCAGACCCTTCCATCGTGCCGGCACAGAGGCAAGGGGTGCTGTCACAAGAAGTGCAATGTTTGGGACGATGCTGAGAGAGTGCCTTGCAGATCGTACAAATGTCTTCTGGGATTCCTTTGTGCCTTTTAATTTTTGGGTATCCAAGCTGGACACATGGCATGAACTGGCTCTCTATGCCTTGGAGATCCTTGCCTGCCCTGCTGCTAGCATTCTGTGAGGATGGTCTGAGTGCCCGATAGGGGGTTGTGCTCACAGCACAACACCATGCAGGACAATTGGCATTTGCCACAGAACACCAAGATTGTCAAATTCGCCACTGACGCCCTGTACTTTTCACAGATGAAAGCAGGTTCACACTGAGCACATGTGACAGACATGATAGAGTCTGGAGACACTGTGGAGAGTGATCTGCTGCCTATAACCTCTTTCAGCATGACTGGTTTGGCAGTGGGTCAGTAATGGTGTGGAGTGACATTTCTTTGAAGGGCTGCACAGCCCTCCATGTGCTTGCCAGAGGTAGGCTGACTGCCATTAGGGACCAAGATGAGATCCTCAGACCCCTTTGTGAGACCAAATGCTGGTGTGGTTTGCCCTGGGTTCCTCCTAATGCAGGACAATACCAGACCTCATGTGGCTGGAGTGTATCAGCAGTTCCTTCAAGATGAAGGCATTGAAGCTATAGACTGGCCTGCCTGTTCCCCATACCTGAATCCGATTGACCACATCTGGGACATCATGTCTCGCACCATCCACTGAAGTCATGTTGCACCACAGACTGTCCAGAAGTTGGCGGATGCTTTAGTACAGGTCTGGGAGGAGATCCTTCAGGAGACCATCCGCCGCCTCATCAGGAGTATGCCCAGGTGTTGTAGGGAGGTCATACAGGCACATGGAGGCAACACACAGACAACTGAACATCATTTCCTTGTCTTGAGGCATTTCCACTGAAGTTGGATCAGCCTGTAATTTGATTTTTCACTTTGGTTTTAAGTATCATTCCAAATCCAGACCTCCATGGGATATTCATTTTTATTTACATTGATCATTTTTATGTTTTATTGTTCTCAACACATTCCACTATGTAATGAATAAAGATATGCAACTGAAATATTTCATTCAGTGATATCTAGGATGTGGTATTTTAGTGTTCCCTTTATTTTAAGTAGTGTATATACACCTTGATTAAGTCTCAGAAGGACTGTTGGTTGAGAAGGATTTGTGTATTACAGCTGGTATACCCACACTAACTAATAAAATTGAAAATATCTCCCTATCTAAGCCGCAACTCTCCCTACAGTGCCTGAGTCTGGAGCATTCTGTGACGAGCAGGGCGGCGTCTGGTCTATTATAGACCTGATGATGCTGTGCGACTAGCCAACTGTAATGCCACAAACAACATGGCTGCAGCATTACAGTGTGTGACAGACAATCCCTGCATGTTGATTGGCACTCTAAAGAGCACCAAACATGCAGGGCGAGGTCCCAAACTCCCGCTAAGCAAAGCCAGAAATACTCGCCGATCTCCGAGCATTGCGAGCACAGAGTTGTGGCGAGCATGCTCGCTCATCACTAAAGAATACCAGTGCAGTGGATAACAAGAAAGTTCTGCTTTGGAAGGAAGCTAGAAAGAAAAAAGATATCACCAAGCACCAACTCAATGTATTAAATCAAATGAGAGGGTCAGAAGAGTATATTAGACAATAAAATATATTTTATTAAATAATCATAAAAAATAAAATAAACAAAGTAGCTCTACCAAAAAGCAGGACAATTACTTGGGTAATAATATAGAGGTATAGCCAGGAAAATGCACAATAGCTATTCAGTGTCCAAATAAGTGCTGAAGAAGATGCAAAATTATTGCACATATATAAATAATGAGAACAAAAAAATTATGTTCATAAAGGGTTAATACCCGTGTAAATGCAAAGGAATAATATTAAAACATCAAGGGTTAATTCCCATGTAAAAGCAACAGCATGAGGGCAGAGATACAGACACCAATATAATCAGTAGAATCCTATTGTAAATTCAAAGTCTCTGTAGCAGCAAATGACATCCTCATGTGAGATTGAGAATGAAATGGATACAATGTGTAAATTCAGTGAAAGTGCCTGCTGTGCAAAAGGAAATAGTATGATATAAATATTTAGGCAAATACCTACATGGTAAGTGAGTGAATGGACCCCGACCTGCTGCGCCTACGCGCATTTCGCCTAGTCTTCATTAGGAGGTGATAAAAAGAAATATAAGAACATTTAGGTGTTACCTTCTTATTTTTGACACATAGCTGTGTTTTTTCCTTCTTCTTTATCGCTTAATTTGGGACTTTGTCGAAATCTTTGTCCTTCCATATTCTTGAAGAATATTGTAAGTTTGGTAGGGTATCCCCATTCATGAATGATGGATTTCTGTTTCAGAATTAGAGATGAACGAATTTCAATGTTCTCCAATTTATTCTTCGAATATTCGCCAAACATAAGCAAACTCCATTACAGTCAATGGCAGGCAAAAGCAAATGTATACCCAACACTTTGAAACAGGCCCAGAAGCTACCAAAACACATCAAATGAGGGACGGACACCAGGAAAGTGGCAGCAATCAACCATGAATGAGGTGTTGGGATCTAGGTCAGCATTTAGAGCTTTGAATTGAAAAGTAAGACAAGGTGGGTGAGGGATTGGTGTAGGCCTGCTGTGCTGGGATCTCTGATACCACATGCAACAGCTCAACCTGCTTTCAAGCTCAGCCACACTCAGGTGGCACACATATCAGTTTTGTAGACTACTATTGTCATAAAAATCTAAGGATAGTAACATATGTAGTTGACTCAAAGGAAGTGGAGGCCTGGACAGTCTAAGTGGACGGTCTAAGAGGGCCTACTTCTTCAGGCAAAGCACATGAAGGAGACGCAACCAGGAGTCTACATATTTGCAAAAATTTGTGGCAGACACCAACAAAGTAGCATCAAATGCAATAGAGGAGAACTAGTATAGCAGAGACCAACTTCTATTTCACTACAGCCAACTCAGCAGATGTAGACTGCAACATGCAAGGTGGTGGCAAAACTGTGCTGTGTCCCTCGGATGGTCTGAAGAGACATAACTAGGTGGCCTACTAAATCCCAACTCAGATAAGTGGCAGTAGGGGAAAATTTTGACCCAAGAAGGTGCAAAGAGGTGGCACCAGGTGCCACTCCAGTGCTAACCTACAGAAGGTGGCATCTGACTCCATATAATGGGTAGGCTGCTTTTGCCTGAAGGAGGGATGAAGAATGCAGGCCGACACTGTAGTGACACTGGAACCATGGGTGCAGATAGGACCGGCTGATGAACAGAAAAGCACTGGCAAGTGTGGGCTGGACCAGGTGTAAGACAGATGGGCATGTCAGGTGCGATCTGGACAGGCTGATAGATAGAAGAGCACAGACAGGTATGAGCAGAGGGCACATATAGGTATGATCAGATAGGTACAGGAAACACTAACAGATGGGTGGAGCTGGGGAACCTGACAACCAGCAAACAAGCAAGAAAATCTAACAACATAGCCCAGGCACCTCCATATTGGAGGAGAAGCCATAACTAGAATGTGTCACCCAGCTATAGGCTGCTAATACCTTCCATTGATGCGGGCAGTCCCTTTAAGAGGGAGGGAGCCCATGCGCACCTCCTAAGCATAGTGCCCGGTCCTACAACTAAACCTTGGTGGATACTGACACATATGGGGTGAGATGAGGAGGTGGTATGTGAGTGGGAGACACCAAATCCCCTGTTTGTTAGGTACAAGGAGATCCAACAAAGAGCCAAGTCTGTATTGTCAACAGATCAGAAAGTCGGCAGTAAGAGGGAATGGTCCACTGTGTGCACCAGTAGATGGCAAGTGCTGCATCAAGTGGCCTCTGCTCCTCTTCTTCTCTTCTTCCACCTTAACATCACACACTGTACAGTCCTCAGTGGTGGCACCCCGATTACCCTTTTTTTTCCCCACTTCACTACTCTCAAAATGCCCAACTGACTGTTGGGAACCACAGATGGCTGAGTCTGCAGATCTGTTCACGTCTTGTATGCCATGGGCATCGGAAGTGTACTCCAAAGTTTTACAGAGTCAAGAGGAGGAACTCATCTGTACCAATGGTCAAATTGTTTCTCAGTTTGATACAGGGTCAGACAAAGTTGCGTCCAAGCATAACCCAAACCCTCATCAACAGACGTTATCCCCTTTGGAAGAAGGTAATCTATTTATGACAAGATTAAGATACTTGATGCGCACCACAGACTGTACTGTGCAGTCAGGACAGGAAGAAAATTAGGGTGATTCTCAGGGCAAGGAGTGGGAGAACAGAGAGGATGATGATGAGGTAGTCGATCACACTTAGTGTCAACCCAGAGGCATGCAGGTGAGTAGCTCAGCAGAAGACATACAGGTTACGAAGGCACAGAGTTATGCAACAATGACAACCAAAGCATCCTGGGCCCCAACTCTGGCAGTGGACAGCAGCATTCGCGGTTCTGCAGTTGCCTAGCTTGGGTCTATTTTTCAGACCGGCAAAAATCTAAAGAAATCATGTCTGTCACATTTTTAAAAACTACATAGTAGCGTAAAAAAAATTAAATAATTTGAGTACTACATGCATGAACTGGCACATGTGCAATCAACATGTGTTAAACTGGGAATGTCACTGCTGAAATGCAGACTACCAGGCATTCCTAACCACCGTCCACCCCATCAACCACATCTTGTTCTTCCTCCTCCCTCACCATGGCAAGTGTTGTTACACAGGTCTCCGGCAGCAGAACCTCCACTTATTTACCCCTTACAGTTGGGGTGACTAGGAGCCTGTCAGCTGATATGAAAGCAGACATGCCTGCTGTTTTTAACTGGTCTTACATGCCAAGCAAATCCCATCTTTCTCAATCCACCGTATATTTCTGCCTGCACCTCCCTCACTGTCCAGCAGCTTGTCATGCTCACCTTACTCCACCCTGTGTCAGCACAGCAGCAAGCCCTCATTTGTGCAGTTGTGCTCAAGTAAAGATTCTTTCCTCATACACATAGCAATGCTAAGAGCTTGAACTTCACTATCTTCAATCTACTAATTATGATAGCCTTTATTTATATATTGCAAACATAATCCACAAAGCTTTAGAAGTCAACATGAGGATTTTGGGTACAGTTGACTTTGATGGTGAATTATGTTCAGAGAAGTAGAGAATAGGCTACTTATTTAAAAAGGACTTTGATTAGGGAACATGGTAGGCCACCCTAAACAGATTTTTAGGGAACACCTAAAAATTTCTAAATTTTGGTTATACTACTAATTTCCATTGGGACAAAGGATAAGAGGTGATTTAACTAGGTAGGGGATTGAACTGAGCTGGACAAAGACCAGATGAGGGGTGTTACCGTCTGGGTGTGTCTCAGAGGTTGAAAGTTGTGAGAGGCCACGAGAAGAAGCTAGAGATAGAAGCTGGGATGCAGTTGCATTACTTTTCGTAGAAAGATGTGCTTGCGCTAAAGCAGCAAGTCACAGACATCACCCATTCCCTGAAAAGTTTTATGTCTGCCAATGTGCATTTCAACACTGACCCCTGGATGAACAAGCATGGACACGGGAGCTACATCTCGATGACTGGGCACTGGATGACTCTGGTGGAGGCAGTCGGCAAAGGGGCTGGTCCACAAGTCTTGCAATCCCCGAGGCTTGCAAGGCTCTTGGGGATGGAGAAATAACCACTACACACCATAGGATGGATAACTAAACTAATAGACAACAGGGATTGGATAACTAAACTACTAAACTGCTATGATTGCAGAAATAAATAAATTAACAGCAGAACATGAAGAATTAAACTAATAGACAACAGGAGTTGAAGAACTAAACTACCAAACAGCTATGGGTGGAGAACAAAAGTAGTACACACCAGAGGATGGAGAACTGAAGCAGTAGACACCAAGATGTCACTAAACATCAGGTCTTAGAATCCCCAGGGCTTGCAGAACAAACCTCTGTATGTATTTGTTCCTCTAGTGCTTCTGCCTCTTCCATCTCCATTAGGGCCTCCACCTGTGCTCTGAATCTCTGCCTTAATTAAACACACATTTCAACACTGCTTTGAGAATCTCCCCCTCCTCAGTTCTGTACTGTGCAGCCAAGACCCACTGCAATCAGGCAGTGTTTACATTAATATGTCTAGGAGATCACAGTCATACAGATCAACAGTTGTGGATAGCTATCCATGCTGAGTATGAACAATGGCTATTTACATTCAACCTGGCGCCAGGGAAGGGCATATGCAATAATGGTGCAAACTTGGTGGCGGCCATACATCGAGCCAACTTTACACAGGTGACTTGCATGGCACATATCCTCAAACTGATGGTACAGCAATTACTCTGCCAGTGTTCCAGATTGAATGAGCTGCTGTAGAAACCATTATCGTTGTGTGCTCACTTCCACCATTCCACTTCAGTTGGCATGGAGATCTTTCGGACTACCGGTTAACCGGTTTATATGCGACGTGCGATGTGACCACACAGTGGAATTAAATTCTGCACATGTTCCTGCAACTCAGGCAGCAGTACCGAGACATGGTGCAATATGACATTTTTCATAGCCTGGCACAATACATTACAGACATGGTGCAATTCATACTTGGGTAGTGGACACAGACGAAAAACCTCTTCACTCTTATGCATGTTTTCCAAACGGATACTAAGATGGTTAGCGGTGATGATGCCATCATCAGCATCACTATTACTTTCATCTACATGCTGGAGCACACTTCAAATAGCGTGGGTGATGAGGTGGTGGTGGTGCCGAGGGAAGAGGAGGAAGCAGAGGAGGTTACCTTTAGGGTTAACAAAATCTATAAGTTCAGGTCTGTCAATTCACAAGCGGTTGCCATGGGAGGAACAAATGGAGAAGGACCATGAAAAGGACGAGGAGGAAGAGGTGAAGGATGCACAACAGTAAGAAAATGAAGCCAATAATGAATCCCTATATGTTGTCCAAAGTTGTCAGGAGATGATGGAGGAAGAAAGCTCAAAGGTTATCCCACCACTAACACACTGTGGAGTTGGACCTCAAGAAAGAAACCAACCCATGAGCACCTTCTTGCAGCACTATCTGCGACATGATTGTTATCCATATAGCTATGATTCAAGAGAGTGCTGACTACTAAGTTGCCAGTGTGTTCTATCCACAATACAAATGTAAGTTTCGCCAGTGGCTTCCCCCCATGGAAAGGGACACACCCATGCTGCAGTACCAAAACATGCTGGAAGACAATATTGATAGTGGTTTTCCCCAAAAGAGTAGTGAGTCAAACAGTTTGCATCGTAGTGATAGCCTTCCAACCACAGAAACGTTCATTTGTTAATGCAAAAACGTTAGCAGCCTTGCAGCACTGTAGTCCTGTTTTCCAACCCCACCAAGGACAGCATTTTCAAAGTTTTTGTATGTTCTACCTGTGTTTATGAGGTTTACTCCCAGAAATATTTTTTCTAGCCACACTACAAAGAAAGAAAAATAGTACATTTAGATTGTGAGTCCCAATGGTGACAGTGCCAGTAATGTCTGTAAATGCTTGAAAAGCTAATGTTAAATTATTGGCGCTATAAAAAAAAACAAAAAATGAAATTGATGCTCAGCCACACACAAGTGGCACACATATCAGTTTCGTAGATAACTATTGTCTGAAAAATGTAATGGTAGTAACACGGGTAGTTTACTCAAAGAGAATGGAGGACTGCCGGTATCACACTGCTACCTACTGCTACAGTACATGCAACACAGATGAAGGAGACCCAACCAGGAGTTTACACATTTACAAAAATTTACTGGCAGATACCAACAAAGTGACATCAATTTCACCACAGTAGAAATAGTCTTATAGGGACTGACAGATCTTCCTCAACACCCAACCCAGCAGATGGACACCCAACCAGGCGTGTGTTCACATTTAAAAAAGTGGCAGACACCAACAAAGTGGCATCGACTTTACCAGAGTAGAAATATTATAATAAAGAATGACAGGCCTTCAACTACACCCAACCCAGGAGATGGACACCCAACCAGGAGTGTTCACATTTACAAAGATTTGTGGCAGACACTAACCAAGTAGCAACAATTTAGCACAGTAGAAATATTATAATAGAGAACGACTGGTCTTCCATTATACCCAACCCAGCAGATGGGCACCCAATCAGAAGTGTTCACATTTCCAAAAATTAGTGGCAGATATCAACAAGGTGGCATCATTTTTACCACTGTAGAAATAGTATAATAGGGACTGACAGGTGTAATAATTATAGGGGATAAGTCAGGAGACTCTGTGCATGGAACAAGACAACTACAGGACACAGATTTATAAGTGGTAAAGTCTATATTATCACACGGTGATTCAAACAGGTGCAGAGAGAAACTCAAGTCCACAACACTTGGTGTAAATATTAAACGCAGCTTAGCAGCCTATAGGAAACTTCAGAGGAAAATGCAATCAAGCAGAAAGTCTATGAAGCACAGTTATTCTTGAGGATACTTGACATCAATAAATCCTTGTCTTAGTCCAAACACAGATACATAAGCTTATAAGGCAGTTCAAATCATATCTTAGCTTAAGCAGGGAGGCCTAGTTAATAGTCTCAGGTTTTTGCAGAGCAGAAACAACTTACATGTCCAGCAAATGCAGATGGAAGTAAACACAAGCAGCAGATGAAGGAGGATTACTGGAACTGGTGAATGCAGCAGGAACTCAGAGCAGAGTAGCAGGATCACCACACAGGTTCACAGGAGCAGGTATATAGCCAGGGATTAATCAGAGTTCATGAGCTGGATGCAAGGTAGAATACTCTAGCACAGACTGAAGGCTGGGGTGGAGTTTTATAGCAGGAAGACACAGTGCACCTGAGACCAAAGATGTCATCTTGGAAAAGGGCAGTAATGCACAAAAGGTAAAAAATGTTCAGAGTCCTGACATTACTCCCTCCTTAGAAGCGGCCTCACGACAATCCTGGACCTGGTTTCTCAGGGAATCTCTGATGAAAACAAGAAATCTTCTGTTGGGCATTTATGTTTTACATAGGTTCCCAAGAGACTTCCTCAGGGGGATATCTCTGCCATCTTATCAGATATTGGAGCCGATTCCTGCGAATCCTGGAATCAATAATTTCCTCCACCACAAATTGTTCTTGCCCATCAATCACCACAGGCTGTGGAGGTGGCACAACACGTCCCTGGAAGGTATTAGGAGATACAGGCTTTAGTAAAGATACATGAAAAACTGGGTGTACCTTCATAGTCCTAGGCAACTTCAGCCGGCAGGCCAAAGAGCTCACAATACCGTTGATCTTAAAAGGGCCAATGAATTTCTGTCCAAGTTTTTGTGAAGGAACGTTTAGCTTCAGATTCTTAGTTGCTAACCACACGAAATCTCCTACCTTGAACATGGGTGCAGGTTTACAGAATCTATCAGCCGATCTCTTTTAACGTTCTTGAGCTGTGGTCAGGGATTCTTTCAGAACCTCCAGATTTTGTCTCATCGCAGTCAGCCTTTCCTCCACTGCCGGAAACGGAGAAATAATTGGAGACCTAGGTAAAATACACAGATGATAACCCAGATTGGCAAAGAAAGGTGTAAATTTAGTGGAGGCGCTCTGAGAATTATTATATGAAAATTCGGCTATCGGCAGCAACTCCAACCAATCATCCTGGAGATGGCTGACATAGCATCTTAGATATTGTTCCAGCATCTGGTTGGTACGCTCAGTCTGACCATTTGTCTGGGGATGGTAAGCGGAAGAGAGACAGACATTAATATTGAGTGCAGAGCAAAACCCCTTCCAGAATCTTGAAGTGAACTGTACTCCACGGTCAGAGATGATCTCATCCGGAACCCAATGCAACCGAAAGACACTCTGTATAACCAAGTTCACTGTATCTTTAGCTGAGGGGAGGCCGGTGCATGGAACAAAATGAGCAGCTTTAGTCAGGCGATCAACTACCACCACGATTGTACTCATACCCCCCGATGTAGGCAGCTCCACAATAAAGTCCATTGATATAGACCCCAAGGGCGGGACGGAACAGGTAATGGTTGTAGAAGACCCGTAGTTGCCACATGAGGAGTCTTGTAATGGGCACATACCTCGCAAGAGAGAACATAGTCCTTGGTATCCTTCAGGCAAGTTGGCCACCAGAAGAATCGGCTCAGGAACTCTTGTGTCTTCTGTACCCCCCTGTGACCAGCCAACTTGGAGTCATGTACCAACTTGAGGACCTGCAGACGGACGACATCAGGGACATAGATACGTTGATCTCTGAACCACATGCCACCCTTAAAGACAGGATTTATATCCACAGGTGTGTTGGCCAGAAATACATCACCATCATAGGCCTCCCTGCACTCCTTCCACAAGTCCTGATCGTGGATAACTCCGATGAAATTGGCATCAGATAGAATGGTCTTGGACGGGGCTCCAGTTACGGAATCCTCAGCATGGAGTCGAGATAAAGCATCAGCCTTCCCATTACGAGAACCTGGATGGTACGAGATGACAAAGTTAAATTGATTTAAAAATAAGTTCCAACGAGCCTGACGAGGAGAAAAACATGTAGCGGATCTAAGGAACTCTAAATTGTGATTGACAGTTAGCACTATGATCTGTTGTGCAGCACCTTGCAGATGATGCCTCCATTCTTTGAAAACCGCAATAGTAGCCAGCAATTCCTTGTCTCCCACGTTGTAATTCTCTGCTGAGGTTAGTCTATGGGAAAATAAAGCACAAGGATGTAGCAGACCCTTCTCTCCAGTTCTTTGGGAGAGAATAGCCTCCAAAGCATTATCAGAAGCGTCCACCTCCACAGTGAATGAAAGTGTTGGATCTGGGTGTATTAACAGCGGTGCTGATGTGAAACAGATCTTAAGCCGATCAAAAGCTTCTTGAGCCTGTGATGACCACATAAAGGGCTTTTCCTTCTTTGTCAAGGAAGTAATGGGACGGACAATATCAGAAAAATTTCGAATGAAGCGTCTGTAGAAATTTGCAAAACCAATAAAATGTTGGACCTTCTTACCGTTCTTGGGTACCGGCCAGTCAAGGATAGCCTGAATCTTACCAAATTCCATGTTCAGCCTATTTCCAGTAATTCGGGAATCAGAGGCAAAGGGTAACGGTTTCGTACGGTTACCTTATTGAGTTCCCAATAGTCAACACAGGGTCTCAGGGTCCCATCCTTCTTTTTTACAAAAAATATAGGTGCCTCTGCTGGTGAGGAAGAAGGACGTATGAACCCTTTGGCCAGATTTTAATCAATATACTCCTTTAAGGCTTGAAGCTCAGGTGCCACCAAAGGGTATACGTTACCAAAAGGAATGGCTGCCCCAGGAAGCAGCTCAATGGGACAGTCATAATGCCTGTGTGGAGGAATCTGATCTGCATTCTTCTTGTCACAGATGTCAGAGAACTCTTTATATGCTGGAGGTAAAGAAAATACCTGTACATGTGGTTCCGTAGTCGTGGACTCAGGGACAGCTTCTGTTAACGCTGAGTTGCTCCTTGTTGGAAAGATAATCTCCTAGGTCTCCCAGTTGATAATTGGGTTCTGAGAACGCAACCAAGGAATGCCTAAAATCACAAGAAAACGAGGAGAAGAAATTAGCAATAAAGAAAGTTGCTCCTGATGATTAGGCTCCAACAAAATTTCAAGGGGTACGGTCTCCTGATCCACAGGCCCAGAGATTAAAGGTGACCCATCCACTGTTTCCACGGTAATTGGAGAGGCTCTTTGCTGAATTTTAATACCATGTTCCTTGGCAAATGCAATATCCATGAAATTGCCACCTGCACCAGAGTCAATCATAGCTGAACTGGAAATCCACTGTCTTGAAACACAGGATCTTAATAGGGAGAGAACAGTGAGAGTTCTTTTCCTTCAGCTCCTTGGGGGGTGAAGTCATGGAAAGTAAATGGAATACAGCGTTTAAAGGCAGGTTACATTCAGAGATGTCAGATTCATCATCACAGTTGTCATACTCCCCTATTGCTGCTAGCACCTTGTTAGGCTGTCTAGGACACTTAGGACAATTGATCAAGAAGTGGTCAGACTGGCCGCAGTAAAAACATAGACTTTCACGAAGGCGATGCTCCCGGCGCTCATTGATCTTGCGCCTCTGAATGGAATCAATTTGGATGGGCACCTCCTCCACCTCCCGAGAGGTTTTACTGCTGCTTTCTGGGGTAGCCATTCCTTTTGGTAACGTATACCCTTTGGCAGCACCTGAGCTTCAAGCCTTAAAAGAGTATATTGATGAAAATCTGGCCAAAGGCTTCATACGTCCTTCTTCCTCACCAGCAGGGGCACATATCTTTTTTGTAAAGAAGAAGGATGGGACCCTGAGACCCAGTGTTGACTATCGAGAACTGAATAAGGTAACCGTACGAAACCGTTACCCTTTGCCTCTGATTCCCGAATTACTGGAAAGAGTCCGCCATGCTAAGGTGTTCTCTAAACTGGATCTTTGTGGGGCTTATAATTTGGTGCGTATTCGTCCAGGGGATGAGTGGAAGACAGCATTCAGATGCCGGTATGTCATGATTCTCAATGGCGAGAGAACATAGCCCAGCATATATGAGAACTAGCTCTTGGAAGATGGAAACTATACTGACCATGAACTAAACCTGCCGCACAACTAGAAGTGGCCGGGTAGCATGCCTACGTTTTTTAACCCTAGATGCCCAGCGCCAGCCGGAGAACTACCTAATCCTAGCAGAGGAAAAGACAGTCCTGGCTCACCTCTAGAGAAATTTTCCCAAAAGGCAGACAGAGGCCCCCACATATATTGGCGGTGATTTTAGACGAAATGACAAACGTAGTATGAAAATAGGTTTAGCAAAATCGAGGTCCGCTTTCTAGATAGCAGGAAGACAGAAAGGACACTTTCATGGTCAGCAGAAAACCCTATCAAAACACCATCCAAAAATTCCTTTAAGACTCTAGCATTAACTCATAACACCAGAGTGGCAATTTCCGATCACAAGAGCTTTCCAGACACAGTAACGAAACAGCAGCTGTGAACAGGAACAAAATGCAAAAACACACAAGGACAAAAGTCCAACTTAGCTGGGAGTTGTCTAGTAGCAGGAACAAGCACAGAAGGCTTCTGATTACATTGTTGACCGGCAAGAAACTGACAGAGGAGCAAGGTTATATAGCGACTCCCACATCCTGATAGGAGCAGGTGAACAGAGGGGATGATGCACACAAGTTCAATTCCACAAGTGGCCACCGGGGGAGCCCAGAATCCAATTTCACAACAGTACCCCCCCCCCTCAAGGAGGGGGCACCGAACCCTCACCAGAACCACCAGGGCGATCAGGATGAGCCCTATGAAAGGCACGGACAAGATCGGAGGCATGAACATCAGAGGCAGTAACCCAAGAATTATCCTCCTGACCGTATCCCTTCCATTTGACCAGATACTGGAGTCTCCGTCTGGAAACACGAGAGTCTAAGATCTTTTCCACAACGTACTCCAACTCACCCTCAACCAACACCGGAGCAGGAGGCTCAACGGAAGGCACAACCGGTACCTCATACCTGCGCAACAATGACCGATGAAAAACATTATGAATCGAAAAGGATGCAGGGAGGTCCAAACGGAAGGACACAGGGTTAAGAATCTCCAATATCTTGTACGGGCCGATGAACCGAGGCTTAAACTTAGGAGAAGAAACCCTCATAGGGACAAAACGAGAAGACAACCACACCAAGTCCCCAACACAAAGCCGAGGACCAACACGACGACGGCGGTTGGCAAAAAGCTGAGTCTTCTCCTGGGACAACTTCAAATTGTCCACCACCTGCCCCCAAATCTGATGCAACCTCTCCACCACAGCATCCACTCCAGGACAATCCGAAGATTCCACTTGACCGGAGGAAAATCGAGGATGAAACCCCAAATTACAGAAAAACGGGGACACCAAGGTGGCAGAGCTGGCCCGATTATTGAGGGCGAACTCCGCCAAAGGCAAAAAAGCAACCCAATCATCCTGATCCGCAGACACAAAACACCTCAAATATGTCTCCAAGGTCTGATTAGTCCGCTCGGTCTGGCCATTAGTCTGAGGATGGAAAGCAGACGAAAAAGACAAATCTATGCCCATCCTAGCACAGAATGCCCGCCAAAATCTAGACACGAATTGGGTCCCTCTGTCAGAAACGATATTCTCAGGAATACCATGCAAACGAACAACATTTTGAAAAAACAGAGGAACCAACTCGGAAGAAGAAGGCAACTTAGGCAAGGGAACCAGATGGACCATCTTAGAGAAACGGTCACACACCACCCAGATGACAGACATCTTCTGAGAAACAGGCAGATCCGAAATAAAATCCATCGAGATGTGCGTCCAAGGCCTCTTCGGGATAGGCAAGGGCAACAACAATCCACTAGCCCGAGAACAACAAGGCTTGGCCCGAGCACAAATGTCACAAGACTGCACAAAGCCTCGCACATCTAGTGACAGGGAAGGCCACCAGAAGGACCTTGCCACCAAATCCCTGGTACCAAAGATTCCAGGATGACCTGCCAACGCAGAAGAATGAACCTCAGAGATGACTCTACTGGTCCAATTATCAGGAACAAACAGTCTACCAGGTGGGCAACGATCAGGTCTATCCGCCTGAAACTCCTGCAAGGCCCGCCGCAGGTCTGGAGAAACGGCAGACAATATCACTCCATCTTTAAGGATACCTGTGGGCTCAGAATTACCAGGGGAGTCAGGCTCAAAACTCCTAGAAAGGGCATCCGCCTTAACATTCTTAGAACCCGGTAGGTACGACACCACAAAATTAAACCGAGAGAAAAACAACGACCAGCGCGCCTGTCTAGGATTCAGGCGCCTGGCAGACTCAAGGTAAATTAAATTTTTGTGGTCAGTCAATACCACCACCTGATGTCTGGCCCCCTCAAGCCAGTGACGCCACTCCTCAAAAGCCCACTTCATGGCCAAAAGCTCCCGATTCCCAATATCATAATTCCGCTCGGCGGGCGAAAATTTACGGGAAAAAAAAGCACAAGGTCTCATCACGGAGCAGTCGGAACTTCTCTGCGACAACACCGCCCCAGCTCCGATTTCAAAAGCGTCGACCTCAACCTGAAAAGGAAGAGCAACATCAGGCTGACGCAACACTGGGGCGGAAGAAAAGCGACGCTTGAGCTCCCGAAAGGCCTCCACAGCATCAGGGGACCAATCAGCAACATCAGCACCCTTCTTAGTCAAATCAGTCAATGGTTTTACAACATCAGAAAAACCAGCAATAAATCGACGATAAAAGTTAGCAAAGCCCAAAAATTTCTGAAGACTCTTAAGAGAAGAGGGTTGCGTCCAATCACCAATAGCCTGAACCTTGACAGGATCCATCTCGATGGAAGAGGGGGAAAAAATGTATCCCAAGAAAGAAATCTTTTGAACCCCAAAAACACACTTAGAACCCTTCACACACAAGGAATTAGACCGCAAAACCTGAAAAACCCTCCTGACCTGCTGGACATGAGAGTCCCAGTCATCCGAAAAAATCAGAATATCATCCAGATACACAATCATAAATTTATCCAAATAATCGCGGAAAATGTCATGCATAAAGGACTGGAAGACTGAAGGGGCATTTGAAAGACCAAAAGGCATCACCAAATACTCAAAATGGCCCTCGGGCGTATTAAATGCGGTTTTCCACTCATCCCCCTGCTTGATTCGCACCAAATTATACGCCCCACTGAGATCAATCTTAGAGAACCACTTGGCCCCCTTTATACGAGCAAACAAATCAGTAAGCAGTGGTAACGGATATTGATATTTAACCGTGATTTTATTCAAAAGTCGATAATCAATACACGGCCTCAAAGAGCCGTCTTTCTTAGACACAAAGAAAAAAACGGCTCCTAAGGGAGATGACGAAGGACGAATATGTCCCTTTTCCAAGGACTCCTTTATATATTCTCGCATAGCAGCGTGTTCAGGCACAGACAGATTAAATAAACGACCCTTAGGGTATTTACTACCCGGAATCAAGTCTATGGCACAATCGCACTCCCGGTGCGGAGGTAGTGAACCAACCTTGGGTTCTTCAAAAACGTCACGAAAGTCAGACAAGAATTCAGGAATCTCAGAGGGAATAGATGATGAAATGGAAACCAAAGGTACGTCCCCATGAGTTCCTTTACATCCCCAGCTTAACACAGACATAGCTCTCCAGTCGAGGACTGGGTTATGAGATTGCAACCATGGCAATCCCAGCACCAAAACATCATGTAGATTATACAGCACCAGAAAGCGAATAACCTCCTGGTGATCCGGATTAACACGCATAGTCACTTGTGTCCAGTATTGTGGTTTATTACTAGCCAATGGGGTGGAGTCAATCCCTTTCAGAGGTATCGGAGCCTCCAGTGGCTCCAAATCATACCCACAGCGTTTGGCAAAGGACCAATCCATAAGACTCAAAGCAGCGCCAGAGTCGACATAGGCGTCCGCGGTAATAGATGACAAAGAACAAATCAGGGTCACAGATAGAATAAACTTAGACTGTAAAGTGCTAATTGAAACAGACTTGTCAGGCTTCTTAGTACGCTTAAAGCATGCTGATATAACATGAGTTGAATCACCACAATAGAAGCACAACCCATTTTTTCATCTAAAATTCTGCCGCTCGCTTCTGGACAGAATTCTATCACATTGCATATTTTCTGGCGTTTTCTCAGTAGACACCGCCAAATGGTGCACAGGTTTGCGCTCCCGCAGACGCCTATCGATCTGAATAGCCATTGTCATGGACTCATTCAGACTCGCAGGCACAGGGAACCCCACCATAACATCCTTAATGGCATCAGAGAGACCTTCTCTGAAAATCGCCGCCAGGGCGCACTCATTCCACTGAGTAAGCACAGACCATTTGCGGAATTTTTGGCAGTATATTTCAGCTTCATCTTGCCCCTGAGACAAGGACATCAAGGCCTTTTCCGCCTGAAGCTCTAAATGAGGTTCCTCATAAAGCAACCCCAAGGCCAGAAAAAACGCATCCACATTGAGCAACGCAGGATCCCCTGGTGCCAATGCAAAAGCCCAGTCTTGAGGGTCGCCCCGGAGCAAGGAAATTACAATCCTGACCTGCTGTGCAGGGTCTCTGGCAGAGCGAGACTTCAGGGACAAAAACAATTTGCAATTATTTTTAAAATTTTGAAAGTGAGATCTATTCCCCGAGAAGAATTCAGGCAAAGGAATTCTAGGCTCAGACATAGGTGCATGAACAACAAAATCTTGCAAATTTTGTACCTTTGTGGCGAGATTATTCAAACCTGTAGCTACACTCTGAAGATCCATTTGAAACAGGTGAACACAGAGCCATTCAAGGATTAGAAGGAGAGAAAGAGAGGAAGGCTGCAGTATAGGCAGACTAGCAAGTGATTCAATTAAGAGCACACTCAGAACTAGAGGAAAAAAAAAAAAAAAATTGTAGCAGACTTCTTTTTTCTCTCCTTTCTCAGCCAGTAATTTAACCCTTTTTTGGGCCGGTCAAACTGTCATGATTCTCAATGGCGAGAGAACATAGCCCAGCATATATGAGAACTAGCTCTTGGAAGATGGAAACTATACTGACCATGAACTAAACCTGCCGCACAACTAGAAGTGGCCGGGTAGCATGCCTACGTTTTTTAACCCTAGATGCCCAGCGCCAGCCGGAGAACTACCTAATCCTAGCAGAGGAAAAGACAGTCCTGGCTCACCTCTAGAGAAATTTTCCCAAAAGGCAGACAGAGGCCCCCACATATATTGGCGGTGATTTTAGACGAAATGACAAACGTAGTATGAAAATAGATTTAGCAAAATCGAGGTCCGCTTTCTAGATAGCAGGAAGACAGAAAGGACACTTTCATGGTCAGCAGAAAACCCTATCAAAACACAATCCAGAAATTCCTTTAAGACTCTAGCATTAACTCATAACACCAGAGTGGCAATTTCCGATCACAAGAGCTTTCCAGACACAGTAACGAAACAGCAGCTGTGAACAGGAACAAAATGCAAAAACACACAAGGACAAAAGTCCAACTTAGCTGGGAGTAGTCTAGTAGCAGGAACAAGCACAGAAGGCTTCTGATTACATTGTTGACCGGCAAGAAACTGACAGAGGAGCAAGGTTATATAGCGACTCCCACATCCTGATAGGAGCAGGTGAACAGAGGGGATGATGCACACAAGTTCAATTCCACAAGTGGCCACCGGGGGAGCCCAGAATCCAATTTCACAACAGTACCCCCCCCCCTCAAGGAGGGGGCACCGAACCCTCACCAGAACCACCAGGGCGATCAGGATGAGCCCTATGAAAGGCACGGACAAGATCGGAGGCATGAACATCAGAGGCAGTAACCCAAGAATTATCCTCCTGACCGTATCCCTTCCATTTGACCAGATACTGGAGTCTCCGTCTGGAAACACGAGAGTCTAAGATCTTTTCCACAACGTACTCCAACTCAGCCTCAACCAACACCGGAGCAGGAGGCTCAACGGAAGGCACAACCGGTACCTCATACCTGCGCAACAATGACCGATGAAAAACATTATGAATCGAAAAGGATGCAGGGAGGTCCAAACGGAAGGACACAGGGTTAAGAATCTCCAATATCTTGTACGGGCCGATGAACCGAGGCTTAAACTTAGGAGAAGAAACCCTCATAGGGACAAAACGAGAAGACAACCACACCAAGTCCCCAACACAAAGCCGAGGACCAACACGACGACGGCGGTTGGCAAAAAGCTGAGTCTTCTCCTGGGACAACTTCAAATTGTCCACCACCTGCCCCCAAATCTGATGCAACCTCTCCACCACAGCATCCACTCCAGGACAATCCGAAGATTCCACTTGACCGGAGGAAAATCGAGGATGAAACCCCAAATTACAGAAAAACGGGGACACCAAGGTGGCAGAGCTGGCCCGATTATTGAGGGCGAACTCCGCCAAAGGCAAAAAAGCAACCCAATCATCCTGATCCGCAGACACAAAACACCTCAAATATGTCTCCAAGGTCTGATTAGTCCGCTCGGTCTGGCCATTAGTCTGAGGATGGAAAGCAGACGAAAAAGACAAATCTATGCCCATCCTAGCACAGAATGCCCGCCAAAATCTAGACACGAATTGGGTCCCTCTGTCAGAAACGATATTCTCAGGAATACCATGCAAACGAACAACATTTTGAAAAAACAGAGGAACCAACTCGGAAGAAGAAGGCAACTTAGGCAAGGGAACCAGATGGACCATCTTAGAGAAACGGTCACACACCACCCAGATGACAGACATCTTCTGAGAAACAGGCAGATCCGAAATAAAATCCATCGAGATGTGCGTCCAAGGCCTCTTCGGGATAGGCAAGGGCAACAACAATCCACTAGCCCGAGAACAACAAGGCTTGGCCCGAGCACAAATGTCACAAGACTGCACAAAGCCTCGCACATCTAGTGACAGGGAAGGCCACCAGAAGGACCTTGCCACCAAATCCCTGGTACCAAAGATTCCAGGATGACCTGCCAACGCAGAAGAATGAACCTCAGAGATGACTCTACTGGTCCAATTATCAGGAACAAACAGTCTACCAGGTGGGCAACGATCAGGTCTATCCGCCTGAAACTCCTGCAAGGCCCGCCGCAGGTCTGGAGAAACGGCAGACAATATCACTCCATCTTTAAGGATACCTGTGGGCTCAGAATTACCAGGGGAGTCAGGCTCAAAACTCCTAGAAAGGGCATCCGCCTTAACATTCTTAGAACCCGGTAGGTACGACACCACAAAATTAAACCGAGAGAAAAACAACGACCAGCGCGCCTGTCTAGGATTCAGGCGCCTGGCAGACTCAAGGTAAATTAAATTTTTGTGGTCAGTCAATACCACCACCTGATGTCTGGCCCCCTCAAGCCAGTGACGCCACTCCTCAAAAGCCCACTTCATGGCCAAAAGCTCCCGATTCCCAATATCATAATTCCGCTCGGCGGGCGAAAATTTACGGGAAAAAAAAGCACAAGGTCTCATCACGGAGCAGTCGGAACTTCTCTGCGACAACACCGCCCCAGCTCCGATTTCAAAAGCGTCGACCTCAACCTGAAAAGGAAGAGCAACATCAGGCTGACGCAACACTGGGGCGGAAGAAAAGCGATGCTTGAGCTCCCGAAAGGCCTCCACAGCATCAGGGGACCAATCAGCAACATCAGCACCCTTCTTAGTCAAATCAGTCAATGGTTTTACAACATCAGAAAAACCAGCAATAAATCGACGATAAAAGTTAGCAAAGCCCAAAAATTTCTGAAGACTCTTAAGAGAAGAGGGTTGCGTCCAATCACCAATAGCCTGAACCTTGACAGGATCCATCTCGATGGAAGAGGGGGAAAAAATGTATCCCAAGAAAGAAATCTTTTGAACCCCAAAAACACACTTAGAACCCTTCACACACAAGGAATTAGACCGCAAAACCTGAAAAACCCTCCTGACCTGCTGGACATGAGAGTCCCAGTCATCCGAAAAAATCAGAATATCATCCAGATACACAATCATAAATTTATCCAAATAATCGCGGAAAATGTCATGCATAAAGGACTGGAAGACTGAAGGGGCATTTGAAAGACCAAAAGGCATCACCAAATACTCAAAATGGCCCTCGGGCGTATTAAATGCGGTTTTCCACTCATCCCCCTGCTTGATTCGCACCAAATTATACGCCCCACTGAGATCAATCTTAGAGAACCACTTGGCCCCCTTTATACGAGCAAACAAATCAGTAAGCAGTGGTAACGGATATTGATATTTAACCGTGATTTTATTCAAAAGTCGATAATCAATACACGGCCTCAAAGAGCCGTCTTTCTTAGACACAAAGAAAAAAACGGCTCCTAAGGGAGATGACGAAGGACGAATATGTCCCTTTTCCAAGGACTCCTTTATATATTCTCGCATAGCAGCGTGTTCAGGCACAGACAGATTAAATAAACGACCCTTAGGGTATTTACTACCCGGAATCAAGTCTATGGCACAATCGCACTCCCGGTGCGGAGGTAGTGAACCAACCTTGGGTTCTTCAAAAACGTCACGAAAGTCAGACAAGAATTCAGGAATCTCAGAGGGAATAGATGATGAAATGGAAACCAAAGGTACGTCCCCATGAGTTCCTTTACATCCCCAGCTTAACACAGACATAGCTCTCCAGTCGAGGACTGGGTTATGAGATTGCAACCATGGCAATCCCAGCACCAAAACATCATGTAGATTATACAGCACCAGAAAGCGAATAACCTCCTGGTGATCCGGATTAACACGCATAGTCACTTGTGTCCAGTATTGTGGTTTATTACTAGCCAATGGGGTGGAGTCAATCCCTTTCAGAGGTATCGGAGCCTCCAGTGGCTCCAAATCATACCCACAGCGTTTGGCAAAGGACCAATCCATAAGACTCAAAGCAGCGCCAGAGTCGACATAGGCGTCCGCGGTAATAGATGACAAAGAACAAATCAGGGTCACAGATAGAATAAACTTAGACTGTAAAGTGCTAATTGAAACAGACTTGTCAGGCTTCTTAGTACGCTTAAAGCATGCTGATATAACATGAGTTGAATCACCACAATAGAAGCACAACCCATTTTTTCATCTAAAATTCTGCCGCTCGCTTCTGGACAGAATTCTATCACATTGCATATTTTCTGGCGTTTTCTCAGTAGACACCGCCAAATGGTGCACAGGTTTGCGCTCCCGCAGACGCCTATCGATCTGAATAGCCATTGTCATGGACTCATTCAGACTCGCAGGCACAGGGAACCCCACCATAACATCCTTAATGGCATCAGAGAGACCTTCTCTGAAAATCGCCGCCAGGGCGCACTCATTCCACTGAGTAAGCACAGACCATTTGCGGAATTTTTGGCAGTATATTTCAGCTTCATCTTGCCCCTGAGACAAGGACATCAAGGCCTTTTCCGCCTGAAGCTCTAAATGAGGTTCCTCATAAAGCAACCCCAAGGCCAGAAAAAACGCATCCACATTGAGCAACGCAGGATCCCCTGGTGCCAATGCAAAAGCCCAGTCTTGAGGGTCGCCCCGGAGCAAGGAAATTACAATCCTGACCTGCTGTGCAGGGTCTCTGGCAGAGCGAGACTTCAGGGACAAAAACAATTTGCAATTATTTTTAAAATTTTGAAAGTGAGATCTATTCCCCGAGAAGAATTCAGGCAAAGGAATTCTAGGCTCAGACATAGGTGCATGAACAACAAAATCTTGCAAATTTTGTACCTTTGTGGCGAGATTATTCAAACCTGTAGCTACACTCTGAAGATCCATTTGAAACAGGTGAACACAGAGCCATTCAAGGATTAGAAGGAGAGAAAGAGAGGAAGGCTGCAGTATAGGCAGACTAGCAAGTGATTCAATTAAGAGCACACTCAGAACTAGAGGAAAAAAAAAAAAAAAAAAAATTGTAGCAGACTTCTTTTTTCTCTCCTTTCTCAGCCAGTAATTTAACCCTTTTTTGGGCCGGTCAAACTGTCATGATTCTCAATGGCGAGAGAACATAGCCCAGCATATATGAGAACTAGCTCTTGGAAGATGGAAACTATACTGACCATGAACTAAACCTGCCGCACAACTAGAAGTGGCCGGGTAGCATGCCTACGTTTTTTAACCCTAGATGCCCAGCGCCAGCCGGAGAACTACCTAATCCTAGCAGAGGAAAAGACAGTCCTGGCTCACCTCTAGAGAAATTTTCCCAAAAGGCAGACAGAGGCCCCCACATATATTGGCGGTGATTTTAGACGAAATGACAAACGTAGTATGAAAATAGATTTAGCAAAATCGAGGTCCGCTTTCTAGATAGCAGGAAGACAGAAAGGACACTTTCATGGTCAGCAGAAAACCCTATCAAAACACAATCCAGAAATTCCTTTAAGACTCTAGCATTAACTCATAACACCAGAGTGGCAATTTCCGATCACAAGAGCTTTCCAGACACAGTAACGAAACAGCAGCTGTGAACAGGAACAAAATGCAAAAACACACAAGGACAAAAGTCCAACTTAGCTGGGAGTTGTCTAGTAGCAGGAACAAGCACAGAAGGCTTCTGATTACATTGTTGACCGGCAAGAAACTGACAGAGGAGCAAGGTTATATAGCAACTCCCACATCCTGATAGGAGCAGGTGAACAGAGAGGATGATGCACACAAGTTCAATTCCACAAGTGGCCACCGGGGGAGCCCAGAATCCAATTTCACAACACCGGTATGGACACTTTGAATCTCTTGTGATGCCCTTTGGGCTTTGTAACACCTCTGCAACATTTCCAAAGCTTGCTAATGACGTTTTCAGAGATTTGTTGGACCAGTTTGTAGTGATCTATTTGGATGATATACTAATCTTTTCTGACTCTCTACAGGAACATGAAGAACATGTCAAAACTGTTTTAAGACATCTGAAAGAGAACCATCTGTATAATAAGCTGGAGAAATGCGAGTTCCATCATTCTGAGATACAGTTCTTAGGTTATATCATCTCTCCCCAGGGTCTGAACATGGAATCTGGTAAGAGTCTGGCTACCCTTGACTGGCCGGTACCCAAGAACGTTAAGGAGGTCCAACTTTTATTGGTTTAGCAAATTTCTACAGAAGCTTCTTTCGAAATTTTTCTGATATTGTCCGTCCCATTACTTCCTTGACAAAGAAGGAAAAGCCCTTTAAGTGGTCATCACAGGCTCAAGAAGCTTTTGAAAGGCTTAAGATCTGTTTCACATCAGCACCACTGTTGATACACCCAGATCCAACACAACCTTTCATTGTGGAGGTGGACACTTCTGATAATGCTTTGGGGGCTATTCTCTCCCAAAGAACTGAAGGGTCTGCTACATCCTTGTGCTTTCCTTTCCCGTAGACTAACCTCAGCAGAGAAGAATTACGACGTGGGAGACAAGGAATTGCTGGCTATTATTGCGGCTTTCAAAGAATGGAGGCATCATCTGCAAGGAGCTGCACAACAGATCATAGTGCTAACTGACCATCGCAATTTAGAGTTCCTTAGATCCGCTAGATGTCTTTCCCCTCGTCAGGCTCGTTGGAACTTATTTTTAAATCAATTTAACTTTGTTATCTCGTACCATCCAGGTTCTCGTAATGGGAAGGCTGATGCTTTATCCCGAATCCATGCTGCGAATTCCGTACCTGGAGCCCCGTCCAAGACCATTCTATCTGATGCCAATTTCATCGAAGTTATCCACGATCAGGACTTGTGGAAGGAGTGCAGGGAGGCCTATGAAGGTGATGTATTTCTGGCCAACCCACCTGTTGATATTAATCTTGTCTTTAAGGGTGGCATGTGGCTCAGAGATTGACATATCTACGTCCCGGAGGTTGTCCGTCTGCAGATCCTCAAGTTGGTACATGACTCCAAGTTGGCTGGTCACAGGGGGGTACAGAAGACACAAGAGTTCCTGAGCCGATTCTTCTGGTGGCCAACTTGCCTGAAGGATACCAAGGACTATGTTCTCTCTTGCGAGGTATGTGCTCGTTACAAGACTCCTCATGTGGCACCTACGGGTCTTCTACAACCATTACCTGTTCCGTCCCGCCCTTGGGGTCTATATCAATGGACTTTATTCTGGAGCTGCCTACATCAGGGGGCATGAATGCAATCATGGTGGTAGTTGATCGCCTGACTAAAGCTGCTCATTTCGTTCCGTGCACCGGCCTCCCCTCAGCTAAAGATACAGTGAACTTGGTTATACAGAATGTCTTTCGGTTGCACGGGGTTCCGGATGAGATCATCTCTGACCATGGAGTACAGTTCACTTCAAGATTCTGGAAGGGGTTTTGCTCTGCACTCAATATTAATGTCTGTCTCTCTTCTGCTTACCATCCCCAGACAAATGGTCAGACTGAGCGTACCAACCAGATGCTGGAACAATATCTCAGATGCTATGTCAGCCATCTCCAGGATGATTGGTTGGAGTTGTTTTCATATAATAATTCTCAGAGCGCCTCCACTAAACTTGCACCTTTCTTTGCCAATCTGGGTTATCATCCGTGTATTTTACCTAGGTCTCCAATTAATTCTCTGTTTCCAGCAGTGGAGGAAAGGCTGACTGCAATGAGACAAAATCTGAAGGTTCTGAAGGAATCCCTGACCACAGCTCAAGAACGTTATAAGAGATCGGCTGATAGATTCCATAAACCTGCACCCTTGTTCAAGGTAGGAGATTCCGTGTAGTTAGCAACTAAGAATCTGAAGTTAAACGTTCCTTCTCAAAAACTTGGACAGAAATTCATTGGCCCTTTCAAGATCAACGGTACTGTGAGCTCTGTGGCCTGCCGGCTGAAGCTGCCTAGGACAATGAAGATACACCCAGTTTTTCATGTATCTTTACTAAAGCCTGTATCTCCTAATACCTTCCAGGGACGTGTTGTGCCACCTCCGCAGCCTGTGGTGATTGATGGGCAAGAACAATTTGTGGTGCAGGAAATTATTGATTCCAGGATTCGCAGGAATCGGCTCCAATATCTGATAAGATGGCAGGGATACCCCCTGAGGAAGACTCTTGGGAACCTGTGGAAAACATCAATGCCCAAAAGAAGATTTCTCATTTTCATCAGAGATTCCCTGAGAAACCAGGTCCAGGGTCGTCCTCAGGCCGCTTCTAAGGAGGGAGTAATGTCATGACTCTGAATATTTTTTACCTTTTGTGCATTACTGCCCTTTTCCAAGATGGCTTCTTTGGTCTCATGTGCACTGTCTTCCTGCTATAAAACTCCACCCCAGCCTTCAGTCTATGCTAGAGTATACTGCCATGCATCCAGCTCCTGACCTCTCATTACTCCCTGGCTATACACCTGCTCCTATGAACCTGTGTGGTGATCCTGCTACTCTGCTCCGAGTTCCTGCTGCATACACAAGTTTCCAGTAATCCTCCTTCATCTGCTGCTCGTGTTTACTTCATCTGCATTTGCTGGACATGTAAGCTGCTGCTGCTTTGCTGTAACCTGAGACTATTAACCAGGCCTCCCTGGTTGATCTAAGATATGATTTGAACTGCCTATAAGCATATCTATCTGTGTTTGGACTAAGACAAGGATTTATTCATGTCACGTTGTCACGGGAAGACTAGGTGGGCAAGAGCTAATAACCCGGGCCCCTGCAATTTCCCTCAGACTAGGGAAATCCTGACTGACCCTCTACCTAGAATTTACACTGATGGTGTGCATGTCTAGGCCTCGACCCTCACCCTGTCTCCTGTTTCAACCCTAGGCTGAAACCACCAACCACCACCCAGTGAAAAGATAATACACCAATACCCACAGTTAGCACAGACAAGGATAACGGAAATTATACACCACACCGCAGCCACTCAGGAATACACTATAAATGCGCAGGGCAAAATAAATACAAATATAGGAAGGAGTAAATAAAACAAAGGGAAATACACCACCAGCAACGATACTCCAACTCCTAGCTCACCACTCCAGACCGAGATAACCACGCACTAGACAGAAGCTACAATCGGCGACGCCCAATGTTCAGAAGAACTATTTAAAGGCAGTGGGCGTGGCCCAGCTTCAAATCCAAGCACCAGCTAAATTAACCCAGGATCAGCTAGATAAAAACTAGCCGACGCCACTGAGCACATAGTGGACAAAAGCGGAATTACCGCTGTCTGTCGAACGCCTTGGTGTGAACAGCGTCCGACATGACAGTACCCCGCCTTCTACGAGGGACTCCAGGGCCCTCACGGCTTATAGGACCCGGCTTGTCCGGATGACGGCAGTGAAACATACTGACCAGCCGGTCCACATGAACGTCCGAGGCTGGTACCCAGGACCTTTCCTCAGGCCCATAACCACGCCAGTGTACCAAGTACTGTAAAGTGCGGCGCACTACACGAGAGTCAACCACCTTAGAGACTTCGAATTCCAAATTACCATCCACCAAGACTGGAGAAGGCATAGGTGTCGCGTCCACAAGACCCACCGTCTTTTTTAGCAACGATCTGTGGAACATGTTGTGTATCTTATACACCGTAGGAAGCTCCAATCAGTACGCTACAGGGTTAATGACGGCGGCGACCCTAAATGGACCAATAAACCTTGGACCCAATTTAAGGGATGGTATCTTGAGTCTTATGTTTTTTGTGGATAACCACACACAGTCATCCACACTCAGGTCCGGACCTGGCACACGCCTACTGTCAGCCACACATTTCTACCTAGCGCCCACACTCAACAGGCACTGTTTAACTCTCCTCCAGACTGATGACAATTGTGCTCCTAACTGGTCCTCCTCCGTAACGCCGGAAGAGCCCCTCTGACTCAAAGTACAAAATTGAGGATGTAGCCCGTAAACATAAAAAAACGGAGACTCCCCAGACGACTCTTGGCGGTGATTATTGATGGCAAACTCAGCCAAAGGAAGGAACGTAGACCACTCCTCCTGGTTATCAGAGACAAAGCAGCATAAGTACTGTTCCAAATTTTGGTTCATACGCTCAGTCTGACCATTTGACTGAGGATGAAACGCCGAAGAATGAGACAACTTGATCCCCAGCCGTGAGCAAAATGCTTTCCAAAATTTTGCCACAAACTGAGTACCCCAGACACAATGTCAGACGGAACCCCATGAAGTCTGACCACCTCCTACACAAATACCTGAGCCAGAGTCTTAGCATTAGGCAACGAAGGCAAAGACACAAAGTGCGACATTTTTGAAAAACGATCAACAATCACCAAGATGACCGTGTTTCCAGCTGAGGAGGGCAAGTCAGTGATAAAATCCATGGAGATTTCCGTCCATGGCTTACTAGGTACCTCAAGAGGAAGGAGTGTGCCAACAGGATGGGAGCGGGGCGTCTTAGCCCTAGCGCACGTGGTACAAGCTGACACGTATGAGACCACGTCCTGTCAGATCTTGGGCCACCAAAACTGACGTGACACCAACTCCAAGGTACCTCTAACCCCTGGGTGGCCAGCCAGGACAGCATCATGATGCTCCACCAAAACGTTTAAGAGGAGATGACGCGGTACAAAAGATTTGTTGATGGGAAGCTCAGATGGTACCTCCTCCTGAGCCTCAGCAATCTCAGCCTCAACCTCAGTAGTGAGAGCCGAAACCACAACACCCTTTTGGAGGATGGGTACTGGATCCTCCCGAGGTTCTCCCCCCGGAAAACACCTGGACAGAGCATCCGCCTTAGTGTTTTTAGACCCCGGTCTGCAAGTGACAACAAAATTGAACCACGTGAAAAACAATGCCCAGCGAGCCTGCCTGGGGGACAGACGCTTGGCTGACTCCAAATGCAGCAGATTCTTAAGATCGGTAATAACAGTAACCTGATGAACCGACCCCTCCAAAAAGTGTCGCCATTCCTCAAAGGCCAACTTGATTGCCAACAACTCCCTGTTGCCGATATTGTAGTTACGTTCGGCGGACGACAGTTTCTTGGAAAAATAGGCGCAAGGACGCAAATCACTCAAAGATGAGCCTTGTGATAGTACCGCCCCCATACCAACCTCAGACGCATCGACTTCCACAACAAAAGGTTTTGATATGTCTGGCTGCACCAGAATGGGGGCTGAAACAAAACTGTTCTTAAGAAATTCAAATGCGCGCACTGCAGCCTCAGGCCAAATGGATAAATTGGTACCCTTTTTAGTCATGTCAGTTAGCGGTTTAGCAATGATGGAAAAATCCTTGATAAATTTCCTACAGTACATAGAAAACCCAAGGAACCGCTGAAGTGCTTTCAGGTTATCAGGACGTTCCCAATGCAGCACCGCTTGCACCTTAGCGGCGTCCATTTTAAAACCAGAAGCAGACACAATATAACCCAAGAAAGGCAACTCCTGAACAGAAAATACACATTTCTCAAGTTTAGCATACAGCTTATTCTCTCTGAGAAGCTGTAACACCTGCCTGACATGATCTAAATGAGTATCACGGTCGCAAGAATATATGAGAATGTCATCTAGGTACACGATAACGAATTTCCCCAAAACATGCGAAAACACATCATTAATGAAATGTTGGAATACTGCAGGTGCGTTAGTCAACCCAAATGGCATCACCAAATTTTCAAAATGACCCTCAGGGGTATTAAAAGCCGTCTTCCACTCATCATCTTGATGGACTCTTATGAGGTTGTATGCCCCCCTGAGGTCAAGCTTGGTAAACCACTTAGCACCTGCCACCTGGTTGAACAAATCTGGTATCAGTGGCATAGGGTATGGATCACGAACCGTAATCTGGTTTAACTCCCTGAAATCCAGACACGGCCGTAATCCACCATCTTTCTTCTTCACGAAGAAGAACCCTGCTGCCACAGGCGAGGATGAAGGCCTGATGTGCCCTTTGCTTAAACTTTCAGCAATGTAATCTTTTAAAGGGAACCTGTCACCTGAATTTGGCAGGACCAGTTTTGGGTCATATGGGCGGGGTTTTCTGGTGTTTGATTTACCCTTTCCTTACCCGCTGGCTGCATGCTGGCCGCAATATTGGATTGAAGTTCATTCTCTGCCCTCCGGAGTACACACCTGCGCAAGGCAATATTACCAGCGGGTAAGGAAAGGGTGAATCAAACACCCGAAAACCCCGCCCATATGACCCAAAACTGGTCCCGCCAAATTCAGGTGACAGGTTCCCTTTAAGGCTTGTCTCTCTGGACCGGAGATGTTAAACATCCTTGCTTTAGGCAATTTGGCCCCTGGTTTAAACCTGATAGTACAGTCATAGGGCCAATGTGGTGGCAACTCTGAGCAACCCTTCTCAGAGAACACATCCACAAAATCCAGAAGTGACTCCAGAACGCTTGAAGTCACAGCATACACACATGTGGCCAGGCAATTCTCCTGGCAGAACTTGCTCCACTGAATTATGTCCTGAGTTTTCCAGTCAATTACCAGGTTGTGCATAGACAACCATGGAAAACCCAAAATCACCTGAGCAAAAAGATTCCTAAGCACCTTACATGTAACCTACTCGGAATGTAGAACCCCAATGTGGAGTTTCATTTCAGCCACAAACTCAGTAATCTCCCCCTGTGAGAGAGGAGCAGCATTGATGGTGACCACGCGGATAGGATGAGGCAGTTTTTCAATCCTAAAACCTGCTGTGTGCGCAAACTCCTCATCAATGAGATTTGTGGGAGAACCACTATCCACAAAAACAGTAATTGGCAGCTCACTGCCAGTGATAATAACCTTAGCCGGAAGCATGCATTGAGAAACCACCATGGAGGATATACAAAAGCTCAGATTGGCCTCCTCCAAACCCTCTGAGCTTAGAAGTTTTCCGCCATTGCGTTTTTCTTAGACAGCAGAGGACAGATGTTAATAAAATGACCAATTTTACCGCAGTAAAAACAGGCTCCCTGCTTCCTGAGCTCAGGCGCTCGACGCTTCACATGTGACACCCCTGCGATTTGCATAGGCTCCGTGGGCTCACCTGCAGCAACCTCACGTGAACCTAAACCCTCTCCCATAGGCGGTGTCTCATGCTCCCCCTGACGCAAACGGCGATCAATGCGGACAACCAGACTCATAGCGGAATCTAGAGAAGCAGGAGTCTCGTACATCAGAAGGGCTTTTTTAACCCTTCCAGAAACCCCATGAATAAACTGACTCCGCAGCGCTGGATCATTCCACTGTGTATCAATCGCCCAGCGATGAAATTCAGAACAGTAATCCTCTGCAACTCGCTCCCCCTGGCGAATAGTGCGTAACTTAGATTCTGCTAGAGTCATTCTGTCAGGCTCAACGTAAATGTTTCCAAGAGAGGAAAAAAAACTCTCCACAGAGTCAAATGCAGCAGAATCAGATGGCAAAGAAAACGCCCATGCTTGGGGATCCCCACTTAACAATGACAACACCAGGCCCACACGCTGAGCCTCATTACCCGAGGAGATCGGGCGCATACAGAAATATAGTTTGCAAGCTTCACGAAAAGAAACAAATTTACTGCGTTCCCCAGCAAATTTTTCAGGCAAAGGAAACTTAGGCTCAGCAAATCTACCTGTCGCTCCAGCTTGCACATTAGATACTGCTAGTCCTTGTTGCTGCACTGCCCCCCTCAACTCAGTGACCTGTAGGGACAGCACCTCCAACTGGCAGGTTATGGAAGTCATGGGATCCATGACAAAACAAAAAAAAAGGAAACCCCTTTTTTGTTTGTTTGTTTTTAAGGCCGATTATAATTTCACGGGAAGACTAGGAGGGCAAGAGCTAATAACCCGGGCCCCTGCAATTTCCCTCAGACTAGGGAAATCCTGACTGACCCTCTACCTAGAGTTTACACTGATGATGTGCATGTCTAGGCCTCGACCCTCACCCTGTCTCCTGTTTCAACCCTAGGCTGAAACCACCAACCACCACCCAGTGAAAAGATAATACACCAATACCCACAGTTAGCACAGACAAGGATAACGGAAAATATACACCACGCCACAGTCACTCAGGAATACACTATGAATGCGCAGGGCAAAATAAATACAAATATAGGAAGGAGTAAATAAGACAAAGGGAAATACAACACCAGCAACGATACTCCAACTCCTAGCTCACCACTTCAGACCGAGATAACCACGCACTAGACAGAAGCTAAAATCGGCGACGCCCAATGTTCAGAAGAACTATTTAAAGGCAGTGGGCGTGGCCCAGCTTCCAATCCGAGCACCAGCTACATTAACCCCGGATCAGCTAGATAAAAACTAGCCGACGCCACTGAGCACATAGTGGACAAAAGCGGAATTACCGCTGTCTGTCGAACGCCCTGGTGTGAACAGCATCCGACATGACACAAGTATCCTCAAGAATAACTGTGCTTCATAGACTTTCTGCTTGATTGCATTTTGCTCTGAAAACTGCTAAGCTGCTTTTATTATTTGCACCAAGTGTTGTGGACTTGAGTTTCTCTCTGCACCTGTTTGAATCACCGTGTGATAATATAGACCTTACCACTTATAAAACTGTGTCCTGTAGTTGTCTTGTTCCATGCAAAGAGTCTCCTGAGTTATCCCCTATAATTATTACACTGCACCTGAGTCAATCATAGCTGCACTGGAAATCCACTGTCCTGAACACAGGATCTTAATAGGGAGAGAACAGTGAAAGTTCTTCTCCTTCAGCTCCTTGGGGGGTGAAGTCATAGAAAGTGAATGGAATACAGCGTTTAAAGGCAGGCTGCATTCAGAGATGTCAGATTCATCATCACAGTTGTCATACTCCCCTACTGCTGCTAGCACTTTGTTAGGCATCTAGGACACTTAGGACAATTGATCAAGAAGTGGTCAGATTGGCTGCAGTAGAAACATAGACTTTCACGAAGGCGATACTCCCAGCGCTCATTGATCTCACGCCTCTGAATGGAATCAATTTGCATGGGCACCTCCTCCACCTCCCAAGAGCTTTTACCTGCAGGCTCTTTGGAAGGAAGGGAAAAGTTAGAAATACGGTTATATGAAGCAAAATTCTCCTGCCTACGCTCAGTAAGGTGAATGTCTATGCAGACACAATGCTGTATAAATGTCTCTAGCTCTTGTAGTGACTCAGAGCGAGCTGGTTCATCTTTTATAATACTAGACAGACCCCTTTTAAAAATAGGCAATTGTGCATAACTGTCCCAATTGGTATCTACCACTAATCTCCTGAATTCAGTGGCATACTCAATAACAGAACATTTAGCCTGGCGTAAAGACAACAAAGCAGATTCAGCGGTTGCACGGCGATTAGGGTCATCAAACATTAATGCCATAGCGGCCAAGAAATCATCCAAGTTATTTAACCGTTGGTCACGAGACTCAATCATCGGATTCGCCCAGGCGAGTGCTCGTGAGGTCAGTAGCATTATTACACACAATACTTTGGATCTATCAGTAGGAAAACGGTCAGCATGCACATCAAAATATAGCATACATTGATTCACAAAGCCACGAAATTTGTCGCGATCACCATTAAATCTGAATGGGGCAACTTAGGTGGGCTCGCTGGGTAAAGTCACTTGTGCAGCTATTTGCGTGCTTATGTCCTGAAAAGCCTGTCCATAATGGGACTCTATGCCAGCAAGTTTGTTTTCCTGGGCCGCCATGTGGTTGCTTAAGTCCTGCAAAGTTTGTCCAAACACTTGTTGTTGCCTCCAAACTTCTTTTGCAGACCTTCCACATCTTTTTGCAGTGATCTAATTATGGAAAACACCTGCTCTAATCTGCTTTCTGCAGTCATTGTTCCAGCAGTCTCCCTTTTTTTTAGGGCTAGAGTATCCTGTAATAATTATAGGGGATAACTCAGGAGACTCTTTGCGTGGAACAAGACAACTAAAGGACACAGTTTTATAAGTGCTAAAGTCTATATTATCACATGGTGATTCAAACAGGTGCATAAAGGAACTCAAGTCCACAACACTTGGTGTAAATATTAAATGCAGCTTAGCAGTCTATAGGAAACTTCAGAGGAAAATGCAATCAAGCAGAAAGTCTATGAAGCACAGTTATTCTTGAGGATACTTGACACGAATAAATCCTTGTCTTAGTCCAAACACAGATATATAAGCTTATAAGGCAGTTCAAATCATATCTTAGCTCAACCAGGGAGGCCTGGTTAATAGTCTCAGGTTTTTGCAGAGCAGAAACAGCTTACATGTCCAGCAAATGCAGATGGAAGTAAACACGAGCAGCAGACGAAGGAGGATTACTGGAACTGGTGTATGCAGCAGGAACTCAGAGCAGAGTAGCAGGATCACCACACAGGTTCACAGGAGCAGGTATATAGCCAGGGAGTAATCAGAGGTCAGGAGCTGGATGCAAGGCAGAATACTCTAGCACAGACTGAAGGCTGGGGTGGAGTTTTATAGCAGGAAGACACAGTGCACATGGGACCAAAGATGCCATCTTGGAAAAGGGCAGTAATGCACAAAAGGTAAAAAATGTTCAGAGTCCTGACAACAGGTCTTCCACTACACCCAACCCAGCAGATAAACACCCAACCAGTGGTGTTCACAATTCCAAAAATTAGTGCAGACACCAACAAAGTGGCATCAATTTTACCACAGTAGAAATAACATGATAGGGACCGACCATCTTCCACTACATCCAACCCAGCAGTTGGACACCCAAGTAGGACTGTTCAGATTTCCAGAAATTAGTGTTAACATCTCCAGCAGCAGCAACTTCAGGCACATAAGCTCCACTAAAGATATCAGAGACTCCAAATATGCGAGAATCACACCAACATCACACCAAAAACTACAACATCCAGTAACATAAGTTGTCAGTTGTCTTTCTATAGGATGTCATGTTGTTGGTCCACTAGTGCTTTCAGAAACATTAGCACCTTTCCCAATTACACCTCAAACAGAAAGTCTTATCCCCCTTCCACCACCTCACTTTTTCCCAGTCATGTTGCTCAGATAGTGTGCTAGGAGAACACTATTAGCAGCTAAAAATTAGATTATTTTACTCTGCACAACCTCTGCACACAGCTGAATTTTCAGTGGCGCAAAATTAGGTGAAATATGCTGTGATGAGTCACATTACTCACAAAAGAAACACAAACAATTTCAAACTCAGATCTCAGCTGCCGTGTCACGTTTGTAAAAAAATAAAATACATTAATTTTAATTCGCATAAGCTCTGCACGCAAAACAATTTCAACACCAATAAATGACAAGGTTAAATATAGCGGGCTCTATCACGTTTAACAACAAAAAAAATATATATATTTTAATATGCTTGAGGTCTGCAGACAGCTCCTTATCACTGTCACAAAATGGCAATGTAGGATACGACGGGCTGTATCAAGTTTTGCAAAGGAAAAAATATATTTTTTTAAGGTCTGCAGACAGTTGCATATCACCACCATAAAATCACAATGTGGGATATGGCAAGCTGTATCTTGTTTTCCAACAGAAAAAATTGAAATTTGCTTTTTTAATGTGCATTAGGTCTGCAGATAGTTTCATATCATCGCCACAAAATGATAACGTGGGATACGGCAGGCTGTACCACATTTTGCAACAGAAAAAATTATAATTTTTTTAATGTGTGTCAGGTCTGCAGACAGCTTCATATCACCACTACAAAATTACAATGCGGGATACGGCGGGCTGTATCACATTTTGGAAAAGAAAAATGTATAATTTTGTATTTTTTATGTGCATTAGGTGTGCAAACAATTTCATATCACCGCCACAAAATGACAATGTGGAATATGGCAGGCTGTATGAAATTTTGCAACAGAAAAAAATAATATTTTTTTAATGTGCATGAGCTATGCACACTGAGGAATTTCATCTCCACTAAATAACAAGGTGAGATATGGCATGGTGAATCAACTGCCCGCAAAAAATATTTCTTCATGCACAACAGCTGAAATCACAGATCAATGTCACCACACCACTAAATGGCTATGTGGGATATGGCATTCTCTTTCAATTTTAGTTAGTGAAAAAATAAGATTTAGAATGCTATACTCATGCATGGAACTCGATAGGAGCAGTGCACGACAAACTTGTATGACGTGTGCCCTGCTGTATTTGTCTGTGAACCTTAGTAAAGGCAAAAAAAAATGCTGGAGGTCAATTTCACAGCCGCACTGGACACTACCTAGCTAAACTATCTGAGTAAGAAACAGCCGCCTAGATAACTAGCTAAAATCTAGTTGCAAACACTGCCAGCATCAGGAGCAGCCTCTGCGCTGTTACAGTGTAAAAATGGCACTAAAACAAGATGTTCACTCTTTTGGAGAGGAACATGTGATTTTAGCAGCCAATGACACAAGCTTTTGTGTCAGGACATTGCGGATGTTTCCTCTTAATGAATCAGGGTCATCTGACTCTCACACACCTCCTTATCAAAATCAGCATGAGCAGCATCAAACTTCATGAATCAAGGCCAGAATGATTATTATATCAACCAAAAAAAAATCTTCTATGAAAAATTCCATCAAGAGCACTATTAAAATTGCTGCCAACAGAGTTAAAGGTGTGGAGTATGACTGACATGTTTTATAACTGGTAGCTGTTAACATTATTAATCTATTTAAATGTGATCTGGTTCATTATTCACTATATCATAGTAGAAAAAATATATGACCATTCTTTTAAAGTATGTTAAATACTGGAATTTCTGTCGGGGTTCTGACATTTTGTTTCATTTACAGGATGAAAACTAATGAAAATGCAAATCATATACATTTTCTTTCAAAGCAGCTAGTTAGAATGGTTCAAACAATCTTTAAAATGAGATCTCTGGAACGAAGGCTTGGGGAGAAATACGTTGATTGACAAAGCTGTCAGACAGACAGACCCTGGAGAAAGAAAAGATTGTCTTAGAGACTTCAGTAACATATATAACATACTAATCAAGTCTTTGAAGCAAAATAAAGTTGATTTGCATCTAATATAGAATGTTTAGTTTTTATATGTACAGGTTATACACACAATAATAGTTTAATAAACCGTTGATAATGACCGTACTAAATAAATTTAATATTGCATTAAAAATAGTGAATAATGCATGAGCCTTTTTAATCAGCAATTCAAGTAACACATGTAGCACATTTTCCCAATGATTAAATCCTTTTTGCTTGACATGACTGCTCAAAAGTGCACAATCCATCAATCATTGTAAATATGCACTTCCTTGAAGACATGATATTTAAACCAGATCATTCTCAATGGACATGATTGGCAGCTTGCTAACATGAGCACAAAATCTTACCCCACCTTGCTTGCCAACTGATGTTTTCTTTACAATAAGTCTTCTGTATAATGATTATTATGACACTTGCTTTACAATATGTTTTCTGCATATTATATTACTTATATAATATTTAAATGATATTTAAAGTGTTTCAATATGAGTAAAAATTAGTAAATATATTCAAGTGGAATTGAATTAAACTCTCAAATATCTGTATTTGCCAAATTAATGTTTTTTTGTAATTCGCTTCAACAAGGCTTCTTTAAAATTTGTGCTGCTGGATGCCATTTTTCTGAACTTGCAATGGCCACCAAAAGAAAAGTTGTTAGTTGAGTATGAGGATTTTTTCTTTTTCACATATTACATATATTATGCCCTAGGGTCTACATAGAAACCCCAAATCATAATAAGGTACATTAAATTTGCCTAAAATACTTTAACAGACATTACATATGAGTAGAATTAAATTTCCTGGGAAAAAATATGCAAACAGGCAAAATCAGTTGTTGCCTGATCTGCTCATCTCCAATTGAAAACAGCATTGGTGTTGTTCTGGTATGGATAACACAATGAAATGAAATTACAAAGCTTTTCCTATACCTTGCCTTGTTAAATGCATACAGCACATGGATGTCACATGGATGCCATCTGTGTGCTATATGTCTTTTTTAAGGACCCATAGACTTGTATTGGCCTTTGTCTTCTGTGCTGCCAGAATAAAATGCACATGTCTCTTTGTGGTTCACGCAGACACATGGTCCATGCAAAAACATGACATGTGAAGATTACCATAAGTTATAATTGGTGTTGTATCCATGTGAAAAACAGATGTCACACATACCGTAAATGTACATGTGAAGGGGACCTTAACCTCTTTATGACCATGGCCCAGTTAAGGGGCCTTAGTCCTCAGCACTACTTTTTAATGGCACTGGGAAATAAGGGTATAGTGCGCCTCTAACAGCTGAGGGTGGAATTGCGATCCACCCTCAGCTGTTAACTAGTTAAATGCTTCTGCCAATCTCTGACAGTGGCATTCAAAGCCCACTTTCGGTAAGTGCACCGGAAATCCCACCCATGGGTGACCCTATCACGTGATCGCGGGTCAATGATTGGTTGGCTTGACAACCAGTTGTCTCCAGCAGACCTCTATGGTTGTCACGACCATATTGCTACGAGAGCTGCCCAGTGGACGGTGCTCATAGCAAGTGAGCAATTCTTTTACATACAGGCAATCTGATCACAACCTGTATTTAGCAGAGACGATTGGATTGTGGCAGCTTCTAGATTCTCATGGAAGCTATTGAAGTATGCCAAAGTAAAAAAAATGTTTTTAAAAATATAAAAAAATTTAAAAATATATAAAAGATCTAATCACCCCCCTTTCGCTCTATTCAAAATAAAACAATAAAAAAAATCAAGCCTACACATATTTGGCATCGCCGCATTCAGAATCGCCCGATCTATCTGTTTAAAAAAAGAATTAACCCGATCGCTAAATGGCATAACAAGAAAAAAAGTAAAAACGCCTGAATTATGTTTTTTTTGGTCGCCTCAACATTGTATTAAATTGCAATACCTGGTGATCAAAAAATCATATCTGCACCAAAACGGTATCAATAAAAATATCAGCTCGGCATGCAAAAAATAAGCCCCACCAATCCCAAAATCATGAAAAATGGAGAAGCTATGGATAAAGGAAAATGGCACAATTTTTTTAAAACAAATTTTGTAACTTTTTTTCACCACTTAAATAAAAAATAACTTAGACATCTTTTGTGTCAATGAACTCATAATTACCTGGAAAATCATAATGGCAGGTCAGTTTTGTCATTTAATATGATTATAAAAAAAAACAACTGTGGGATTCCACTTCGTTTGCAATTCCAGTGCACTTGGATTTTTTTTTTCTGTTTTCCAGTGCATGATATGTTTAAATCAATGGCATCAAAAGTACAACATGTCGCACAAAAAACAAGCCCTCACATGGTCATTTTGACCAAAACATAAAAAAGTTATGGTTCTGGGAAGAAGTAGAGCAAAAAATGAAAATGTAAAACCAAAAATACCTCTGGTTGTTAAGGGGCTAAAAATCCAATAATATTCCCTGATTAGGATTTTCATTTCCAAATTCCCATCTTTTACTGGTTTGTGGACCTTTTCAATACCAGCAAATTTTAATATGGAAATGTCTCTTTTGTGAAAATTGGAAAACTGTTTGAGTCGGAGAGATAAGTTGTTAGCTGAGTATGAGGATTTTTTTCTTCACATATTACATATATAATGCCCAGGGGTCTGCACAGAGACCAAAACCATAATAAGATACATTAAATTTGTGTAAAATACTGTAACAGACATTTATTATGAGTGTATTCAAATTTCCCAGGAAAGAAAAATGCAAACAGGCAAATTAAAATTCTCCCTGATCTGCTAATTAAATGTGATCTTTGATCACTAATTAAAAACGGTAGCGGAGTCATCAGTGTGCCACCCATGTTTTTCTGGTATGGATAAAGAAAGAATGAAATGTCAAAGCTTTTCCTATACTTTACAATGTTAAATGCATACAGCACATGGATGTCACACAGATGTCATCTGTGTGCTACATAGACTTGTATTGACGTTTGTCATCCATGCTGCTAGAAAAATGCCTGTCTTTTCTTTGTACATACAGACACATAGTCCATGTGTGGAGATTACCAAAAGTTATAAGGGGTGTGTGTGGTCTCCCTTTAAAAAATGTACTGTAAAAATATACATGTGAAGAGGGCCTCGAGACAACTTTGATTAAAATAGAAAGCTTAAAATGGAAGGCATATTACAATCACTACATTACATGTATATTTTAAATTAATTACTATGATCTTAATATTGAGATTAGACATCTGCAAATATATATATACATTTGTGCTCAAAAGTTTACAAACCCAGTTGAATTTTTGCTTTCTTTGCCTTTTTTCAGAGAATATGAATGATAACACCAAAACTTTTTCTCCACTCATGGTTAGTGGTTGGGAGAAGCGATTTAATGTCAAACTACTGTGCTTTCTCTTTTTAAATCGCAATTACAACCCACAACATCCAAATGACCTTGATCAAAAGTTCACATACCCCGATAATTTTGGCCTGATAACATGCGCAGAAGTTGATATAAATTGGTTTGAATGGCTACTAAAGGTAAAATCCTCACCTGTGACCTGTTTGCTTGTAATCTGTGTGCATGCATAAAAGCTGAGTGAGTTTCTGGGATCATACAGACTCTTGCATCTTTCATCCAGCCACTGATGTGGCTGGATTGTGAGTCTGCGAGAAAAGGTAGTTGAATTGTATAAAACAGGAAAGAGTTACAAAAAGATATCCAAGGAACTAATAATGCCAGTCAGCAGCATTCAAACTGTGATTAATAAATGGAAAATCAGGGGCTCTGTAAAAACACACAAAAATGCCGTACAAAACTGCCAGGAAAATTGCTCGGCATGCAAATAAATTGTGGGCCCTATGTCAATCAGGGTTGCCCCCACAGTCTACAGCTCCTGCACCTCCTCCTCCTCTTCAGCCTCCATCTCTGAAATGAGCAGATCAGTTAGAAGCTGGAAGCACTACGGCACTGCCTCAGCCAAGCAACAGGCTGTGCTGAAGCTATTGTGCTTAGGTGACAAACCGCACAATGCTGAAGTGTTGTGGACAGCGCTGAAAGAGCAGTCAGATTTTTGGATGACAATGCTAAACCTACAGCCAGGCATGGTCATGTGTGACAATGGCTGGAACCTGGTGGCATCTCTGAGGCAAGGTGAGCTCACACACGTACCTTGCCTGGCCCAAGTGCTTAACCTTGTCGTTCAACGTTTTCTCAAAAGCTACCCGGAGCTGCCGGATCGACTAGTGAAAGTATGCCACATGTCTGCCCACTTTAGAAAGTCAGCTACAGCTTCAGCCGACCTTGCTGTGATTTGCAGCTTCCGGCTCACCGACTGTAGTGTGATGTCCCCACGCATTGGAACTCTACATTGCATATGTTGGAAAGGATTTGTGAGCAGAAGAGGGCAATTGTTGACTATCAGCATCAACAAGGCCATTGTTATTCAGTACCGATTCCACACATAAGGCCTCAAGAGTGGACATGGATGTCAGACATATGTACCATACTCAAAAACTTTGAGAACTGCACCAAGATTGTGAGTGGTGATAACATCATAATTAGCATCACCATCCCACTTCGCTGCATTCTGAAAACCTCTCTGCTCACAATTAAAGAGGATGCAATGCAGGCGGAGCACGAGGACATGGAGCAAGGAACCATACAGGTTGATTACACTCAGCCCAGCCTCATGTCATCCCAATGTGGATTGGTAGACACTGAGGAGGAGGAAGAACAGGAGCTACTTTCATGCGCTATAGACGGTACTACAAGCACAGCTGTCATACCATCTGTTCAGCGTGAATGGCCTGAGGACAGGAAGGAGGAGGATAAGGAGGAGGAGGACAGCATGGTCAGTCATCCTGTAGGTGAGGACAGAAAAGTCTTGCCTGTTAGCAGTCTGGCACGCATGGCTGACTTTATAATGCGCTGCATTTCCCTTGACCCTCTCATTATTAAAATTTTCAGTGACACTCATTACTGGTTTGTGACACTTCTGGACCCACACTACAATGAGATCTCTTCTTCCAGAGGCAGAAAGGTGTACTAAAATGTTGCAGTACTAGAGTGCCCTTGTAGTGGAATTACTAAAAAAATCCCATCTGCGAATGCTGGCAGCAGGAGTCAGAGTTTGTCGTACAACAAAGGAGTCCAAGCGAGAGAGACAGATGTACAATCCAGCTCAGGCAGGGGAACAATGGCAAAGTTCTGGGACAGTTTTTTCAGACCCTCCCATCGTGCCACAGAGGCAAGGGGTACTGTCACAAGAAGTACAATGTTTGGGAAGATGCTGAGGGAGTACCTTGCAGATCGTACAAACGTCCTCCGGGATTCCCCTGTGCCTTTTAATTATTGGGTATCCAAGCTGGACTCATGGCATGAACTGGCTCTCTATGCCTTGGAGGTCTTGGCCTGCCCTGCTGATAGTATTCTGTCAAAGCGGGTTTTTGGTGCTGCTGGTGGAATTATAACAGATAAGTGCATCCGCCTGTCAACTGAAAATGCTGACAGGCTGAGTCATAAAAAATAACAAGGGCTGGATTGGACAAGACTTCTGTACACCAAAGAATGAAAACAGTGAAACATAACCTCAAATACATCATCTTGTTTGTGGAGGTGTATTCTCATGCACCTCTTTACAACCATACATGGGTTTACGCTTCCTGATTTGGTCAGTTTGATGTTATCCTCCTCCTTATCCTCATCCTCATAATCCACAACGATATGAACACCATGGTGAACGTATTCTGTGATGCAAAAGTCACTCATTTTTTGTGCTTGGGTGTTTCTATGATGTCCATTAATAATTTTAACCCCTTAAGCCCCGAGGGTGGTTTGGACGTTAATGACCGGGCCAATTTTTACAATTCTGACCACTGTCCATTTATGAGGTTATAACTCTGGAACGCTTCAACGGATCTTGGCAATTCTGACACTGTTTTCTCGTGAGATATTGTACTTCATGTTAGTGGTAAAATTTATTCGATATAACTTGCATTTATTTGTGAAAAAAACAGAAATTTGGCAAAAATGTAGAAAATTTCGCAATTTTCCAAATTTGAATTTTTATGCCCTTAAATCACAGAGATATTGTTAGGGGTCGAGTTCCCTCCTCTGCACAGGGGGAATCTCGGTCCATCTCCGCTGCGGTCTCCCATTATTCTCCTGCCACAGTGGAGCCTGCTCAGTGGAGACGTCGGTCCCAGCGTCTCGCTCAGTCTGACTCTGCTAAGAGTTACTGCTGCTTTTCCTGCTTCTGCCACTGAAGTCGGTGCTGGGCAGCGGCGAGCAGACGCTTCTGGGTCTAAGTCCTGCTTTGCTTGTTCTGAGCATGCCCAGAGTGAGATCTCTCAGTGGAGATCGAGGGTCACATGATCTGATACTGCAGATAAGGTCATTGGCTCCTTCAGGAAGGTCCTGTAGGTGCTCATGCTCTGGTGTAGCTTCTCATTGGTCCTTCTAGGAAGGTCCTGTACGTGCTGCAGCTATTTAAGGTTCGCATGACCGCACGGCCATGCGCTAGTATTGTTCTTTGTTAAGTGCTTTGCGCCAGTGTGGTCACGAGAGTATGTGTTCAGGGACCCGGCTAAAATAAGCCCCTAGAATGCTGGCACCTCCGGCGAAGAGTTTTGTGTGCATGCGTGACCACTGACTGCTCTCTGTGTGGGCAGTTAGCCTGTGCCTCTGTGAAGCCTAACAGGGCACAGTGCTTTTCTTTCTCGACTACTCAGTGAAGTAACTGAGTTAGTCCATACCGCCATATCGTGCCGCCGTTGCTAGCAGCAGGAACTCCTGCACGGTGGACCCTGGGCTGCGAATGCACCAATATCAATAAAAACATCTCTATTTATTTGGTGCATTCCGCTAGCCGTAACATAATACTAGCGCCAGGGTCTGGCTAGTAAATGGCGGTCATTCAGCAAACTTTGCAGTATATCCAGCAGCTGGAGGGTAGGTTGGCAGCTCTCGAGAGCTCAACCTCAGATGTGGATGTTACCGCAGTTGCTGTACAGGCTGCTAGCGTGGCTGCAGCTTCCTTGTCCACTGCCACCTCTGTTCCAACATTATCTCGCCTCCCGCTGCCAGAAACATTTTCTGGAGACAGCAAATCTTGTAGGGTTTTCGTGATTCAGTGCTCTATTCATCTCGAGCTCCTGGCTGCACGTTTCCCTACTGAGCGGGCTAAGGTGGGATTTATTCTGTCTCTCTTTTCGGACAGGGCGTTGGAGTGGGCTACGCCACTGTGAAAGCGTGGCAATCATGTGGTGCAGAGTGCTTTGCGGTTCCTGAGCACTCTGAAACAGGTCTTTTTAGGGCCTCAAGTCACCCATGACATGGCGCTCCAACTGCTGGCATTAACTCAGGGGGAGTCCATGGTCATCCATTTTGCCATCCAATTTCGGACTCTGGCTTCTGAGCTGGAGTGGTTGGATAAAGCCCTTATCCCCATATCTTGGAGGGGCCGGGCTGATCACGTTAAGGACGCTCTGGCCACTAGGGAGATTACTGCCACACTGGAGGAGTTAATATCTGTCTCTACTCGAATTGACCTCCGTTTTAAAGAGTGGAGGTTAGAGCGAGCCCAGTGTAGACCGAGGTTTCGGCTGGCTCCCACCTTCGCCAAACCTCTCGAATCTCCGGTCATGGTACCTGAGTCACATGAGGCCATGGAAGTGTCACGAGCGGGTTCTAAGTCCCAGACTGCTCATGCACTCCAGGTTTGTCATGTTTGTGTTGTGAATTTACCTTTTTGGCTCCCTCTAGTGGTTACTAGTGATTTGACTCTGGGAATGTCTGCCATCCCTTGTATGCTCACCTGGGTCGTTAGGTCAGGGGTGTTGCTATATAAGCTCCCTGGACCTTCAGTTCAATGCCTGGCAACATTGTAATCAGAGCTAATCTGTTGTGCTCTTGTCTACTGATCCTGGTTCCTGCTAGATTAAGCTAAGTCTGCTTTCTTGCTTTTTGCTATTTGTTTTTGTTTTGCATTTTTGTCCAGCTTGTACATAATCTGTATCCTTACTTTGCTGGAAGCTCTAGGGAGGCTGGAGTTCTCCCCCCGGGCCGTTAGACGGTTCGGGGGTTCTTGAATTTCCAGTGTGGATTTTTGATAGGGTTTTTGTTGACCATATAAGTTATCTTACTACATTCTGCTATTAGTAAGTGGGCCTCTCTTTGCTAAACCTAGTTCATCTCTGTGTTTGTCATTTCCTCTTACCTCACCGTTATTATTTGTGGGGGGCTTGTATCCAACTTTTGGGGTCTATTCTCTGGAGGCAAGAGAGGTCTTTGTTTTCCTCTTCTAGGGGTAGTTAGTCCTCCGGCTGGCGCGAGACATCTAGCGACCAACGTAGGCATGTTCCCCGGCTACTTCTAGTGTTGGCGTTAGGAGTAGATATATGGTCAACCCAGTTACCACTGCCCTATGAGCTGTATATTTGTACTTCGCAGACTTACTTGTTCCTCTGAGACCCTCGCCATTGGGGTCATAACAGTTTGCCAGGCCAGTATTAAATGTTAAATGCATTGCAGAAGCGGGATTATAAGAAAGAAAATTCTGAGTTTTTTTTTCTCTTTCTCATTTTTTTTTCTTTTCCCCTTTACCTCTGAGTGGCTTGTGTTTGCTGCAGACATGAATGTCCAGACCTTGATTACAGGTGTGGACCAGCTTACTGCTCGTGTGCAGGACATACAAGATTATGTTATCAGAAATCCTATGTCAGAACCTAAGATACCGATTCCTGAACTGTTTTCCGGAGACCGATTTAAATTTAGAAATTTCAGGAATAATTGTAAATTGTTTTTGTCCCTGAGACCCTGTTCATCTGGAGACTCCGCTCAGCAAGTGAAAATTGTTATTTCTTTTTTATGGGGCGACCCTCAGGATTGGGCCTTCTCGCTGGCTCCAGGAGATCCGGCATTGGCTGATATTGATGCGTTTTTTCTGGAGCTCGGTTTGCTTTATGAGGAACCCAATCTTGAGATTCAGGCAGAAAAAGCCTTGCTGGCTATGTCTCAGGGCCAGGACGAGGCTGAAGTGTATTGCCAAAAATTTCGGAAATGGTCCGTGCTGACCCAGTGGAACGAGTGTGCATTGGCTGCAAATTTCAGAAATGGCCTTTCTGAAGCCATTAAGAATGTGATGGTGGGTTTTCCCATTCCCACAGGTCTAAATGATTCCATGGCCCTGGCAATTCAAATCGACCGGCGGTTGCGGGAGCGCAAAACCGCAAATTCCCTCATGGTGTTGTCTGAACAGGCACCTGATTTAATGCAATGTGATAGAATCCTGACTAGAAATGAGCGGAAAATTCATAGACGCCAGAATGGCTTGTGTTACTACTGTGGTGATTCTACACATGTTATCTCAGCATGCTCTAAACGTCTTACTAGGGTTGTTAGTCCTGTCGCCATTGGTAATTTGCAACCTAAATTTATTCTATCTGTAACTTTGATTTGCTCACTGTCATTGTAACCTGTCATGGCGTTTGTAGACTCAGGTGCTGCCCTGAGTCTGATGGATCTGTCATTTGCCAAGCGCTGCGGTTTTGTTCTGGAGCCATTAGAAAATCCTATCCCTCTTAGGGGTATTGATGCTACGCCTTTGGCAAAAAATAAACCGCACTTTTGGACACAGGTTACCATGTGCATGACTCCCGAACATCGGGAGGTGATACGTTTTCTTGTTCTGCATAAGATGCATGATTTGGTTGTTTTGGGTTTGCCATGGTTACAGACCCATAATCCAGTCTTGGACTGGAAGGCAATGTCGGTGTCAAATTGGGGCTGCCAGGGAATTCATGGAGATTCCCTGCCCTTGTCTATTGCTTCTTCTACGCCCTCGGAAGTTCCGGCGCATTTGTCTGATTATCAGGATGTCTTCAGCGAGTCTAAGTCCAGTGCACTGCCTCCTCATAGGGAATGTGACTGTGCAATAGATTTGATTCCTGGCAGTAAGTTTCCTAAGGGGAGACTGTTTAATTTGTCGGTACCTGAACATACCGCGATGCGTTCATATATCAAGGAGTCTCTTGAGAAGGGGCATATCCGTCCTTCTTCTTCCCCTCTTGGTGCGGGATTCTTTTTTGTGGCCAAAAAGGACGGATCTTTGAGGCCTTGTATTGACTATCGGCTTTTAAACAAGATCACTGTCAAATTTCAGTATCCTTTGCCGCTGTTGTCAGACTTGTTTGCCCGGATTAAAGGTGCCAAGTGGTTCACCAAGATAGACCTTCGTGGTGCGTACAACCTTGTGCGCATTAAGCAAGGCGATGAATGGAAAACCGCATTCAATACGCCCGAAGGTCATTTTGAGTACTTGGTGATGCCATTTGGGCTCTCTAATGCACCTTCAGTTTTTCAGTCCTTCATGCATGACATTTTCCGGAAGTATCTGGATAAATTTTTGATTGTTTATCTGGATGATATTCTGTTTTTTTCTGATGATTGGGACTCGCATGTGGAGCAGGTCAGGATGGTTTTTAAGATTTTGCGTGAAAATTCTTTGTTTGTTAAAGGCTCAAAGTGTCTCTTTGGTGTACAGAGGGTTCCCTTTTTGGGGTTCATTTTTTCCCCTTCTGCTGTGGAGATGGACCCAGTCAAGGTCCGAGCTATTCATGATTGGACTCAACCCTCGTCAGTTAAGAGTCTTCAGAAGTTCTTGGGTTTTGCTAACTTCTACCGTCGTTTTATCGCAAATTTTTCTAGCGTTGTTAAACCATTGACGGATATGACCAAGAAAGGCTCTGATGTAGCTAACTGGGCTCCTGCTGCCGTGGAGGCTTTCCAGGAGTTGAAACGCCGGTTTACTTCGGCGCCTGTTTTGTGCCAACCTGACACCTCACTTCCCTTTCAGGTGGAGGTGGATGCTTCGGAGATTGGGGCAGGGGCCGTTTTGTCACAGAGAGGCCCTGGTTGCTCTACTATGAGACCTTGTGCCTTTTTCTCCAGGAAGTTTTCGCCGGCAGAGCGAAATTATGATGTGGGCAATCGGGAGTTGTTGGCCATGAAGTGGGCATTTGAGGAGTGGCGTCATTGGCTCGAGGGTGCTAAGCATCGTGTGGTGGTCTTGACTGATCACAAAAATCTGATGTATCTCGAGTCTGCTAAACGCCTGAATCCTAGACAGGCCCGCTGGTCATTGTTTTTCTCCCGTTTTGACTTTGTGGTCTCGTATTTACCAGGTTCTAAGAATGTGAAGGCCGATGCTCTGTCTAGGAGCTTTGTGCCTGATGCTCCTGGAGTCGCTGAACCTGTGGGTATTCTTAAGGAAGGAGTTATCTTGTCAGCTATTTCTCCTGATCTGCGGCGTGTGTTGCAGAGATTTCAGGCTGGTAGGCCTGACTCTTGTCCATCTGACAGATTGTTTGTGCCTGCTAAATGGACCAGCAGAGTCATTTCCGAGGTTCATTCCTCAGTGTTGGCAGGGCACCCGGGAATTTTTGGCACCAGAGATCTGGTGGCCAGGTCCTTTTGGTGGCCTTCCTTGTCAAGGGATGTGCGGTCATTTGTGCAGTCCTGTGGAACTTGTGCTCGAGCTAAGCCTTGCTGTTCTCGTGCCAGCGGGTTGCTCTTGCCCTTGCCTGTCCCGAAGAGACCTTGGACACACATCTCTATGGATTTCATTTCTGATCTTCCAGTGTCTCAGGGCATGTCTGTCATCTGGGTGATATGTGATCGTTTCTCCAAGATGGTCCATTTGGTTCCTTTGCCTAAGCTGCTCTCCTCTTCTGATCTGTTCCTGTGTTCTTCCAGAACGTGGTTCGTTTGCACGGCATTCCTGAGAATATTGTGTCGGACAGAGGATCCCAGTTTGTTTCCAGGTTCTGGCGATCCTTTTGTGGTAGGATGGGCATTGATTTGTCGTTTTCGTCCGCTTTTCATCCCCAGACTAACGGACAAACGGAGCGAACTAATCAGACTCTGGAGGCTTATTTGAGGTGTTTTGTCTCTTCTGATCAGGATGATTGGGTGACCTTCTTGCCGTTGGCTGAATTTGCCCTTAATAATCGGGCTAGTTCCGCCACCTTGGTTTCGCCATTTTTCTGCAACTCTGGTTTCCATCCTCGTTTTTCCTCGGGACATGTGGAGCCTTCTGACTGTCCTGGGGTGGATTCTGTGGTGGATAGGTTGCAGCGGATCTGGAGTCATGTGGTGGACAACTTGAAGTTGTCACAGGAGAAGGCTCAGCGTTTTGCCAACTGCCGCTGCGGTGTGGGTCCCCGACTTCGCGTTGGGGATTTGGTATGGCTGTCTTCTCGATTTGTTCCTATGAAGGTCTCCTCTCCCAAATTTAAGCCTCGCTTCATTGGTCCTTACAAGATATTGGAAATCCTTAATCCTGTATCCTTTTGGCTGGATCTTCCGGTGTCGTTTGCCATTCACAATGTATTTCATAGGTCCTTGTTGCGGCGGTACGTTGTGCCTGTGGTCCCTTCTGCTGAGCCTCCTGCTCCGGTGTTGGTTGAGGGCGAGTTGGAGTACGTGGTGGAGAAGATCTTAGATTCTCGTCTCTCCAGGCGGAGGCTTCAGTACCTGGTCAAGTGGAAGGGCTATGGTCAGGAGGATAATTCCTGGGTGGTCGCCTCTGATGTGCATGCGGCCGATTTGGTTCGTGCCTTTCACACCGCTCATCCTGATCGCCCTGGTGGTCTTGGTGAGGGTTCGGTGACCCCTCACTAAGGGGGGGGTACTGTTGTGAATTTACCTTTTTGGCTCCCTCTAGTGGTTACTAGTGATTTGACTCTGGGAATGTCTGCCATCCCTTGTATGCTCACCTGGGTCGTTAGGTCAGGGGTGTTGCTATATAAGCTCCCTGGACCTTCAGTTCAATGCCTGGCAACGTTGTAATCAGAGCTAATCTGTTGTGCTCTTGTCTACTGATCCTGGTTCCTGCTAGATTAAGCTAAGTCTGCTTTCTTGCTTTTTGCTATTTGTTTTTGTTTTGCATTTTTGTCCAGCTTGTACATAATCTGTATCCTTACTTTGCTGGAAGCTCTAGGGAGGCTGGAGTTCTCCCCCCGGGCCGTTAGACGGTTCGGGGGTTCTTGAATTTCCAGTGTGGATTTTTGATAGGGTTTTTGTTGACCATATAAGTTATCTTACTACATTCTGCTATTAGTAAGTGGGCCTCTCTTTGCTAAACCTAGTTCATCTCTGTGTTTGTCATTTCCTCTTACCTCACCGTTATTATTTGTGGGGGGCTTGTATCCAACTTTTGGGGTCTATTCTCTGGAGGCAAGAGAGGTCTTTGTTTTCCTCTTCTAGGGGTAGTTAGTCCTCCGGCTGGCGCGAGACATCTAGCGACCAACGTAGGCATGTTCCCCGGCTACTTCTAGTGTTGGCGTTAGGAGTAGATATATGGTCAACCCAGTTACCACTGCCCTATGAGCTGTATATTTGTACTTCGCAGACTTACTTGTTCCTCTGAGACCCTCGCGATTGGGGTCATAACAGTTTGCCAGGCCAGTATTAAATGTTAAATGCATTGCAGAAGCGGGATTATAAGAAAGAAAATTCTGAGTTTTTTTTTCTCTTTCTCATTTTTTTTTCTTTTCCCCTTTACCTCTGAGTGGCTTGTGTTTGCTGCAGACATGAATGTCCAGACCTTGATTACAGGTGTGGACCAGCTTACTGCTCGTGTGCAGGACATACAAGATTATGTTATCAGAAATCCTATGTCAGAACCTAAGATACCGATTCCTGAACTGTTTTCCGGAGACCGATTTAAATTTAGAAATTTCAGGAATAATTGTAAATTGTTTTTGTCCCTGAGACCCTGTTCATCTGGAGACTCCGCTCAGCAAGTGAAAATTGTTATTTCTTTTTTATGGGGCGACCCTCAGGATTGGGCCTTCTCGCTGGCGCCAGGAGATCCGGCATTGGCTGATATTGATGCGTTTTTTCTGGCGCTCGGTTTGCTTTATGAGGAACCCAATCTTGAGATTCAGGCAGAAAAAGCCTTGCTGGCTATGTCTCAGGGCCAGGACGAGGCTGAAGTGTATTGCCAAAAATTTCGGAAATGGTCCGTGCTGACCCAGTGGAACGAGTGTGCATTGGCTGCAAATTTCAGAAATGGCCTTTCTGAAGCCATTAAGAATGTGATGGTGGGTTTTCCCATTCCCACAGGTCTGAATGATTCCATGGCCCTGGCAATTCAAATCGACCGGCGGTTGCGGGAGCGCAAAACCGCAAATTCCCTCATGGTGTTGTCTGAACAGGCACCTGATTTAATGCAATGTGATAGAATCCTGACTAGAAATGAGCGGAAAATTCATAGACGCCAGAATGGCTTGTGTTACTACTGTGGTGATTCTACACATGTTATCTCAGCATGCTCTAAACGTCTTACTAGGGTTGTTAGTCCTGTCGCCATTGGTAATTTGCAACCTAAATTTATTCTATCTGTAACTTTGATTTGCTCACTGTCATCGTATCCTGTCATGGCGTTTGTAGACTCAGGTGCTGCCCTGAGTCTGATGGATCTGTCATTTGACAAGCGCTGCGGTTTTGTTCTGGAGCCATTAGAAAATCCTATCCCTCTTAGGGGTATTGATGCTACGCCTTTGGCAAAAAATAAACCGCAGTTTTGGACACAGGTTACCATGTGCATGACTCCCGAACATCGGGAGGTGATACGTTTTCTTGTTCTGCATAAGATGCATGATTTGGTTGTTTTGGGTTTGCCATGGTTACAGACCCATAATCCAGTCTTGGACTGGAAGGCAATGTCGGTGTCAAATTGGGGCTGCCAGGGAATTCATGGAGATTCCCTGCCCTTGTCTATTGCTTCTTCTACGCCCTCGGAAGTTCCGGCGCATTTGTCTGATTATCAGGATGTCTTCAGCGAGTCTAAGTCCAGTGCACTGCCTCCTCATAGGGAATGTGACTGTGCAATAGATTTGATTCCTGGCAGTAAGTTTCCTAAGGGGAGACTGTTTAATTTGTCGGTACCTGAACATACCGCGATGCGTTCATATATCAAGGAGTCTCTTGAGAAGGGGCATATCCGTCCTTCTTCTTCCCCTCTTGGTGCGGGATTCTTTTTTGTGGCCAAAAAGGACGGATCTTTGAGGCCTTGTATTGACTATCGGCTTTTAAACAAGATCACTGTCAAATTTCAGTATCCTTTGCCGCTGTTGTCAGACTTGTTTGCCCGGATTAAAGGTGCCAAGTGGTTCACCAAGATAGACCTTCGTGGTGCGTACAACCTTGTGCGCATTAAGCAAGGCGATGAATGGAAAACCGCATTCAATACGCCCGAAGGTCATTTTGAGTACTTGGTGATGCCATTTGGGCTCTCTAATGCACCTTCAGTTTTTCAGTCCTTCATGCATGACATTTTCCGGAAGTATCTGGATAAATTTTTGATTGTTTATCTGGATGATATTCTGTTTTTTTCTGATGATTGGGACTCGCATGTGGAGCAGGTCAGGATGGTTTTTAAGATTTTGCGTGAAAATTCTTTGTTTGTTAAAGGCTCAAAGTGTCTCTTTGGTGTACAGAGGGTTCCCTTTTTGGGGTTCATTTTTTCCCCTTCTGCTGTGGAGATGGACCCAGTCAAGGTCCGAGCTATTCATGATTGGACTCAACCCTCGTCAGTTAAGAGTCTTCAGAAGTTCTTGGGTTTTGCTAACTTCTACCGTTGTTTTATCGCAAATTTTTCTAGCGTTGTTAAACCATTGACGGATATGACCAAGAAAGGCTCTGATGTAGCTAACTGGGCTCCTGCTGCCGTGGAGGCTTTCCAGGAGTTGAAACGCCGGTTTACTTCGGCGCCTGTTTTGTGCCAACCTGACACCTCACTTCCCTTTCAGGTAGAGGTGGATGCTTCGGAGATTGGGGCAGGGGCCGTTTTGTCACAGAGAGGCCCTGGTTGCTCTACTATGAGACCTTGTGCCTTTTTCTCCAGGAAGTTTTCGCCGGCAGAGCGAAATTATGATGTGGGCAATCGGGAGTTGTTGGCCATGAAGTGGGCATTTGAGGAGTGGCGTCATTGGCTCGAGGGTGCTAAGCATCGTGTGGTGGTCTTGACTGATCACAAAAATCTGATGTATCTCGAGTCTGCTAAACGCCTGAATCCTAGACAGGCCCGCTGGTCATTGTTTTTCTCCCGTTTTGACTTTGTGGTCTCGTATTTACCAGGTTCTAAGAATGTGAAGGCCGATGCTCTGTCTAGGAGCTTTGTGCCTGATGCTCCTGGAGTCGCTGAACCTGTGGGTATTCTTAAGGAAGGAGTTATCTTGTCAGCTATTTCTCCTGATCTGCGGCGTGTGTTGCAGAGATTTCAGGCTGGTAGGCCTGACTCTTGTCCATCTGACAGATTGTTTGTGCCTGCTAAATGGACCAGCAGAGTCATTTCCGAGGTTCATTCCTCAGTGTTGGCAGGGCACCCGGGAATTTTTGGCACCAGAGATCTGGTGGCCAGGTCCTTTTGGTGGCCTTCCTTGTCAAGGGATGTGCGGTCATTTGTGCAGTCCTGTGGAACTTGTGCTCGAGCTAAGCCTTGCTGTTCTCGTGCCAGCGGGTTGCTCTTGCCCTTGCCTGTCCCGAAGAGACCTTGGACACACATCTCTATGGATTTCATTTCTGATCTTCCAGTGTCTCAGGGCATGTCTGTCATCTGGGTGATATGTGATCGTTTCTCCAAGATGGTCCATTTGGTTCCTTTGCCTAAGCTGCTCTCCTCTTCTGATCTGTTCCTGTGTTCTTCCAGAACGTGGTTCGTTTGCACGGCATTCCTGAGAATATTGTGTCGGACAGAGGATCCCAGTTTGTTTCCAGGTTCTGGCGATCCTTTTGTGGTAGGATGGGCATTGATTTGTCGTTTTCGTCCGCTTTTCATCCCCAGACTAACGGACAAACGGAGCGAACTAATCAGACTCTGGAGGCTTATTTGAGGTGTTTTGTCTCTTCTGATCAGGATGATTGGGTGACCTTCTTGCCGTTGGCTGAATTTGCCCTTAATAATCGGGCTAGTTCCGCCACCTTGGTTTCGCCATTTTTCTGCAACTCTGGTTTCCATCCTCGTTTTTCCTCGGGACATGTGGAGCCTTCTGACTGTCCTGGGGTGGATTCTGTGGTGGATAGGTTGCAGCGGATCTGGAGTCATGTGGTGGACAACTTGAAGTTGTCACAGGAGAAGGCTCAGCGTTTTGCCAACCGCCACCGCGGTGTGGGTCCCCGACTTCGCGTTGGGGATTTGGTATGGCTGTCTTCTCGATTTGTTCCTATGAAGGTCTCCTCTCCCAAATTTAAGCCTCGCTTCATTGGTCCTTACAAGATATTGGAAATCCTTAATCCTGTATCCTTTCGGCTGGATCTTCCGGTGTCGTTTGCCATTCACAATGTATTTCATAGGTCCTTGTTGCGGCGGTACGTTGTGCCTGTGGTCCCTTCTGCTGAGCCTCCTGCTCCGGTGTTGGTTGAGGGTGAGTTGGAGTACGTGGTGGAGAAGATCTTAGATTCTCGTCTCTCCAGGCGGAGGCTTCAGTACCTGGTCAAGTGGAAGGGCTATGGTCAGGAGGATAATTCCTGGGTGGTCGCCTCTGATGTGCATGCGGCCGATTTGGTTCGTGCCTTTCACACCGCTCATCCTGATCGCCCTGGTGGTCTTGGTGAGGGTTCGGTGACCCCTCACTAAGGGGGGGTACTGTTGTGAATTTACCTTTTTGGCTCCCTCTAGTGGTTACTAGTGATTTGACTCTGGGAATGTCTGCCATCCCTTGTATGCTCACCTGGGTCGTTAGGTCAGGGGTGTTGCTATATAAGCTCCCTGGACCTTCAGTTCAATGCCTGGCAACGTTGTAATCAGAGCTAATCTGTTGTGCTCTTGTCTACTGATCCTGGTTCCTGCTAGATTAAGCTAAGTCTGCTTTCTTGCTTTTTGCTATTTGTTTTTGTTTTGCATTTTTGTCCAGCTTGTACATAATCTGTATCCTTACTTTGCTGGAAGCTCTAGGGAGGCTGGAGTTCTCCCCCCGGGCCGTTAGACGGTTCGGGGGTTCTTGAATTTCCAGTGTGGATTTTTGATAGGGTTTTTGTTGACCATATAAGTTATCTACATTCTGCTATTAGTAAGTGGGCCTCTCTTTGCTAAACCTAGTTCATCTCTGTGTTTGTCATTTCCTCTTACCTCACCGTTATTATTTGTGGGGGGCTTGTATCCAACTTTTGGGGTCTATTCTCTGGAGGCAAGAGAGGTCTTTGTTTTCCTCTTCTAGGGGTAGTTAGTCCTCCGGCTGGCGCGAGACATCTAGCGACCAACGTAGGCATGTTCCCCGGCTACTTCTAGTGTTGGCGTTAGGAGTAGATATATGGTCAACCCAGTTACCACTGCCCTATGAGCTGTATATTTGTACTTCGCAGACTTACTTGTTCCTCTGAGACCCTCGCCATTGGGGTCATAACAGTTTGCCAGGCCAGTATTAAATGTTAAATGCATTGCAGAAGCGGGATTATAAGAAAGAAAATTCTGAGTTTTTTTTTCTCTTTCTCATTTTTTTTTCTTTTCCCCTTTACCTCTGAGTGGCTTGTGTTTGCTGCAGACATGAATGTCCAGACCTTGATTACAGGTGTGGACCAGCTTACTGCTCGTGTGCAGGACATACAAGATTATGTTATCAGAAATCCTATGTCAGAACCTAAGATACCGATTCCTGAACTGTTTTCCGGAGACCGATTTAAATTTAGAAATTTCAGGAATAATTGTAAATTGTTTTTGTCCCTGAGACCCTGTTCATCTGGAGACTCCGCTCAGCAAGTGAAAATTGTTATTTCTTTTTTATGGGGCGACCCTCAGGATTGGGCCTTCTCGCTGGCGCCAGGAGATCCGGCATTGGCTGATATTGATGCGTTTTTTCTGGCGCTCGGTTTGCTTTATGAGGAACCCAATCTTGAGATTCAGGCAGAAAAAGCCTTGCTGGCTATGTCTCAGGGCCAGGACGAGGCTGAAGTGTATTGCCAAAAATTTCGGAAATGGTCCGTGCTGACCCAGTGGAACGAGTGTGCATTGGCTGCAAATTTCAGAAATGGCCTTTCTGAAGCCATTAAGAATGTGATGGTGGGTTTTCCCATTCCCACAGGTCTGAATGATTCCATGGCCCTGGCAATTCAAATCGACCGGCGGTTGCGGGAGCGCAAAACCGCAAATTCCCTCATGGTGTTGTCTGAACAGGCACCTGATTTAATGCAATGTGATAGAATCCTGACTAGAAATGAGCGGAAAATTCATAGACGCCAGAATGGCTTGTGTTACTACTGTGGTGATTCTACACATGTTATCTCAGCATGCTCTAAACGTCTTACTAGGGTTGTTAGTCCTGTCGCCATTGGTAATTTGCAACCTAAATTTATTCTATCTGTAACTTTGATTTGCTCACTGTCATTGTAACCTGTCATGGCGTTTGTAGACTCAGGTGCTGCCCTGAGTCTGATGGATCTGTCATTTGCCAAGCGCTGCGGTTTTGTTCTGGAGCCATTAGAAAATCCTATCCCTCTTAGGGGTATTGATGCTACGCCTTTGGCAAAAAATAAACCGCACTTTTGGACACAGGTTACCATGTGCATGACTCCCGAACATCGGGAGGTGATACGTTTTCTTGTTCTGCATAAGATGCATGATTTGGTTGTTTTGGGTTTGCCATGGTTACAGACCCATAATCCAGTCTTGGACTGGAAGGCAATGTCGGTGTCAAATTGGGGCTGCCAGGGAATTCATGGAGATTCCCTGCCCTTGTCTATTGCTTCTTCTACGCCCTCGGAAGTTCCGGCGCATTTGTCTGATTATCAGGATGTCTTCAGCGAGTCTAAGTCCAGTGCACTGCCTCCTCATAGGGAATGTGACTGTGCAATAGATTTGATTCCTGGCAGTAAGTTTCCTAAGGGGAGACTGTTTAATTTGTCGGTACCTGAACATACCGCGATGCGTTCATATATCAAGGAGTCTCTTGAGAAGGGGCATATCCATCCTTCTTCTTCCCCTCTTGGTGCGGGATTCTTTTTTGTGGCCAAAAAGGACGGATCTTTGAGGCCTTGTATTGACTATCGGCTTTTAAACAAGATCACTGTCAAATTTCAGTATCCTTTGCCGCTGTTGTCAGACTTGTTTGCCCGGATTAAAGGTGCCAAGTGGTTCACCAAGATAGACCTTCGTGGTGCGTACAACCTTGTGCGCATTAAGCAAGGCGATGAATGGAAAACCGCATTCAATACGCCCGAAGGTCATTTTGAGTACTTGGTGATGCCATTTGGGCTCTCTAATGCACCTTCAGTTTTTCAGTCCTTCATGCATGACATTTTCCGGAAGTATCTGGATAAATTTTTGATTGTTTATCTGGATGATATTCTGTTTTTTTCTGATGATTGGGACTCGCATGTGGAGCAGGTCAGGATGGTTTTTAAGATTTTGCGTGAAAATTCTTTGGTTGTTAAAGGCTCAAAGTGTCTCTTTGGTGTACAGAGGGTTCCCTTTTTGGGGTTCATTTTTTCCCCTTCTGCTGTGGAGATGGACCCAGTCAAGGTCCGAGCTATTCATGATTGGACTCAACCCTCGTCAGTTAAGAGTCTTCAGAAGTTCTTGGGTTTTGCTAACTTCTACCGTCGTTTTATCGCAAATTTTTCTAGCGTTGTTAAACCATTGACGGATATGACCAAGAAAGGCTCTGATGTAGCTAACTGGGCTCCTGCTGCCGTGGAGGCTTTCCAGGAGTTGAAACGCCGGTTTACTTCGGCGCCTGTTTTGTGCCAACCTGACACCTCACTTCCCTTTCAGGTGGAGGTGGATGCTTCGGAGATTGGGGCAGGGGCCGTTTTGTCACAGAGAGGCCCTGGTTGCTCTACTATGAGACCTTGTGCCTTTTTCTCCAGGAAGTTTTCGCCGGCAGAGCGAAATTATGATGTGGGCAATCGGGAGTTGTTGGCCATGAAGTGGGCATTTGAGGAGTGGCGTCATTGGCTCGAGGGTGCTAAGCATCGTGTGGTGGTCTTGACTGATCACAAAAATCTGATGTATCTCGAGTCTGCTAAACGCCTGAATCCTAGACAGGCCCGCTGGTCATTGTTTTTCTCCCGTTTTGACTTTGTGGTCTCGTATTTACCAGGTTCTAAGAATGTGAAGGCCGATGCTCTGTCTAGGAGCTTTGTGCCTGATGCTCCTGGAGTCGGTGAACCTGTGGGTATTCTTAAGGAAGGAGTTATCTTGTCAGCTATTTCTCCTGATCTGCGGCGTGTGTTGCAGAGATTTCAGGCTGGTAGGCCTGACTCTTGTCCATCTGACAGATTGTTTGTGCCTGCTAAATGGACCAGCAGAGTCATTTCCGAGGTTCATTCCTCAGTGTTGGCAGGGCACCCGGGAATTTTTGGCACCAGAGATCTGGTGGCCAGGTCCTTTTGGTGGCCTTCCTTGTCAAGGGATGTGCGGTCATTTGTGCAGTCCTGTGGAACTTGTGCTCGAGCTAAGCCTTGCTGTTCTCGTGCCAGCGGGTTGCTCTTGCCCTTGCCTGTCCCGAAGAGACCTTGGACACACATCTCTATGGATTTCATTTCTGATCTTCCAGTGTCTCAGGGCATGTCTGTCATCTGGGTGATATGTGATCGTTTCTCCAAGATGGTCCATTTGGTTCCTTTGCCTAAGCTGCTCTCCTCTTCTGATCTGTTCCTGTGTTCTTCCAGAACGTGGTTCGTTTGCACGGCATTCCTGAGAATATTGTGTCGGACAGAGGATCCCAGTTTGTTTCCACGTTCTGGCGATCCTTTTGTGGTAGGATGGGCATTGATTTGTCGTTTTCGTCCGCTTTTCATCCCCAGACTAACGGACAAACGGAGCGAACTAATCAGACTCTGGAGGCTTATTTGAGGTGTTTTGTCTCTTCTGATCAGGATGATTGGGTGACCTTCTTGCCGTTGGCTGAATTTGCCCTTAATAATCGGGCTAGTTCCGCCACCTTGGTTTCGCCATTTTTCTGCAACTCTGGTTTCCATCCTCGTTTTTCCTCGGGACATGTGGAGCCTTCTGACTGTCCTGGGGTGGATTCTGTGGTGGATAGGTTGCAGCGGATCTGGAGTCATGTGGTGGACAACTTGAAGTTGTCACAGGAGAAGGCTCAGCGTTTTGCCAACCGCCGCCGCGGTGTGGGTCCCCGACTTCGCGTTGGGGATTTGGTATGGCTGTCTTCTCGATTTGTTCCTATGAAGGTCTCCTCTCCCAAATTTAAGCCTCGCTTCATTGGTCCTTACAAGATATTGGAAATCCTTAATACTGTATCCTTTCGGCTGGATCTTCCGGTGTCGTTTGCCATTCACAATGTATTTCATAGGTCCTTGTTGCGGCGGTACGTTGTGCCTGTGGTCCCTTCTGCTGAGCCTCCTGCTCCGGTGTTGGTTGAGGGCGAGTTGGAGTACATGGTGGAGAAGATCTTAGATTCTCGTCTCTCCAGGTGGAGGCTTCAGTACCTGGTCAAGTGGAAGGGCTATGGTCAGGAGGATAATTCCTGGGTGGTCGCCTCTGATGTGCATGCGGCCGATTTGGTTCGTGCCTTTCACACCGCTCATCCTGATCGCCCTGGTGGTCTTGGTGAGGGTTCGGTGACCCCTCACTAAGGGGGGGGTACTGTTGTGAATTTACCTTTTTGGCTCCCTCTAGTGGTTACTAGTGATTTGACTCTGGGAATGTCTGCCATCCCTTGTATGCTCACCTGGGTCGTTAGGTCAGGGGTGTTGCTATATAAGCTCCCTGGACCTTCAGTTCAATGCCTGGCAACGTTGTAATCAGAGCTAATCTGTTGTGCTCTTGTCTACTGATCCTGGTTCCTGCTAGATTAAGCTAAGTCTGCTTTCTTGCTTTTTGCTATTTGTTTTTGTTTTGCATTTTTGTCCAGCTTGTACATAATCTGTATCCTTACTTTGCTGGAAGCTCTAGGGAGGCTGGAGTTCTCCCCCCGGGCCGTTAGACGGTTCGGGGGTTCTTGAATTTCCAGTGTGGATTTTTGATAGGGTTTTTGTTGACCATATAAGTTATCTTACTACATTCTGCTATTAGTAAGTGGGCCTCTCTTTGCTAAACCTAGTTCATCTCTGTGTTTGTCATTTCCTCTTACCTCACCGTTATTATTTGTGGGGGGCTTGTATCCAACTTTTGGGGTCTATTCTCTGGAGGCAAGAGAGGTCTTTGTTTTCCTCTTCTAGGGGTAGTTAGTCCTCCGGCTGGCGCGAGACATCTAGCGACCAACGTAGGCATGTTCCCCGGCTACTTCTAGTGTTGGCTGTCATGAATCCCAATGGCTAGGGATAGCAAGGGACAAGCAAAGTAATACAAAATATCGGACGAGCTCTAGGGTGATGGAACCTGGGCTGACCGCTGCCCTACGCCTGACAAACGCAACTAGAGATAGCCAGGGAGCGTGCCTACGTTGGTTCTAGACGCCACGCACCAGCCTAAGAGCTAACTAGTACTGCAGAGAAAATAAAGACCTCACTTGCCTCCAGAGGAATGAACCCCAAAAGGTATAGTTGCCCCCCACATGTATTGACGGTGAAATGAGAGGAAAGCACACACATAGAGATGATATATATAGGTTCAGCAAATTGAGGCCCGCTGTAAACTAGAAAGCAGAACGATACAAAAGGGGTCTGAGCGGTCAGCAAAAAACCCTAATCAAAAAACCATCCTGAGATTACAAGAACCCATGTGCCAACTCATGGCACATGGGGAGAACCTCAGTCCACTAGAGCTACCAGCTAGCATAGAGACATAATAAGCAAGCTGGACAAAAAAACCAACAACTGAAAATCAGCACTTAGCTTATCCTGAAAGATCTGGGAGCAGGTAGGCAGGAACCAAACAGAGCACATCTGAATACATTGATAGCCGGCAAGGGAATGACAGAAAGGCCAGGTAAAATAGGAAACACCCAGCCTCTGATGGACAGGTGGAAACCAAAGGCCGCAACCCACCAAAGTCACCCAGTACCAGCAGTAACCACCAGAGGGAGCCCACAAACAGAATCCACAACAGTGCCCCCCCCTTGAGGAGGGGTCACCGAACCCTCACGAGAACCCCCAGGGCGATCAGGGTGAGCTCTATGGAAGGCGCGGACCAAATCAGTTGCATGAACATCGGAGGCGACCACCCAGGAATTATCCTCCTGACCATAACCCTTCCACTTAACCAAATACTGGAGTTTGCGTCTGGAAACACGAGAATCCAAGATCTTCTCAACAACATACTCCAATTCTCCCTCCACCAGCACCAGAGCAGGAGGCTCAACCGAAGGAACAACGGGCACCTCATACCTCCGCAACAACGACCGATGGAACACATTATGAATAGCAAACGATGCTGGGAGATCCAAACGAAAAGATACAGGGTTAAGAATCTCCGAGATCCTATAAGGACCGATGAACCGAGGCTTGAACTTAGGAGAAGAGACCTTCATAGGGACAAAACGAGAAGACAACCACACCAAATCCCCAACAAGAAGTCGGGGACCCACGCGGCGACGGCGATTAGCAAACTGCTGAGTCTTCTCCTGAGATAACTTCAAATTGTCCACCACCTGGTTCCAAATCTGATGCAGCCTGTCCACCACCACGTCCACTCCAGGACAATCCGAAGACTCCACCTGACCAGAGGAAAAACGAGGATGAAACCCCGAATTACAAAAAAAAGGAGAGACCAACGTGGCAGAACTGGCCCGATTATTAAGAGCAAATTCGGCCAGTGGCAAAAAAGCAACCCAGTCATCTTGATCAGCAGAAACAAAACACCTCAAATAAGTTTCCAAGGTCTGATTAGTTCGCTCCGTCTGGCCATTCGTCTGAGGATGGAATGCAGACGAGAAAGACAAATCAATGCCCATCTTGGCACAAAACGTCCGCCAAAATCTAGACACAAACTGGGATCCCCTGTCAGAAACGATATTCTCCGGAATCCCATGCAAACGAACCACGTTCTGAAAAAATAAAGGGACCAACTCAGAGGAGGAAGGCAACTTAGGCAAGGGCACCAAATGAACCATCTTAGAAAAGCGGTCACACACAACCCAGATAACGGACATTTTCTGTGAAACCGGGAGATCAGAAATAAAATCCATGGAAATGTGCGTCCAAGGCCTCTTCGGGATGGGCAAGGATAACAACAACCCACTGGCCCGAGAACAGCAAGGCTTAGCTCGAGCACACACTTCACAAGACTGCACAAAGGTACGCACATCCCTAGACAAGGAAGGCCACCAAAAAGACCTGGCCACCAAGTCTCTAGTACCAAATATTCCAGGATGACCAGCCAACACAGAAGAATGGACCTCGGAGATGACTCTACTGGTCCAATCATCCGGAACAAACAGTCTTTCTGGTGGACAACGATCCGGTTTATCCACCTGAAACTCCTGCAATGCACGTCGCAAGTCTGGGGATACGGCGGACAATATTACCCAATCCCTAAGGATACCAGTAGGCCCAGAGTCTCCAGGAGAGTCAGGCACAAAACTCCTGGAAAGAGCATCTGCCTTCACATTCTTTGAACCTGGCAGGTATCAAACCACGAAATTGAAACGAGAAAAAAACAACGACCAACGAGCCTGTCTAGGATTCAAACGCCTGGCAGACTCAAGGTAAATGAGATTCTTGTGATCAGTCAAGACCACCACACGATGTTTAGCACCCTCAAGCCAATGACGCCACTCCTCAAATGCCCACTTCATGGCCAAAAGCTCCCGATTACCCACATCATAATTGCGCTCGGCGGGCGAGAATTTTCTAGAGAAGAATGCACATGGCTTCATCACCGAGCCATTAGAACTTCTCTGTGACAAAACCGCCCCCGCTCCAATCTCAGAAGCATCAACCTCAACCTGAAAAGGAAGTGAAACATCTGGTTGACACAACACAGGAGCAGAAGAAAACCGGCGCTTAAGTTCCTGAAAGGCCTCCACGGCCGCAGGAGACCAATCAGCAACATCAGTACCCTTTTTAGTCAAATCAGTCAAAGGTTTAACAATACTGGAAAAATTAGCAATGAACCGATGATAAAAATTAGCAAACCCCAAGAACTTCTGAAGGCTCTTAACAGATGTAGGTTGTGTCCAGTCACAAATCGCCTGAACCTTGACGGGATCCATCTCAATAGTAGAAGGAGAAAAAATGTACCCCAAAAAAGAAATCTTCTGGACTCCGAAGAGACACTTTGAGCCCTTCACAAACAGAGAATTGGCCCGCAGAACCTGAAACACCTTCCTGACCTGTAGAACATGAGACTCCCAGTCATCAGAAAACACCAAAATATCATCCAAATACACAATCATAAACTTATCCAGATATTCACGGAAAATATTGTGCATAAAGGACTGAAAGACTGACGGAGCATTGGAGAGTCCAAAAGGCATTACCAAATACTCAATATGGCCCTCAGGCGTATTAAATGCGGTTTTCCACTCATCACCCTGTTTTATCCGCACCAGATTATACGCACCGCGAAGATCTATCTTAGTGAACCACCTAGCCCCCTTAATGCGAGCAAACAAATCAGTCAATAATGGCAATGGATACTGATACTTGACTGTAATCTTATTCAGAAGGCGATAATCTATACAAGGCCTCAGGGAACCATCTTTTTTTGCCACGAAAAAAAAACCTGCTCCCAGAGGGGACGAAGATGGACGAATATGTCCCTTTTCCAAGGACTCCTTAATATAATTCCGCATAGCAGTATGCTCTGGCAGTGACAGATTAAATAAACGACCCTTAGGGAACTTACTGCCAGGAATCAATTCTATAGCACAGTCACAATCTCTATGCGGAGGGAGCGAATTGAGCTTAGGCTCCTCAAAAACATCCCTATAGTCAGACAAAAACGCAGGGATCTCAGGAGTAGATGAAGCGATTGAAATCGGAGGTGCATAATCATGAACCCCCTGACATCCCCAGCTTAACACAGACATTGTTTTCCAGTCCAGGACAGGATTATGAGTTTGTAACCATGGCAGACCAAGCACTAGTACATCATGTAAATTATACAGTACAAGGAAGCGAATCACCTCCTGATGAACGGGAGTCATGCGCATGGTCACTTGTGTCCAATACTGTGGTTTATTCATAGCCAATGGTGTAGAGTCAATTCCCTTCAGAGGAATAGGAACTTCCAGAGGTTCCAGACTAAAACCGCAGCGTTTAGCAAATGACCAATCCATAAGACTCAGGGCAGCGCCCGAATCCACATAGGCATCGACGGAAATGGAAGACAGTGAAAAAATCAGAGTCACAGACAAAATGAACTTAGGCTGCAGAGTACCAATGGCAAAAGATTTATCAACCCTTTTTGTGCGTTTAGAGCATGCTGATATAACATGAGCTGAATCACCACAATAAAAACACAATCCATTTTTCCGCCTATAATTTTGCCGTTCACTTCTGGACTGAATTCTATCACATTGCATAGTCTCAGGTGCCTGTTCAAAAGACACCGCCAACTGGTGCACGGGTTTGCGCTCCCGTAAACGCCGATCAATCTGAATGGCCATAGCCATCGACTCATTCAGACCTGTAGGCGTAGGGAACCCCACCATAATATCCTTAATGGCCTCGGAAAGACCATTTCTGAAGTTTGCAGCCAGGGCGCACTCATTCCACTGAGTAAGCACCGACCATTTCCGAAATTTTTGACAATATATTTCCGCTTCATCATGCCCCTGAGAGAGGGCTAATAAAGCCTTTTCAGCCTGAATCTCCAGGTTGGGTTCCTCATAGAGCAATCCCAATGCCAGAAAAAACGCATCCACATTGAGCAATGCAGGATCCCCTGGTGCCAATGCAAATGCCCAATTCTGAGGGTCGCCTCGCAGGAAAGATATTACAATCTTGACCTGTTGAGCAGGGTCTCCAGAGGAGCGAGATTTTAAAGAAAGAAACAATTTACAATTGTTCCTGAAATTCAGGAAGGTAGATCTATCTCCAGAAAAGAACTCTGGAATAGGAATTCTAGGTTCAGACATGGGAGTGTGAACAACAAAATCCTGTATGTTTTGAACTTTTGCCGCGAGATTACTCAGGCTGGAAGCCAAACTCTGGACATCCATGTTAAACAGCTAAGATCAGAGCCATTCAAGGGTTAAGAGGAGGTAAGAAGCAGCTAGACAGCAATTAAGGGCTAGGCAGCAAAACTCTGAAGGAAAAAAAAAAAATAAATAAATAAATTTCCCTTAAACACTTCTTTTTCTCCTGCTTCAGCCCAAACAATTAACACTTTGTGGGCCGGCTATACTGTCATGAATCCCAATGGCTAGGGATAGCAAGGGACAAGCAAAGTAATACAAAATATCGGACGAGCTCTAGGGTGATGGAACCTGGGCTGACCGCTGCCCTACGCCTGACAAACGCAACTAGAGATAGCCAGGGAGCGTGCCTACGTTGGTTCTAGACGCCACGCACCAGCCTAAGAGCTAACTAGTACTGCAGAGAAAATAAAGACCTCACTTGCCTCCAGAGGAATGAACCCCAAAAGGTATAGTTGCCCCCCACATGTATTGACGGTGAAATGAGAGGAAGGCACACACATAGAGATGATATATATAGGTTCAGCAAATTGAGGCCCGCTGTAAACTAGAAAGCAGAACGATACAAAAGGGGTCTGAGCGGTCAGCAAAAAACCCTAATCAAAAAACCATCCTGAGATTACAAGAACCCATGTGCCAACTCATGGCACATGGGGAGAACCTCAGTCCACTAGAGCTACCAGCTAGCATAGAGACATAATAAGCAAGCTGGACAAAAAAACCAACAACTGAAAATCAGCACTTAGCTTATCCTGAAAGATCTGGGAGCAGGTAGGCAGGAACCAAACAGAGCACATCTGAATACATTGATAGCCGGCAAGGGAATGACAGAAAGGCCAGGTAAAATAGGAAACACCCAGCCTCTGATGGACAGGTGGAAACCAAAGGCCGCAACCCACCAAAGTCACCCAGTACCAGCAGTAACCACCAGAGGGAGCCCACAAACAGAATCCACAACAGTTGGCGTTTGGAGTAGATATATGGTCAACCCAGTTACCACTGCCCTATGAGCTGGATTTTTGTACTTCGCAGACTTACTTGTTCCTCTGAGACCCTCGCCATTGGGGTCATAACAGTTTGTCAGCAGTCAGGACATCTTGCCACCAGATGTTCTCAGCGGTCGAGGAAACGTCAGCGTCTAGTGGTAGTAGGTGGAGGTACACTAGACATGGCGACGTTTGCCTCCAAATTGTCCTTTAAGGGGACAATTACTATTGGCTCATTTTCCCACTCGGTAGAGCTCTGCGTGGATTCTGGGGTGGAAGGCAATTTTATGTCTTCTGCCTTCGCCCAACGTCACGCAATACCCCTGGTTATGCTTGCTCAACCAGTAACAGTACGAGTGGTGAATGGGTCGATACTGCCCTCACAGATAACACACCAGACCATCCCTTTTACTCTGTCCATGTCACCATCCCATCAGGAGATTATATCTCTGCTCATCATTCCTGAGGGAATTGATGCGGTCCTGTTGGGGATACCTTGGTTACGGTACCACTCTCCTCATATCGAGTGGTCCACAGGCAGAATTTTGGGATGTTGTGAATCTTGTGGGGGTAGGTGTCAGAGGGAGTGCGTTCAGGTTGCTACTACAGAGGTACCCGCAGATCTATCCTCTCTCCCCAAGAAGTATTGGTCTTATGCGGACGTGTTCTCCAAAAAGGCGGCGGAGACCCTTCCGCCCCATCGCCCCTATGACTGTCCTATTGATCTCTTGCCTGGTGCTGAGCCTCCTCGGGGTCGAGTTTATCCATTATCTCTCCCAGAGACGGAGGCAATGGCTCAGTACATTCAAGAGAATCTGGCAAGAGGGTTCATCAGGAAGTCAGTGTCACCTGCTGGGGCTGGGTTCTTCTTCGTGCAGAAGAAGAATGGGGAACTGTGTCCATGCATAGACTACAGGGGTCTTAACGCCATCACCGTTAAGGATAAGTACCCTTTGCCCTTGATATCTGAGCTCTTCGATAGGCTTTGGGGAGCAAGGGTGTTTACTAAACTAGATCTGTGTGGTGCTTACAACCTGATTCACATCTGTGAGGGGGACGAATGGAAGATGGCTTTTAACACCAGGGATGGGCACTATGAATATCTGGTGATTCCCTTCAGGCTCTGTAATGCCCCAGCCATTTTCCAAGACTTTGTGAACGACATATTCCGGAATATGCTCACCACCTCGGTTGTAGTCTATCTGGATGATATTCTCATCTACTCTCCAGATATTGACTCCCACTGGAGAGATGTTTGCAACGTCTTCGACCTCCTATGGGCAAACTTCCTCTATGCCAAGTTGGAGAAGTGTGTGTTTGAGCAGGAGTCTTTACCTTTCCTGGGCTATATCATCTCCGCCCAGGGATTGGCCATGGATCCTGCCAAACTACAGGCTGTGATGGACTGGCAGGAACCCCATTCTCTTAAAGTGGTGCAGCAGCAGCAGGGTTCATAAATTATTATCGTCAGTTTATTCCGCACTTCTCGACTTTGGTAGCTCCCTTGGTTGCCCTCACCAAGAAGGGAGCAAATCCCAAATTGTGGTCTGTGGAGGTCTCCAAGGCCTTTATCTCCATAAAGTCTCACTTTGCTAGCGCTCCCATCCTACATCGCCCCGATGTAGATAGGCCATTTATCATGGAGGTGGATGCCTCATCTGTTGGTGCTGGAGCAGTCCTCTTCCAAAAGGATGCTCAAGGTCGGAAGCATCCTTGCTTCTTCTTTTCTAAGACCTTCTCACCAGCAGAGAGGAATTATTCCATCGGGGACAGGGAGTTGCTAGCCATGAAGTTGGCTTTCTCGGAGTGGAGACATCTCTTGGAGGGAGCTCATTTTCCCTTCCAAGTCTACACAGATCACAAAAATTTGGTGTATCTGCAGACAGCCCAGCGGTTAAATTCTCGCCAGGCCAGATGGTCCTTGTTCTTCTCCCGGTTTCATTTCACCCTCCATTTCCTTTCTGGGGAGAAGAACATTCGTGACGATGCTCTCTCTCGCTCCGTTGTGTCATCTGTGGAGGAGGAAGAGGAGCCTCGGCTTATTGTCCCCACCGAGAGCCTGAGAACTATGGCCCCGTTTTCGCTAGAGTCTGTGCCTCCAGGCAAGACTTTTGTACCATCCGGTTTGCGACCGGAGGTTCTCTCTTGGGCACACTCGTCCAGGGTAGGTGGACATTTTGGTTCCAAAAGGACATCTGAGTCACTAGCGAGGACATACTGGTGGCCGCATATGGCTCGTGATGTCGCAGACTATGTTCGGGCGTGTGTCTCCTGCACCAAAAAGAAGTCTCCTCGACAATGGCCAGCTGGGTTATTATATCCTCTGCCGGTGGCAGATAGGCCCTGGGAGATGGTGGGGTGGACTTTGTGGTGGGTTTGCCTAAGTCTCGTGGCTGTACCATCATTTGGGTTATCACCGATCATTTTTCTAAAATGGTGCACTTGGTGCCGCTTCCACAGCTACCTTCCGCACGGGCCTTGGCAACATTGTTTATTAAACACATCTTCTGCCTACACGGTATGCCAGACAAAATTGTCAGTGACCGGGGTCCCCAGTTTGCATCTCGGTTCTGGAGAGAGCTTTGTCATCTTCTTAGTATTGAGTTAAATCTCTCTTCTGCTTATATTCCCGAGACGAATGGGTTGGTAGAGAGCGCCAACCAGACCTTGGTCACATATCTGAAACATTTTGTCTCAGCCAGGCAGGATGACTGGGCATCCTTGCTATCGTGGGCAGAGTTTGCACTGAACAACACTGTAGCCGACTCCACTGAACAGACGCCATTCCTCCTTAATTATGGTCAACATCCGCAGGTACCTGTGCCCATGCCCGTGTCTTCCACCGACTCCAGGGTGGCAGACTAGGCTGTGGAGGCATGGGACATTTGGGACCACACTCAGAATGCCATTTGGGCCTCCAAGGAGAGAATGAGGTCTTCTGCCGATGCACATCGGCGCCCCGCTTCAACCTTTGCTCCTGGCGATTTAGTGTGGCTCTCCGCCCGTAACATCAGGCTGCGTGTTGAGTCCACTAAGTTTGCTCCTTGCTACTTCGGTCCCTTCAAGGTCCTCGAACAGGTTAACCCTGTGGTCTACCGTCTAGCTCTTCCTCCACGCCTAGGTATCACCGACACCTTTCATGTGTCCCTCCTTAAGCCTGTATACATGTCCCGGTTTTCTGAGTCATCTGCTGGGACACCGGGTTCGTCTACAGATGATTACGAGGTGAACACTATTTTGGGGTACAAGGTGGTTCGTGGCAAAAGATTTTATTTGGTGGACTGGAAGGGTTACGGTCCTGAGGGTAGGTCCCTGGAGCATGCTGAGCGCATTCGGGCTCCGCAGCTCATTGCTGCCTTCGAATGTAGCGAGGCCTAAGGGGGGGGCCCTAGGAGGGGGGTAATGATATGGGTCGAGTTCCCTCCTCTGCACAGGGGGAATCTCGGTCCATCTCCGCTGCGGTCTCCCATTCTTCTCCTGCCACAGTGGAGCCTGCTCAGCGGAGATGTCGGTCCCAGCGTCTCTCTCAGTCTGACTCTGTGCTAAGAGTTACTGCTGCCTTTCCTGCTTCTGCCATTGAAGTCGGTGCTGGGCAGTGACGAGCAGATGCTTCTGGGTCTAAGTCCTGCTTTGCTTGTTCTGAGCATGCCCAGAGTAAGATCTCTCAGTGGAGATCGAGGGTCACATGATCTGATACTGCAGATAAGGTCATTGGCTCCTTCAGGAAGGTCCTGTAGGTGCTCATGCTCTGGTGTAGCTTCTCATTGGTCCTTCTAGGAAGGTCCTGTACGTGCTGCAGCTATTTAACCCTTTCGCGACATGCGCCGTACATGTACGGCGCATGTCGGGTCCCCTGCTTTGATGTGCGCTCCGGCGGTGAGCGCACATCAAAGTCGCGACATGTCAGCTGTTTTGTACAGCTGACATGTGCGCGCAATAGCGGCGGGTGAAATCGCTATTCACCCTCCGCTATTAACCTGTTAAATGCCGCTGTCAAATGCAGACAGCGGCATTTAACTACCGCATCCGGCCGGGCGGCCGGAAATGACGTCATCGCCGACCCCCGTCACATGATCGGGGGTCGGCGATGCATCAGGAAGGTAACCATAGAGGTCCTTGAGACCTCTATGGTTACTGATCACCGGTAGCTGTGAGCGCCCCCCTGTGGTCGGCGCTCACAGCACACCTGCATTTGAGCTACATAACAGCGATCTGATGATCGCTGTTATGTAGCAGAGCCGATCGGGCTGTGCGTGCTTCTAGCCTCCTTTGGAGGCTATTGAAGCATGGCAAAAGTGAAAAAAAAAAGCTTTTAAAAATGTGAAAAAAATATTAAAAATATAAAAGTTTAAATCACCCCCCTTTCGCCCCATCCTAAATAAAACAATAAAAAAAAAAATACACATATTTGGTATCGCCGCCTTCAGAATCACCCAATCTATCAATTAAAAAAAAGCGTTAACCTGATCGCTAAACAGCATAGCGAGAAAAAAATCAGAAACGCCACAATTAAGTTTATTTGGTCGCTGCGACATTGCGTTAAAATGCAATAACGGGCGATCAAAAGAACGCATCTGCGCCGAAATGGTATCATTAAAAACATCAGCTCGGCATGCAAAAAATAAGCCCTGACCCGACCCCAGATCACGAAAATTGGAGACGCTACGGGAATCGGAAAATGACACTTTTTTTTTTTTTTAAGCAAAGTTTGGAAATTTTTTTCACCACTTGGATAAAAAATAACCTAAACATGTTAGGTGTCTATGAACTCGTAATGACCTAGAGAATCATAATGGCAGGTCAGTTTTAGCATTTAGTGAACCTAGCAAAAAAGCCAAACAAAAAACAAGTGTGGGATTGCACTTTTTTTGCAATTTCACCGCACTTGGAATTTTTTTCCCGTTTTCTACTACACAACATGGTAAAACCAATGATGTTGTTCAAAAGTACAACTCGTCCCGCAAAAAATAAGCCCTCACATGGCCATATTGACGGAAAAATAAAAAAGTTATGGCTCTGGGAAGGAGGGGAGCGAAAAACAAAAACACAAAAACGAAAAAGGGCCGCGGCATGAAGGGGTTAAGGTTCGCATGACCGCACGGCCATGCACTAGTATTGTTCTTTGTTAAGTGCTTTGCGCCAGTGTGGTCACGAGAGTATGTGTTCAGGGACCTGGCTGAAATAAGCCCCTAGAATGCTGGCACCTCCGGCGAGGAGTTTGTGTCTGAATGTGTTCAGGGACCCAGCTGAAATAAGCCCCTAGAATGCTGGCACCTCCGGCGAGGAGTTTTGTGTGCATGCGTGACCACTGACTGCTCTCTGTGTGGGCAGTTAGCCTGTGCCTCTGTGAAGCCTAACAGGGCACAGTGCTTTTCTTTCTAGACTACTCGGTGAAGTAATTGAGTTAGTCCATACCGCCATATCGTGCCGCCATTGCTAGCAGCAGGTAATCCTGCACGGTGGACCCCGGGCTGCGAACGCACCAATATCAATAAAAACATCTCTATTTATTCGGTGCATTCCGCTAGCCATAACAGATATGTCACGCAAAATACTTAATAAGTAACATTTCCCACATGTCTACTTTACATCAGCACAATCTTGGAACTAAATGTTTTTTTGTTAGGGAGTTATAAGGGTTAAAAGTTGACCAGAAATTTCTCATTTTTACAACACCATTTTTTTTAGGGACCACATCTCATTTGAAGTCATTTTGAGGGATCTCTATGATAGAAAATACCCAAGTGTGCCATCATTCTAAAAACTGCACCCCTCAAGGTGCTCAAAACCACATTCAAGAAGTTTATTAACCCTTCAGGTGTTTCACAGGAATTTTGGAATGTTTAAATAAAAATGAACATTTAACTTTTTTCACAGAAAATTTATTTCAGCTCCAATTTGTTTTATTTTACCAAGGGTAACAGGAGAAAATGGACCCCAAAAGTTGTTGTACAATTTGTCCTGAGTACGCTGATACCAAATTTGTGGGGGTACACCACTGTTTGGGCGCATGGCAGAGCTCAGAAGGAAAGGAGCGCCATTTGACTTTTCAATGCAAAATTGACTGGAATTAAGATGGGACGACATGTTGAGTTTGGAGAGCCCCTGATGTGCCTAAACTTTGAAACCCCCACAAGTGACACCGTTTTGGAAAGTAGACCCCATTAGGAACTTATTTAGATGTGTGGTGAGCACTTTGACCCAACAAGTGCTTCACAGAAGTTTATAATGCTGAGCCGTAAAAATAAAAAATCATATTCTTTCACACAAATGATCTTTTCGCCCCCAATTTTTTATTTTCCCAAGGGTAAGAGAAGAAATTGGACCCCAAAAATAGTTGTGCAATTTGTCCTGAGTACGCTGATACCTGATATGTGGGTGTAAACCATTGTTTGGGTGCATAGCAGAGCTCGGAAGGGAAGGAGCGCCATTTGACTTTTCAATGCAAAATTGACTAGAATTGAGATGGGACGCCATGCTGCGTTTGGAGAGCCCCTGATGTGCCTAAACATTAAAACCCCCACAAGTGACACCATTTTGGAAAGTAGACCCCTTAAGGAACTTATCTAGATGTGTGGTGAGCACTTTCACCCAACAAGTGTTTCACAGAAGTTTATAATGCAGAGCCGTAAAAATAAAAAATCATATTTTTTCACAAAAATTAACTTTTCGCCCCAATTTTTTATTTTCCCAAGGGTAAGAGAAGAAATTAGACCACAAAAGTAGTGTTGAGCAATACCTTCCGATATTTGAAAGTATCGGTATCGGATGGTATCGGCCGATATCTGAAAAATATTGGATATCGCCGATACTGATACCCGATACCAATACAAGTCAAAGGGACACAAGTATCGAAAGGTATCCTGGATGGTTCCCAGGGTCTGAAGGAGGGGAAACTCTCCTTCAGGCCCTGGGATCCATATTCATGTGTAAAATAAAGAATAAAAATAAAAAATAGGGATATACTCACCCTCTAACGGTGCCCTGGTTGTAACTGCTGCAACCGGCAGCCTCCGTTCCTAAGAATGAGCGAGTGAAGGACCTTCGATGACGTTGCGGCTTGTGATTGGTCATGTGACCGCTCATGTGACCGCTCACGTGACCAATCACAAGCCGTGACGTCATCGCAGGTCCTTCACTCGCTCATTCTTAGGAACGGAGGCTGCCGGTTGCACGTCTGAGGTCCAGGCTCCGTCGGAGGGGTGAGTATATCCATAGTTTTTATTTTTATTCTTTATTTTTTACATGAATATGGATCCCAGGGCCTGAAGGAGAGTCTCCTCTCCCCCAGACCCTGGGAACCATACACTGGGAACTTCCGATTCCGATATCACAAAAATATCGGAACTCGGTATCGGAATTCCGATACCGCAAATATCGGCCGATACCGGATACTTGCGGTATCAGAATGCTCAACACTACACAAAAGTTGTTGTGCAATTTGTCCTGAGTACGATGATACCCCATATGTGGGGGTAAACCACTGTTTGGGCGCATAGCAGAGCTCGGTAGGGAACGAGCGCCATTTTACTTTTCAATGCAAAATTGACTGGAATTGAGATGGGACACCATGTTGCGTTTGGAGAGCCCCTGATGTGCCTAAACATTGAAACCCCCCACAAGTGACACCATTTTGGAAAGTAGACCCCTTAAGGAACTTATCTAGATGTGTGGTGAGCACTTTGACCCAACAAGTGCTTCACAGAAGTTTATAATGCAGAGCCGTAAAAATAAAAAATCATATTTTTTCACAAAAATTATCTTTTCTCCGCCAATTTTTAATTTTCCCAAGGGTAAGAGAAGAAATTAGACCGTGAAAGTTGTTGTCCAATTTGTCCTGAGTACGCTGATACCCCATATGTGGGGGGGGACATTGTTTGGGCGCAGAGCAGAGCTTGGAAGGGAAGGAGTGCCATTTTACTTTTCAATGCAAAATTGACTGGAATTAAAATGGGATGCCATGTTGCGCTTGGAGAGCCCCTGATGTGCCTAAACATTGAAACCCCCACAAGTGACACCATTTTGGAAAGTAGACCCCCTAAGGAACTTATCTAGATGTGTGGTGAGCACTTTGACCCAACAAGTGCTTCACAGAAGTTTAAAGTGCAGAGCTGTAAAATTAAAAAAATCACATTTTTTCACAAAAATGATTTTTTGCCCCCATTTTTTTATTTTCCCAAGGGTAAGAGAAGAAATTAGACCATGATAGTTGTTGTCCAATTTGTCCTGAGTACGCTGATACCCCATATGTGGGGGGGAACATTGTTTGGGCGCATGGCAGAGCTCGGAAGGGAAGGAGCGCCATTTGGAATGCAGACTTAGATGGATTGGTCTGCAGGGTCACGTTACATTTGCAGAGCCCCTGATGTACCCAAACAGTAGAACCCCCCCACAAGTGACTCCATATTGGAAACTAGACCTCCCAAGGAACTTATCTAGATGTGTTGTGAGAACTTTGAACCCCCAAGTGTTTCAATACAGTTTACAACGCAGAGCTGTGAAAATAAAAAAATCTTTTTTTCCCACAAAAATGATTTTTAGCCCCCCAAATTTTTATTTTCCCAAGGATAGCAAGAGAACTTGGACCCCAAGAGTGGTTGCCCAATTTGTCCCGAGTACGCTGATACCCCTTATGTTGGGGTAAACCCCTGTTTGGGCGCACGGGAGAGCTCGGAAGGGAAGGAGCACTGTTTTACTTTTTCAAAGCAGAATTGGCTGGAATTGAGATCGGACGCCATGTCACGTTTGGAGAGCCCCTGATGTGCCTGAACAGTGGATACTCCCCAATTCTACCTGAAACCCTAATCCAAACACACCCTTAACCCTAATCCCAACGGTAACCCTAACCACACCCCTAACCCTGAAACACCCCTAATTCTAATCCCAACCCTAATCCCAACCGTAAATGTAATCCAAACCCTAACTTTAGCCCCAACCCTAACCCTATTTTAGCCCCAACCCTAACCCTAACTTTAGCCCCAACACTAACCCTAACTTTAGGTCCAACCCTAGCCCCAACACTAAACCTAGCCCTAACCCTAACCCTAGCCCAAACTCTAGCCTTAACCCTAACCCTAGCCCTAACCCTAGCCCTAACCCTAACCCTAATGGGAAAATGGAAATAAATACATTTTTTTAATTTTTTTATTTTTCCCTAACTAAGGGGGTGATGAAGGGGGGTTTGATTTACTTTTATAGCATTTTTTATATCGGATTTTTATGATTCGCAGCTGTCACACACTAAAAGACCCTTTTTATAGCAAAAAAAGTTTTTGCGTCTCCACATTTTGAGACCTATAATTTTTCCAAATTTTGGTCCACAGAGTCATATGAGGTCTTGTTTTTTGTGGGACAAGTTGACATTTTTATTGGTAACATTTTCGGACACGTGACAGTTTTTGATCACTTTTTAATCCGATTTTTGTGAGGCAGAATGACCAAAAACCAGCTATTCATGAATGTCTTTTGGAGGAGGCATTTATACCATTCCACGTTGGGTAAAATTGATGAAGCAGTTTTATTCTTCGTGTCAGTACGATTACAGCGATATCTCATTTATATATTTTTTTATATTTTGGCGCTTTTATGCGATAAAAGCTATTTTATAGAAAAAATAATTATTTTGGCATCACTTTATTCTGAGGACTATAACTTTTTTATTTTTTTGCTTATGATGCTGTATGGCAGCTCTTTTCTTGCGGGACAAGATGACGTTTTCAGCGGTACCATGGTTATTTATATCTGTCTTTTCGATCACATGTTATTCCACTTTTTGTTTGGCGGTATGATAATAAAGCATTGTTTTTTGACTAGTTTTTTTTTTTTCTTATAGTGTTCACTGAAGGGGTTAACTAGTGGGACAGTTTTATAGGTTGGGTCGTTACGGACGCGGCGATACTAAATATGTGTGCTTTTATTGTTTGTTTGTTTTTTAGATAAAGAAATGTATTTATGGGAATAATCTTTTTTTTTCTTTATTAAGGAATTTTTTTTTTTTTTACACATGTGGAATTTTTTTTTTTAACCTTTTTACTTTGTCCCAGAGGGGGACATCACAGATCGCCAATTTGACAGTTTGCACAGCACTCTGTCAGATCGGCGATCTGACATACCACCGTGCAGGCTTACCAGCGCCTGCTGTGGATCCTGACGTACTCCCTGCAGGACCCGGATGCAGCCCCGTGGCCATTTTGGATCCGAGGACTGCAGGGAGGAGACGCTCGGTACAAGGTGAGTACATCACCTTGTACCGATCGTCTCAGGGAAGCACGCAGGGAGCACCCTCCCTGCGCGATGCTTCCCTGTACCGCCGGTACACTGCAATCATGTTTGATCGCAGTGTGCTGGGGGTTAATGTGCCGGGGGCGGTCCGTGACCGCTCCTGGCACATAGTTCTGGATGTCAGCTGCGATAGTCAGCTGACACCCGGCCGCGATCGGCCGCGCTCCCCCCGTGAGAGCGGCCGATCGCATATGATGTACTATTCCATCAGTGGGAATTAAGGCCCACCCCACCTCGACGGGATAGTACGTCATATGGGATTAAGGGGTTAAGCAAAAAAAATTTTTACTCCCCAAGGGGGAAATGTTTGTCAGCCCATGCACATTGAGAATGGGCATTACAAGTTTAGGAGACCCGCTCCTTTAAATTGGGCCTAGTTTTTAATGAGGCCTTCCTCAACGTCTCATCACTCTCCAACACTAGATCACCAGGGTTAACGTGTTCCATGCTGCTACAGCCAGTCAATTTTTGGCAAGGGTGTCTATGATGCCCATAAAATAGTTTTTAAAAATATAACCCCCATGAGGTATTGTTTGTCAACCCTTGCACTTAATGTATGCACATTACAAGTCTACGAGACCCACTCTTTTTAATTGGGCCTAGTTTTTAATGAGGCCTTTCTCAATGTCTCATCATTCTCCGCCACTAGATCACCAAGGTTAACGTGTTTTTTTCCGCAACAGCCTGTCAATTTTTGGCAAGGGTGTCTATGATGCCCATTAAATATTTTTTTCAAATGTACTCCCCATAGGGTAATATTTGTCATCCCATTCACTTAGTGTATGGGCATTAGGAGTCTAGCAGTCTAGGACAGTTTTTTTTATGAGGCCCTCCTCCATGTTTCTTTTAAGTGGGATTGGACTGCGTGAAAATGTGGGTCAAGGTGGCCCTTGCAGTTAATACATAAGAAAACAGTATGGCAGGATGAACTGAATAAAGTGAAGTGGGTTTTCCTGTGGCCATCCAGTACCTGGGCTCAAAGGCCTATTGGGGTGCACATGACTTGAAAGCAGGGCAGGCCTTGCAGTCAATACAGTCATGAATCCCAATGGCTAGGGATAGCACAGGACAAGCAAAGTACAAATATATTACGGACGAGCTCTAGGGTGATGGAACCTGGGCTGACCGCTGCCCTACGCCTGACAAACGCAACTAGAGATAGCCAGGGAGCGTGCCTACGTTGGTTCTAGACGCCACGCACCAGCCTAAGAGCTAACTAGCACTGCAGAGAAAATAAAGACCTAACTTGCCTCCAGAGGAATGAACCCCAAAAGATATAGTTGCCCCCCACATGTATTGACGGTGAAATGAGAGGAAGGCACACACATAGAGATGATATATATAGTTTTATCAAATTGAGGCCCGCTGTAAACTAGAAAGCAGAACGATACAAAAGGGGACTGAGCGGTCAGCAAAAAACCCTAATCAAAAAAACCATCCTGAGATTACAAGAACCCATGTGCCAACTCATGGCACATGGGGAGAACCTCAGTCCACTAGAGCTACCAGCTAGCATAGAGACATAATAAGCAAGCTGGACAAAAAACCAAACAACTGAAAATCAGCACTTAGCTTATAATGAGAGATCTGGGAGCAGGTAGGCAGGAACCAAACAGAGCACATCTGAATACATTGATAGCCGGCAAGGGAATGACAGAAAGGCCAGGTAAAATAGGAAACACCCAGCCACTGATGGACAGGTGGAAACCAAAGGCCGCAACCCACCAAAGTCACCCAGTACCAGCAGTAACCACCAGAGGGAGCCCACAAACAGAATCCACAACAGTACCCCCCCCTTGAGGAGGGGTCACCGAACCCTCACGAGAACCCCCAGGGCGATCAGGGTGAGCTCTATGGAAGGCGCGGACCAAATCAGTCGCATGAACATCGGAGGAAACCACCCAGGAATTATCCTCCTGACCATAACCCTTCCACTTAACCAAATACTGGAGTTTGCGTCTGGAAACACGAGAATCCAAGATCTTCTCAACAACATACTCCAATTCTCCCTCCACCAGCACCGGAGCAGGAGGCTCAACCGAAGGAACAACGGGCACCTCATACCTCCGCAACAACGACCGATGGAACACATTATGAATAGCAAACGATGCTGGGAGATCCAAACGAAAAGATACAGGGTTAAGAATCTCCGAGATCCTATAAGGACCGATGAACCGAGGCTTGAACTTAAGAGAAGAGACCTTCATAGGGACAAAACGAGAAGACAACCACACCAAATCCCCAACAAGAAGTCGGGGACCCACGCGGCGACGGCGATTAGCAAACTGCTGAGTCTTCTCCTGAGATAACTTCAAATTGTCCACCACCTGATTCCAAATCTGATGTAGCCTGTCCACCACCACGTCCACTCCAGGACAATCCGAAGGCTCCACCTGACCAGAGGAAAAACGAGGATGAAACCCCGAATTACAAAAAAAAAGGAGAGACCAACGTGGCAGAACTAGCCCGATTATTAAGAGCAAATTCGGCCAGTGGCAAAAAAGCAACCCAGTCATCTTGATCAGCAGAAACAAAACACCTCAAATAAGTTTCCAAGGTCTGATTAGTTCGCTCCGTCTGGCCATTCGTCTGAGGATGGAATGCAGACGAGAAAGACAAATCAATGCCCATCTTGGCACAAAACGTCCGCCAAAATCTAGACACAAACTGGGATCCCCTGTCAGAAACGATATTCTCCGAAATCCCATGCAAACGAACCACGTTCTGAAAAAATAAAGGGACCAACTCAGAGGAGGAAGGCAACTTAGGCAAGGGCACCAAATGAACCATCTTAGAAAAGCGGTCACACACAACCCAGATAACGGACATTTTCTGTGAAACCGGGAGATCAGAAATAAAATCCATGGAAATGTGCGTCCAAGGCCTCTTCGGGATGGGCAAGGATAACAACAACCCACTGGCCCGAGAACAGCAAGGCTTAGCTCGAGCACACACTTCACAAGACTGCACAAAGGTACGCACATCCCTAGACAAGGAAGGCCACCAAAAAGACCTGGCCACCAAGTCTCTAGTACCAAATATTCCAGGATGACCAGCCAACACAGAAGAATGGACCTCGGAGATGACTCTACTGGTCCAATCATCCGGAACAAACAGTCTTTCTGGTGGACAACGATCCGGTTTATCCACCTGAAACTCCTGCAATGCACGTCGCAAGTCTGGGGATACGGCGGACAATATTACCCCATCCCTAAGGATACCAGTAGGCCCAGAGTCTCCAGGAGAGTCAGGCACAAAACTCCTGGAAAGAGCATCTGCCTTCACATTCTTTGAACCTGGCAGGTATCAAACCACGAAATTGAAACGAGAAAAAAACAACGACCAACGAGCCTGTCTAGGATTCAAACGCCTGGCAGACTCAAGGTAAATGAGATTCTTGTGATCAATCAAGACCACCACACGATGTTTAGCACCCTCAAGCCAATGACGCCACTCCTCAAATGCCCACTTCATGGCCAAAAGCTCCCGATTACCCACATCATAATTGCGCTCGGCGGGCGAGAATTTTCTAGAGAAGAATGCACATGGCTTCATCACCGAGCCATTAGAACTTCTCTGTGACAAAACCGCCCCCGCTCCAATCTCGGAAGCATCAACCTCAACCTGAAAGGGAAGAGAAACATCTGGTTGACACAACACAGGAGCAGAAGAAAACCGGCGCTTAAGTTCCTGAAAGGCCTCCACGGCCGCAGGAGACCAATCAGCAACATCAGCACCCTTTTTAGTCAAATCAGTCAAAGGTTTAACAATACTGGAAAAATTAGCAATGAACCGACGATAAAAATTAGCAAACCCCAAGAACTTCTGAAGGCTCTTAACAGATGTAGGTTGTGTCCAGTCACAAATCGCCTGAACCTTGACGGGATCCATCTCAATAGTAGAAGGAGAAAAAATGTACCCCAAAAAAGAAATCTTCTGGACTCCGAAGAGACACTTTGAGCCCTTCACAAACAGAGAATTGGCCCGCAGAACCTGAAACACCTTCCTGACCTGTAGAACATGAGACTCCCAGTCATCAGAAAACACCAAAATATCATCCAAATACACAATCATAAACTTATCCAGATATTCACGGAAAATATTGTGCATAAAGGACTGAAAGACTGACGGAGCATTGGAGAGTCCAAAAGGCATTACCAAATACTGAAAATGGCCCTCAGGCGTATTAAATGCGGTTTTCCACTCATCACCCTGTTTTATCCGCACCAGATTATACGCACCGCGAAGATCTATCTTAGTGAACCACCTAGCCCCCTTAATGCGAGCAAACAAATCAGTCAATAATGGCAATGGATACTGATACTTGACTGTAATCTTATTCAGAAGGCGATAATCTATACGAGGCCTCAGGGAACCATCTTTTTTTGCCACAAAAAAAAACCTGCTCCCAGAGGGGACGAAGATGGACGAATATGTCCCTTTTCCAAGGACTCCTTAATATAATTCCACATAGCAGTATGCTCTGGCAGTGACAGATTAAATAAACGACCCTTAGGGAACTTACTGCCAGGAATCAATTCTATAGCACAGTCACAATCTCTATGCGGAGGGAGCGAATTGAGCTTAGGCTCCTCAAAAACATCCCTATAGTCAGACAAAAACGCAGGGATCTCAGAAGGAGTAGATGAAGCGATTGAAATCGGAGGTGCATCATCATGAACCCCCTGACATCCCCAGCTTAACACAGACATTGTTTTCCAGTCCAGGACAGGATTATGAGTTTGTAACCATGGCAGACCAAGCACTAGTACATCATGTAAATTATAAAGTACAAGGAAGCGAATCACCTCCTGATGAACGGGAGTCATGCGCATGGTCACTTGTGTCCAATACTGCTGTTTATTCATAGCCAATGGTGTAGAGTCAATTCCCTTCAGAGGAATAGGAACTTCCAGAGGTTCCAGACTAAAACCGCAGCGTTTAGCAAATGACCAATCCATAAGACTCAGGGCAGCGCCCGAATCCACATAGGCATCGACGGAAATGGAAGACAGTGAAAAAATCAGAGTCACAGACAAAATGAACTTAGGCTGCAGAGTACCAATGGCAAAAGATTTATCAACCCTTTTTGTGCGTTTAGAGCATGGTGATATAACATGAGCTGAATCACCACAATAGAAACACAATCCATTTTTCCGCCTATAATTTTGCCGTTCACTTCTGGACTGAATTCTATCACATTGCATAGTCTCAGGTGCCTGTTCAGAAGACACCGCCAACTGGTGCACGGGTTTGCGCTCCCGTAAACGCCGATCAATCTGAATGGCCATAGCCATAGACTCATTCAGACCTGTAGGCGTAGGGAACCCCACCATAATATCCTTAATGGCCTCAGAAAGACCATTTCTGAAGTTTGCAGCCAGGGCGCACTCATTCCACTGAGTAAGCACCGACCATTTCCGAAACTTCTGACAATATATTTCCGCTTCATCATGCCCCTGAGAGAGGGCTAATAAAGCCTTTTCAGCCTGAATCTCCAGGTTAGATTCCTCATAGAGCAATCCCAATGCCAGAAAAAACACATCCACACTGAGCAATGCAGGATCCCCTGGTGCCAATGCAAATGCCCAATTCTGAGGGTCGCCCCGCAGGAAAGATATTACAATCTTGACCTGTTGAGCAGGGTCTCCAGAGGAGCGAGATTTTAAAGAAAGAAACAATTTACAATTGTTCCTGAAATTCAGGAAGGTAGATCTATCTCCAGAAAAGAACTCTGGAATAGGAATTCTAGGTTCAGACATGGGAGTGTGAACAACAAAATCCTGTATGTTTTGAACTTTTGCCGCGAGATTACTCAGGCTGGAAGCCAAACTCTGGACATCCATGTTAAACAGCTAAGATCAGAGCCATTCAAGGGTTAAGAGGAGGTAAGAAGCAGCTAGACAGCAATTAAGGGCTAGGCAGCAAAACTCTGAAGGGAAAAAAAAAAAATTTCCCTTAAACACTTCTCTTTCTCCTGCTTCAGCCCAAACAATTAACACTTTGTGGGCCGGCTATACTGTCATGAATCCCAATGGCTAGGGATAGCACAGGACAAGCAAAGTACAAATATATTACGGACGAGCTCTAGGGTGATGGAACCTGGGCTGACTGCTGCCCTACGCCTGACAAACGCAACTAGAGATAGCCAGGGAGCGTGCCTACGTTGGTTCTAGACGCCACGCACCAGCCTAAGAGCTAACTAGCACTGCAGAGAAAATAAAGACCTCACTTGCCTCCAGAGGAATGAACCCCAAAAGATATAGTTGCCCCCCACAAGTATTGACGGTGAAATGAGAGGAAGGCACACACATAGAGATGATATATATAGTTTTAGCAAATTGAGGCCCGCTGTAAACTAGAAAGCAGAACGATACAAAAGGGGACTGAGCGGTCAGCAAAAAACCCTAATCAAAAAAACCATCCTGAGATTACAAGAACCCATGTGCCAACTCATGGCACCTGGGGAGAACCTCAGTCCACTAGAGCTACCAGCTAGCATAGAGACATAATAAGCAAGCTGGACAAAAAACCAAACAACTGAAAATCAGCACTTAGCTTATCCTGAGAGATCTGGGAGCAGGTAGGCAGGAACCAAACAGAGCACATCTGAATACATTGATAGCCGGCAAGGGAATGACAGAAAGGCCAGGTAAAATAGGAAACACCCAGCCACTGATGGACAGGTGGAAACCAAAGGCCGCAACCCACCAAAGTCACCCAGTACCAGCAGTAACCACCAGAGGGAGCCCACAAACAGAATCCACAACACAATACATAAGAAAACAGTAAGGGGGATTACAAAATGACTAATGTGAAGTGTATTTTCTTGTGGCCATCCAGTATCTGGGTTCAAAGGATTCTTGGGGTGCATGTGACTTGATAGCACGGCAGGTCTCACATTCAATGCAACATTTTTCAGGAAGCCCTCCTGTACCTCTCGTGAAATGGGTATTGGGGTGTGTCGTAATTCTTGGCAGCCCAGCTACTCACTGCAAAGGCAATAGCAGCATTAGAGACCCACTGTTTAATAATGGCCCTTTAGAATATTAATGCCACCTGATGCCCCTCTAAAAATAGGCTTTGTGACTTTAAGAGTCCATCCTTCATAAATGAAACAAGATGTGTCACCTTATGTGTCACACAACACATGGCCAGCTAGGGTAGTTAAATGTTACAATGTCATTTCCCAGAATTTCTTCAGAATTTCTTTTAGTCTATGCATGATGAAGGGACCTGAGTAGTCTCGAAAGCTTGCAATTTGTTACCATCTTTCCAGTTAGCCATTAAAAAGATATCAACCACTGAGAACTCTCAATTCTAAATATTTCCCAGTGAATGCATTTGTATTGATTGAAACAATACTAAAGTTGAAAAACACATAAAAAATGCTGCGTGTGAACATATCCCAAGTGGTGAAGGAAAATTTAGATCTGGGGTAAATTATTTTGCCTTATATAAGTCATTACCCTGGAAAGGATGTACCTCAACATATTTCCCAGCAAAATCTATTTTGGTTTTGTTTTTGTATGTTTTTTGATGCACCTGTAAAAATGGCATGAAACTTTGACAACATTGCTTACAGCAGTTACTGAAGAGTCAGAAATTCTTCCAAGGGCGATCCCCATAATGTTCCAGTGTCATTTGAGCAGTGTTCCCATCATTTTGAGATGTTTTGATACCTTAAAAGGACCCCCGGGGGATCGCGATAAAAATACTCGGTTTTCCCATAGACTTACACCATGTTCCAAATTATTATGCAAATTATATTTTTCTCGGATTTTCCTAAATGGTCGGTGCAAATGACAGTCAGTCTAATAAAAGTCATCACCCATTAGAGTATACATAGAATGTTATTGAAGAAACCTCCCAATGATTACAGAATAATCTCCAAAATGAATAAAAACTCAAAATTCACTGTTCCAAATTATGAGGCACAGTAGAATTTCTAAACATTTGATATCTTTTAAAGAACTGAAAATGCTCATTTGTGGAATTTGAAGCATGAGGAGGTCACATTCACTGAACAAAAAAGATTTTTAACTCCAAAACATCCTAACAGGCCAAGTTACATGTTAACATTGGAACCCTTCTTTGATATCACCTTCACAATTCTTACATCCATTGAATTGTGAGATTTTGGAGAGTTTCTGCTTGTATTTCTTTGCATGAAGTCAGAATAGCCTCCCAGAGCTGCTGTTTTGACGTGAACTGCCTCCCACTCTCATAGATCTTTTGCTTGATGATACTCCAAATGTTCTCTATAGGGTTGAGGTCAGGGGAAGATGGTGGCCAGTGCAACACCATGAGTTTATCTCCTTTTATGCCCATAGAAGACAATGACTCAGAGGTACACTTTGCAGCATGAGATGATGCATTGCCATGCATGAAGATGATTTTGCTCCTGAAGGCACGTTTCTGCTTTTTAGACCATGGAGGAAAGTTGTCAGTCAGAAACTCTTGAAACACCCTTTTTTTGGGGGACAATTTGAATCTCCCTTTTTTTGGGGGAAGACTGCACCACAACTCAGGCCCAGTGTATAACACAACATAATGTAAGTGGCAGAACGTGGCTGGCTGATATACGACAAACTAACAGAACTGACGTATATCCACTTTGTGACAATTTGAATCTCCTTTTTTGAGGGGGAGACTGCACCACAACTCAGGCCCAGTGTATAACACAACACAATGTAAGTGGCAGAACGTGGCTGGCTGATATACGACAAACTAACAGAACTGACCTATATCCACTTTGTGACAATTTGAAACACCCTTTTTTGGGGGGAGACTGCACAGCAACTCAGGCCCAGTGTATAACACAACACAATGTAAGTGGCAGAACGTGGCTGGCTGATATACGACAAACTAACAGAACTGACATATATCCACTTTGTGACAATTTGAATCTCCTTTTTTGGGGGGGAGACAGCACCACAACTCAGGCCCAGTGTGTAACACAACACAATGTAAGTGGCAGAAAGTATCTGGAAGATCTGAAAAAATCCAAGGACTGTAGTACAATTTCAATCTCCCTACAATGATCTCAGGGCAAGTATGGCAGCAATACAAAGGACTGCTGCACACAAAAGTATGGACAAATAAACAAGATAACTGCAGAAAGGAGCAACAGGATTTTTGCTTTTAAAAAAGCAGTTGCTTTGCACAGCAGTGTGCAAACAGCAATGCAGCTATCAGGGAGCCTTATAAAGCAGCCTAATAAGCTACAGAGCTGATGCACAAAAATATACCCTCCACTGTCCCTGCAAAAAAAAGGTGGTGTTGGACAGTGGAAATCGCTACAGCACAATCGGTTCGGGGGTTAATCTTCCCTCCCTAACTATGTCCCTTCTTCTGATGAAGCTGCAGCAACCTCTCCCTATGCTAAGACAGGCAGAAGTAAGATGGCGGTCGGCGTGCACGCCACTTTATACCCCCTGTGACGCTGCAGAAAGCAAGCCAATCACTGTCATGCCCTTCTCTAAGATGGTGGGGACCGAGACCTATGTCATCACGCTGCCCACACTCTGCGTCCTCCGTCATTGGCTGAGAAATGGCGCTGATTGCGTCATACGAAATGCGACTTTGACGCAAAGATCGCCGACCGCATGGCCGATCCCACACTAGGATCGGGTCGGGTTTCATGAAACCCGACTTTGCCGAAAGTCGGCGATTTTTGAATTTGTCCGATCCGTTTCACTCAACCCTATTAGTAACATCTAAAGCCTACAGGTTTGAATAGTGGATATTTATGTCTATTTAAGCGGGAACAATAATTTGCTAAAATATATGTGCAAACTACTAATGGATATTTGTAGTTTTATTCCCAAGTCACTTATTCAAGTTCAGGTATTACATTGGTATTTAATACCATTTCCATATATTTTCGTTTCAATCAAAAATTTGTGTCATTAGTATTTTGTACAAATTTTGCTAGATTAAATTCATAGATGTGGCTCAGAAAACAAAAAAAAATATGTGAATGTAAAAATATTGTATTTCCCAAAATGTATCAATATAATAATCAGGAATATAATATTTAAGTGTTAACTTGTTACTTGAAGAAGTGAACTTATTCAACCTTGGTTCTAGTTTAAATCCATTTATCCCTTTTGTTCTTAATGTGCCAAGAATTCAAAGTCTAAATTAATTTATGACAATATTATGTAGTATTTTTTAAAATTGAGGTAATTTATTGCTCTGGATTGACCTTTTCAGTATTCTGTAATATAACTGACCTTCAATTTTCTCTCAGTTTCCTACTTCTAGTTCACAAAGTTATAGAAAAGAGCAGTTAACCAATCCAAATGCAATAATAAAAGGTCAAATTTACACAACACTGTTGAAAGAGTGAATTGGTTAATCCATCAAAGTATGGATTTGATCAAATGCCTATGAAATTTAAAAAAATCCTACTTTTATATGTACCACACAATCCTCATAAATGTAAGCTATTTGTTTCCTAAGCTTAGAAAATTGTGTTAGGTTACAATAAGACACAAAAAGTAAAACAAAAAAAATAAATTACAGTAAAAAGTTAAATATTGTGTATACTTAATTTCCCCCCAAAACTGTAACACTTAAGATCACATAAAGAAAAATAATTCTCATGATACCTTAAAATTTACTGAGATACAGAATAGTGAAGAGTATTTTGAAATCCCTCAGTTGTAGCGTTGGATTAGATCTACAGATGAGAAGATCGATCCGCAAAGGATTGAGGTTGCATCACATTTCCTAAACCTCACACTTTCACATCAATTCTAACATTTTGATATTTTTTGTGGGGTACAAAAACAATTGCACAGCACCATTTTCCACACTACTGGAGCATCAGAGAGCAGGTAACCATCATTTTGCATTGCTGTGTCGGCTTCCCCTTAATGCCCTGTAGCTAAGAAATCTTACTGATTATCATACCTGGTCATCAGTACCTGGTCCATCACAGACTTATGGGCAGCAAGGTCCTGTCTTTCTCACCTGTAAAGTGGAAGCTCTTATGGTCAGTGAGGTTCTCTCTCTCTTCTATTTTACATTTTTTTTAGCAAACCACATACTTTCTGGTATTGAAATTTGCACACATTTATTTTCCGTAAATACATATATTTTTTTAATTCATCAAAGTATGCAAAGTAATGATTCAAAAGAAACAAACATCTCTAATTTGATTACATTTGGATGAGGATGCATGATTTTTTAATCAGTTCAATAAACTCCCCTTTGTAGCTAAATTAAAAAAAAACAAAGCAAATTGTAATTGATAATGGGTATGTGCATTCTAATTACTACTAGTGATGAGCGAGTATACTCGTTGCTCGGGTTCTCCCGATCACGCTCAGGTGGTCTCTGAAAATTTTTCAGTGCTTGGAGATTTCGTTTTCGTTGCCGCAGCACCTTTGGGAATAAGGTTGCACCCAGTAACACGTCAATAGTCCCATTCATATCAAAACCTCGTGCGTCTCTGAATTCGAGCTGTTTGCCATGTGGGAGTACCAAATGTTTGTGTTGCATCTCTATTGGGAAAGGTGCACGTAAATTCAAATCCAACACGACGGGCAATATGTTTTTAATCAACTCATCTGTTAACTGTCAAACTACTCATGTAGTCTATCTGATTGAATGTGGTTGCGGTCTACAATATGTAGGCCGCACCAGACAAACGATGCATGCGAGACTAAATAAACATAGACAGAACATAAAAAATGGCTCCATGTTACACAGCCTATCGAAGCATTTTTTATTGATGCACCAAAAAAATTGGAAAGCGATGCAACTAACAATTATTGAACATATACCTGAGTATGTAACAGACGTTTGAGTAGTTTAATAAAATAAGAAAGCTTCTGGATTTTTAAGCTTGGTACACTGGCTCCTGAGGGTCTGAACCTCATGATTGAGAAAGCTACTAACTAGACGTCTATTTGTATTTTTTCCTTATTTTTTATGATAATTTTTTATGCTGATTTTTTATTATTATTACTCTGGTGATCATTTTTATTGTGTATTCTTATTTTTTCTTCTAATTGTTTTTTATTAGGCAATTTGTTGCTGCTAAAATCTTGTAACAAATGATATATGCCCACTATCTGTATGTTATATTTGCTGCTTTGCTGCTAAAATGTTGTAATAAATTATACATGCCCACTTTTTGTATGTTACATTTGCATATGTAATTACCACTGTTCTGTGATTTGTCCTTGTAAGGTTAAATACTGCTTCCTTGCATATCATTAATAAATATCCACCTGAAGAAGACGGCGTACGCTGTTGAAACGCGTTGTGGTTTTACTCTAACTGGTGTCTGTGTTCTCCTTTTGCGCTCCTGAGTCCGGATATTCTGTTCCTGTTGAATACTTTCGCAAGGCACCCTATATATATATAGAGAGAGAGAGAAAATTTGGAACAGCACCAAACACAGTACCTCAAAAGAGTGCACGCATCTCCAGCCAGCAATCTCAGAAGGCTCCTTACAACAGTAGGAAAAAAGGGGGAAACAGCACAGCAGACTTCCAGAAAAAAAGTGATGTTTATTGCCCAAATGGCGTGGCGACATTTCGGATACAATGCTTTCTCAAGCATACACAGGGTGGGCCACTTTTATGGATGCACCTAAATAAAATGTGAATGGTTGGTGATATTAACTTCCTGTTTGTGGCACATTAGTATATGGGAGGGGGAAAAACTTTCCAAGATGGGTGGTGACCATAGCGGTCCTTTTGAAGTCAGCCATTTTGGATCCAACTTTATTTTATTCAATGGGAAGAGGGTGATGTGGCACATCAAACTTATTGATGGTCATCATGGTCCAGTTGAATGGCCACCAAGGTCTCCCGATTTGACCCCATTCGACTTTTATCTTTGAGGTCAACTGATGGCAATTGTCTATGCTGTGAAGATACAAGATGTGCATCATCTGAAACAATGGATACTGGAAGCCTGTGCTAGCATTTCTTCTATGGTGTTGCTATCAGTGTGTCAAGAGTGGGAGAAAAGGGTTGCATTAACAATCCAACACAATGTGCAGCACTTTGAACACATTTCATAAGTGAAGCAGGATGTGATTATTTGGTTAAAAATTAACTTTTAATAAACTCGTTAAAATAGGGTGCCTGAAAAAACATACATATAGGACAAACAGTATATCACCTTTCAAGAAGGGAAATGCCAAAATTAGAAATACCAATGAACCGCACTGCTATAGACCTCACAATCATGAGATTCCCATAAACAGGACTGTCGCACATCAAAATGTACGGTCCTAAACCTTTTGGCAGTGCGGAATAATGTCAGCTTTCACCTCAAAAAGTCATTTAGCCAAACAAGAAATAGATTAAACCACATATATCCTATAGGTAAACAATTATTGCTGGCTGAATAAAAACGACTACTAAAATAATACGTGAAAGAAATGGAGAAAAACTACACAATCTCACCCTGTTGTCATAATGGGTAAGATAATAACCGTTTTTATATATAGCTGGTGTTATAACTGGGGAGATGGCACATACTCATCCATACTAATCCCCCACCACTTGAAACCACCAGTAAATATGCAAGCCCCCAGATAAGAGTAGATACGAAAAAGGTATACTTCCCTACGCGTTTCGTTTCCATTTACTCATCAGGGGAAGGTTCCTGTATCCCTCCATCTAAGTGGGAGGTTCATCCGGCAAAACGGGGTGCTATAACGGTTATGCGCGCCTCTTCTCGGCCGCCATTAAATAGGCTGCCCGCTCCTTTCATATCTCCTAATTAGGCATCACTTTATGTGCGTCCGCTGTGGAACGCACAGTTGGACCGCACGTGCAGTATCCGGCGCACTGCTGAACCGCACACGTCATTTCCAGCTACGTGTGCTTGGTGTTTCCATGACAGCACCTAGCTGACCCGTAAATGTTCTTTCCTGCTCCAGGCGTCTCTGTCATCTCGTGACTACCGTAGTCCTCCTTATAGAGGCACTGTATTGGGAAATACAGTCTCCTCTCCCAAAACGTGCCTATAGAATAACAAAGTATTAACCCCCTAATAGCAGCATTGTTCACTCCAATGTACTAGAACATGCTCTTTAGGGGAAAGTTCATGGGATTAAGATTCTACCTAAACCTCCTTACAGGAAGGAGAATCTTTAGTCTAGAACAAGTACTGATTATATCCAAATAAGGGAGAAATACAAATAATGCAGCCATATGTATAGACTTTTACATGGCTGCAGACTCCAAATCCTAAAAAATGTCCAAATAATAGACATGCAGAAAAAAGTATAAAAGTTTTTATTTCAGTTCTGTTTAGAGGGCAAAGGAGAGATTAAGCGAGGGGGGAATTTTTCTTTTCTTTGTTTCTCTTCAGAAAAAGAGAAACGCCATTAAGTGCCCAGAAAAAAAAATAGTCGGAGGGATAGACCAATATACGGGTTCACGCCTTTTCCTATCCAACTCCTAACTCTAAAACCCTACCTAACAATGGAGGTTGGCACCCTAGGATAGAATCAGCGAAAGAAAAGGCGCCCCCATTCCATGACGGCTATGCCCTGTTCATGACCCTGAGTAGCCCTGATGTTTAAAAAGGGGAGGAAGGAAGAATAGGTTTGGTGCCCATATTAAAACAATCCTTATCTTGGGAACTGACTTTAGCTCAAATCTCTACAGAAAACAACTATATGTAAGGATCTCATTCAAGCCCCTTGGTGTCTGTGTCTTCAGGCGATAGATCCACCTGGTCTCACACTGTAGGATTAATTGATCCCAATTCCCCCCTCTCTTAGGTGCATTAATTTTGTCAATCCCCATGAACTTTAGGTTACAGCTCTCTCCGTTGTGTTCCTTATTGACATGTCTGGCCAATGGGGTATCTCTTTTGAGGGCAATGTCTCTCAAATGTTCCCCCACTCGTCTCCTAAATTCATGGATCGTTTTGCCTATGTATTCAAGGCCGCAGGGGCATACCACCCTGTAGATTACTCCCCTTGACTTGCAGTTGATAAAGTGGTATATCTGGTACTCTTTTCCGGTGACTCCACTCATAAGTTTAGATCCAACTGCAATAACTGGGCATGCCACACAGCCACTACATTTATGGCAACCCTTTGGTAAAATGGGGAGCCATGTCTCCTTTACAGGTGCAGAATAATGACTGTGTGTTAGCCTGTCGCCAATCGATTTCCCTTTTTTAAACGTGATTCTGGGGAAATCACCTACCATCTCTCCAATGTCCTCATCCATATGTAATATGCTGTGAGCCTTTGTTTAGCAGTATCTAGGGCTTCAGTTGGAGTCATGCCTTGTACTTGTCCAGCTTTGTTTTATTCTTGATCTTTACACCCTTCTGTATTTTTGTTAGTTGGCTGACTTCCCTTCATGTCTCCAGTCTTCTTTTCCAAGGGGGGAGCATGTACTTCTGTTATTCTTGCTGGTTGTATAGCCAAGCGTTTCCATGATTGCTAAGGCAGTAGCATAGATTAGTTTATTAGTTTGAGTTTTGGTGGTGGTAGCTATTGATGCAAGTGCTCTGTTGGCATCTTCTAGCATACTGTCTGGCAGTGATTTTTTGCTGAGCCTTGGAAGTTGATCTCTGGTATTAATGGGATCAGCAGCAGTGCTCTCTAGCTGCAGGATTGGATCAGGATTTTCAGGGGGTTACACATGTTGTTCTTCCAGGTCTTCATGTGGGGTGGATCTGCAGTGCAGTTGATCCATCTCAAGTTGTGATAATTGCTTTCTCTATGACATTGAAACATTGGATAGTTGTTTATCAGTCAGTGGACATGTAGGGCTTGTATCCATCCAGAGTTTCCTCATGCTCTTCACAGATCCTCTCTCATTTGGTCTGCTGTTATTGTAGCGTTTCATCAGAGCCAGGTTATCTTGCCTTGTCCATATATGTTTTATTTCCAGTATCCCATTTATCATCAGATTGTCCTGGTTCCTCGACATCTGACGTGGACCTTGTTAATCCGGGCGACGTCCGAGCCAGCATGACTCTTTATTTGTGACACTCTCATGTTTAGTGTTAGTAGTCTTGCCCAGGGACCATTGCTGGTATATTATTTCCAACAGTCTCCCACGATGTGTACTTTAATGATTATGCTATAACAGCAACGTAAAGTAGGTATTATAGTGTTAAGAGCCTTGGCATATAATTTATTTTTTTTTTCCATTAATTAACCCCAGTCTCCCATGCCATAGGCTGTGCACTTAACCATTAAACTATACCAGCCACTATTCATATATACATGTACGTATGCATATGTATATAAATATAAATATATGGGTATATATATATATATATATATATATATATATATATATATACCAAAATGTAAGTATTTAATAGGCATTAATGCACATTTTACCTGTATTTTTCACTTTGTTTCATATGCAGTACTGCAAATGTAAACAGTGGGTTTTGTTTTTATAGGGTAGCATATCTCCAGTCTCTCAACATACAATAGATCATTCTATGTGCATATGTGGAAATATACAAAACAGAGAAAATATTTCATTTTCGAATTGTGTTTCAGAATCCCCCTTAATTAATGTAATCCATCATACTGCAGGTAAAGGATCAAATAGTTTGCTTCGTTTTTAAGAAACAAGTCAAATCATCTCAAGGACAAATTGATTTTTTAAGAACTCTATTATGTTGATGCTCAATGACAATTATTTCTGATCAGACAGTTTATTTAGTCACTTATTTATGTATTAAATTTGGTAGGGTGATGAATTACCTTTCATTATTTTTGTGCTCTGTGCCTAAGAAGGATGTAATTGAAGAGCACACTGTCGTTCAACAGAGAATTTTGATGTAGTTTAGAAACTTATAGCATTTTGTTAAGATCATTTATCTAAAAGGGATTTTCCTCTGATAAGAAAATGGACCTCAAATATTGCCTGTCATGCATTATATCAAAATCAAATAGTACTAAACCTCCCTGCATCTATCACTAGTTCTACGCTGCTGCTGCAGTGTCAGTGTTTAGGGTGCAGGGGAGATGGCACATTGGCAGATGACGTAATCGCTGCAGTCAATCACTGAGCTCAATGGCTCATACAGTATATAAGTACAGTGGTAAGTAGGGATGATTGAATAAATTAAAGTTGAATTTTTAAAAATTCTCACACCCCACAAGGCAGATTTTTTTTGTACTTTGCTTCCAACAGATTCTTCAAATGGCAGCAATTTTTCTGAGAAGTAAAGGGCCATTCTGAAGGTTAAAAAAAATATTCACATTACCATTTGCCTCTCCATCATCTCCATTCTTCACCATCATCTGTCCAGTCCTCTTTGCATTTTCTGATCACCACTGCTTGAGCTGAAATCCCCAAACTTTTCACACTGACGAGGTCCTGGTCAGCATACATCATAATGTCTTTACATTGAGATCTTTCACACATATGTGCAGAACACTCCCAAGCTTCATATGAGAAAGAAGTACCAGCTCAGTGTGAAAGACCTGTGGATTTCAGCACCTGTGTCAGGAGCAGAAGATGCAAAGAGGAATGGACAGGTAAATAGTGAGGAGTGGAGGTGAGTATTTGGATTTACTTTTATTTTTTAAATACTATGTTTATTATGATCAAATAATAAAAGACTGACCGTCACTTCGAAACAGAAAACTCATGTATATTGGTGCAAACTAAGAGTAGCCATCTCCACACATAACAAAGTAGCACGCTGTAGTGTAATATCATGCTATCTGGAAATATATAAAATTTGAATTGTGTTACTGCTCTAGATAATAAGAAAAATGCAGATCCTTAACACATAATTTTGCCAATTCATGCATGCCTAGCAGCCGATGACAAGGCGATCTCTGGTTGCTGGGAAGCTATCTAATGTGAATCCTCTCTTAGACAGAAGCTGGCATTCATGGTTAAGTAGCCTAGGAGAGGATTGTTAGTTTCCCAGTGGTGATTGGAGTGCTTGGTCAGAGAGAGCCCATAGAACTGAAGCAGTATTGCAATTCAAATTTTACAAAATGTTTACATGCCATGCCATAGCACTACAGAGTTTGTTATATATAGATACATAGGTACACATGTACACACCAGTTTTCTGTTTGGAAGTTTCAATCAGTCTTTTGTTATCTGAATATTGGCTTTCTGACTGAGCACTCCACCCTCCAGGCCGTGGTAGTTTTAATTGCATCAGGATCCTACCTATCCATAAATACAGGCTTCAGCCTAAGAGATGATTCACATTGCATAGGATCCCAGCAACCGGAGATCACCTTGTTGTTGGCTGGTGGGCATGCATGATTTGGCCAAATTATGTGCTATGTGTCTCTATTTCTTATTATCTACAGCAGCAATGCAATTCAAATTTCATTTATTTCATGTTTACATGCTAACATACTGCAGACTACAACTTTATTTGTTTATTATGGTCTATTCTCTGGAGAGAACCCAGAGCATAATAAGCAACAAATTCATTATAAATAACAACTGCTTGAATCAGATTTCTCTGGATAATTTATGCAAACATTCAAATTCAAATTTTCTCTGATTGGCTCATCTCTAGTGATTAATGCTGCAAATACAGGTAGACTTCAAATGAATTGGTGGAGAGTTACAGTGACTGATTATTTTTTATTTATTGGATGTATAAATTATAGTTAATAGGGGCTGGCATATCTGTATATAATATAATGATGCGTGGCTAATAGTGTAGTGGTTAATAGTATATTAAAGGTTGGGTACAAATTTGTGTTCAGGGGCGCAGGGATTTTTTATATGGAAGACAAATGTATGTATACAATATATGTGACCTTGTTATTTTCAGAGCTGCGGAGATCGGTTTGACAAGCTGATTCAAGACTGGAACATGTCAGCATGGAGATCTGACCAGATGGAGAAGAAACAACAGAACCAGTCAAATCAGACAAGACATCAGTGGTCACTGGATGTAAGTATGTATTTTTCATACTGTATGACTTGGAGTAATTCTGTTATTTGTAAAATGACCTGCCTTAAGCCAGTTTCTCAAATTTGAGTGATATGTCCATATGTAACCAGATTCTTTTCTAGGACTGGACATGGACTCATTAAGTTTCATAAACCCATTTACATATGCATTTAAATCACGGATCCAAGAATGAGATCTGTGAGACTCGAGTATGTCTATTCTGTATTGATTTTGAGGATCACAATAGGACATACTCATTCGGTCTGTGCGTTATTCGAGAAAAAAATCAGGCAGCACACCAACATTTCACACAGTTATATAATCTAGGCTTATTATGTATAGCGCTGTCCCTTAGTATATAGTAAATATATAGTGTATGTTCTTGTTACATACAGTGCCATACTTAATTACATAATTTCTTCTTTTATTACATATAACACTATCCCTTATTATTATCAAACTACCATACAGAAAACAAGCAGAGTATATGTGCCATAAAAGAAAATGTATTGAGTATATGATAAAATAATTATAAAATGTAATGATAATACAAGAGTTTCTTATGCTCAAAATGCAATGATTTCTTCAAATTTAACCCATGGTGAGCATTAAGCATATACATATAGTTACATATAAATTCACAGCACCTAAAAAAGTGAATAAGTTACTAAGCACTCGCATCGAAATGGATTTGCTAAAGGCATGAAAATAAACACCAAATATAGACTTACATATGCTACCCAGGTGTTAATGATGGTTATCCTGCCACTCCTTGGAGGAGGATTTTTTTTTTCTCTAGCAAGATGGCTCCGTCCACAACTGCGCAATAGCAGCTATCGGCAATCGCTGATAGATGTTACTGCTCAGGCGCCAGCAGCATCATCATAGAGGAGGACTTTTTTTGTTCTGTAGCAAGATGTAGCTCTGATGCCTGTGCAGTGGCATCTATTGGATCACTAATAGCTGCTATGGCACCGGCGCAGCCAGCACCATTTTCAAACATTTTTATTTTTTTTAGGAACTTCAGGATTACGTTAAACAAATGTGTATATAATTCATTACATAAGCAATCATGCTGCATTTCAGGTGCTGCCATCAGCACCTGCTGGCAGAAGGGTTTTTTTTTTACAAGATATACAGCTCTAGCAAAAATTAAGAGACCATCACATCAAAACCCTGTCATGGGCAGCCCAATCTCCAGACCTGAACTTAATTGAAAACCTCTGGAATGTAATCAAGAGGATGATGGATAGTCACAAGCCATCAATCAAAGAACTACTTAATTTTTGCACCAGAAGCAGTGTGAAAGACTGGTGGAAAACATGCCAAGACGGATGAAGCTGATTAAAAATCATTAGTATTCCACAAAATATTGATTTCTGAACTCTTCCTGAGTTAAAACATTGGTATTGTTATTTCTAAGTGATTGTGGACTTGTTTACTTTTCAGTATTTGAAGTCTCAAAGCACTGTTTTTTTTTATTTTGACCATTTCTCCTTTTCAGAAAAGAAATACAAAATTTATTGCTTGGATATTCGGAGTACATGTTGTCAGAAGTCTATAGAATAAAATAGCAATTTACATTTTACTCAAAAATATACCTATAAAGAGAAAAATCAAACAAACTGACAATTTTGCAGTGGTCTCTTAAATTTTGCCAGAGCTGTATATAATATTAATTTTGTAAAGTTGGAGGCAGGTCACTGAGGGATCAGTGACCAGTCAGAAGCCATACATATGAACATCTAATCAGAGCACCACACTAACAACCCCCCCACAGCACGGGCATATAATTTACTCAAAACTGAAAATAAAGATTATACAAAAACAAGAAGATGGATTTAATCAACCAAGGTATCATTTTAGTTAGTGTAACTGTGCTGACTTGACACTGTCTGTAGATTACTGTGCAAAATCCTGCTGACAGATTCCCTTTAACCCCTTAGTGACAGAGCCAGTTTTTGAAAAATCTGACCAGTGTCAATTTATGTAGCAATAACTTTGGGATGCTTCAACACATCCCATTGATTTGATTTTGAGACTGTTTGTCGTGACACATAATACTTTATGATAATGATAAATTTAGGTTGATATCTTTATTTCTAAAAATATCAGAAATTTGACAAAAATAAACAAAATGCAATTTTCAAACATTGAATGATTATCCCATCAATCCAGATATTTATACCACACAAAACCTTTAATAAATTACATTTACCTCATGTCTACTTTATATCAGCACTACCAAATGTTCTGTCACGATCGATGTTTGGATCTGTGGCAGATCTGGTTTTCCTCTGATTAAAACCTTTTTTCCTTTTTGGTCATCGGGGGTTAATGTGGTTTTCCCCCCCGGTGGCCGATAGTGTTATTGCATTGTTTTGCTGCTGGGTCAGCTGATGTTTGTGGTCACCACTCCCACCATCCTTCATAAGGTCACCTGGTGCCTCAGCTGACTGTTGGTTATACAGGTCCTTCTGGAGATCAACCAAGCAGGTGGAAGGAGTTTTCTGAGTGCAGTGGTTCTTCTGCTGAATATTCTTACCTGGTGCATTACTCTGCTGTACTGTGCAATGCAGCAGAGAAACCTAAGTGTTGTTTGCTTATATCTTGTTTGTCTAAACTTTCCCTTTGTTTTTTATTAGTGCAGCAGTGGGACCAGTGCTCTCACCTGCCAATTCCCTACCCAGGGATAGGTACAGGATGAGCGAGGGCTAAGGTATCCTGCTCGGCGACAGGTTGAAAGAACCTGCATAGGGATGTCAGGAAGATTAGGGCACATCCTTAGGAAAGTGCAGGTGGTGTCCATTTCCCCGTTTACTATCACAGGGCCCACCATTGTTATTGTGTCCCTGGTGTTCCGTTGTGAGTTCCACCATTTTGTGACCGACCACCCATTGGGACGTGTGACGCTTGGACAGTCACTTCGTGACATGTTCCTTTATTTTGTTAGCATTTTAGAAGGATTAAAAATGTAGCAGGGTTTTTAATTTTTTTTCATGGAAATTTACAAAGCTAATTTTTTTAGGGACCTGTTCAGTTTTGTAGTAACTTTGAGAGTCCTATGTATTGGAAACCCCCAAAAGTTATACCACTTTAAGAACAGTATCCATTCACGTATTTAAAATTGCTTTCAGGTAGTTCATTAACCCTTCAGGTGCTTTTCAGGAATTCATGCAAATTGGGATGACATGAACAAAAAAGTTTGTTTTTACCACCTAAATTTTGATAACTTTTGAACAGGCCACTATAGATGGAAGACTATAAGGCCGTTATTTGGTCATTAAGTGCCATGGCAAACATTAGGACCACATAATCAAGATAGCAGGGTGCACATGAGGATAAAGAGGGAGTCCCCACACTCTGATAACCAATTAGATGTTATAGTCACTATTGACAGATGCATTTAAGGGGTTAAATGACCATAGTTGGTGCCAACAGTATATAGCTGACAGCTACTGGATTGTCATTCATCAGGGGACGCTATTCTCTTACCGTGCGGAAAAAAGTATTTAGTCAGCCACCAATTGTGCAAGTTCTCCCACTTAAAAAGATAAGAGAGGCCTGTAATTAACATCACAGGTAGACCACAACTATGAGAGTCAAAATTGAGAAAACAAATCCAAAAAATCACCTTGTCTGATTTTGCAAGGTTTGTTTTTCAAATTATGGTGGAAAATAAGTATTTGATCATTAACAAAAGTTCATCTCAATATTTTGTTATATATCCTTTGTTGGCATTTCATAAGTTTTCACAAGATTGTCACACACTATTGGTGGTATGTTGGCCCATTCCTCCATGCAGATCTCCTCTAGAGCAGTGATGTTTTGGGCCTGGGCCACAAGAACTTTCAACTCCCTCCAAAGATTTTCTATGGGGTTGAGATCTGGAGACTGGCTAGGCCACTCCAGGAAATTCATATGCTTCTTACGAAGCCACTCCTTCGTTGCCCTGGTGGTGTGCTTAGGATTATTATCATGCTGAAAGACCCATCTTCAATGCCCTTTCTGATGGCCCTGGTCCCTTTGCAGAGAAACAGCCCCAAGGCATGATTTTGCCACCCCCATGCTTCACAGTAGGTGAGGTGTTCTTTGAATGCAACTCGGCATTCTGTCTCCTCCAAACATGATGAATTTTGTTTCTACCAAACAGTTCTACTTTGGTTTCATCAGACCATATGACATTCTCCCAATACTCTTCTGGATAACCCAAATCTTCTCTAGCAAACTTCCTACAGGCCCGGACATGTACTGGCTTAAGCAGGGGGACACGTCTGACACTGCAGGATCTGAGTCCCTGGTGGCATAGTGTATTTTTAATGGTAGCCTTTGTTACGGTGGTCCCAGCTCTCTGCAGGTCATTCACTAGGTCCCCCTGTGTGGTGCTGGGATTTTTGCTCACTGATCCTGTGATTACTTTGACCCCACAGGGTGAGATCTTGTGTGGAACCCCCCATCGAGGGAGATTATCAGTGGTCTTATATGTCTTGCCTATTGCAGATTAAGTCTTCCCAGCCTGGTGCTACAATTTTGTTTCTGGTGTCCTTCGACAGCTCTTTCGTCTTCACCATAGTGGAGTTTGCAGTGTGACTGTTTGAGGTTGTGGACAGGTGTCTTTTATACTGATAACAAGTTAAAACAGGTGCCATTACTACAGGTAATGAGTGGAGGACAGAGGAGTCTCTTAAAAAAGAAGTGACAGGTCTATGAGAGCCGGAAATCTTGCATGTTTTTAGATGACAAAATACTTATTTTCCACTATAATATGCAAAATCAATCTTGCCAAATCTGACAAGGTGATTGTGTGGATTTGTCTTCTCAATTTTGACTCTCATAGTTGTGGTCTACCTATGATGGCAATTACAGGCCTCTCTCATCTTTTTAAGTGGGAGAATTTGCACAATTGGTGGCTTGCTAAATACTTTTTTCCCCACTGTACATTGCAGGTCAGTAAAAAATACATATTTTGTTAAATCTGCCTTGATTCTAAGTGGTTAAGAATTGTTGCAAAGTTATACATAGTCTTTAACAGAATTTTGTTTACTGATTAACATATTTCAATAATGTGTTTATTTACCTCTATTTTATTAAATACTATTTTATTAAATATTTTTACTTACAGCGCAATAATTATTTAACATATTTTCCTTCACCACTGCATTGTGCTTTTCCTCTGTTAATTAACATGTGGGCATTCTCATTCCTCTTGTCAAATGTGAGTCACACTCAAAAATTAGATATTCCCTCAAATTGGTACACCTAGTTATCAATTTATTCACACATGAATAGTAGGAATTACAGTAAAATGGCACAACACATTGTTCTAAAGAAGGATTCACTAGAATTCTAATAAGATAAAAAACTTAGAATATGAAATAAAAAAATTGTTAAAATACAAATTATTTATTAGAATAATTGTATATAAAATTGCAAAATGTTGCGAACAGATCACTCAATAAAGTTAGATGTATATAAAATGATAAAAAAATAATCAAAATTCACAGTGAAGGCTCAAAAAGAGGGATACACCAATTAGATAGTATACATGAGTGGCAATGAGCAAATAAATTCCACTCAAGAAGTGATATGTAGGGTCCAAACAGTTCTGTCAGCAATAAATATCCCTTCATAATTCACACAATAATAATGGAGGTATTAATATAACCACAACATAATGAGGTATCTAAGATCAAACGCCAGTGTGCAAAGTACCATCCATATGCATGAACAAATTAAGAACAGTGAAACAAACTCTAAATTCCTTACCCATCATGAGATGTATACTTTGGAACCCCAACACGCGTTTCACATGGGCTTCCTCGGAGAGTTGAGCTAACCTCATTATGTTGTGATTATATTGGTACCTCCATAATTATTGTGTGGATTATGCAGGGACATTCACTGTTGTTAGTTGACACAACTGTTTGTACCATAACCTGTATATCACTTTTTGTCAGCGAAATTTTTTGTGCCCCTTGCCACTCAAGCACACTATCTATCTGGTGTATCCCTCTTTTTGAGCCTACACTGTGAAGCTTACTTATTTATATTGTTTCATTTTGTATATATCTAACATTATTGATTGATTTGTCAACTTTTCGTAATTTTATATTTAATTGTTCCAAAACAGAGTTTGTATTTTAATTAATTTTTTGGAGCTAGTGACTTTGTGTTTTTACAGGTTATATATAATATGTCGTCCTCTCTCATTTGTTATGATTACAGTGCAAATATATTCTTTTCTAATTTGTAATATACCGTACTAAAGAATGAAAACATTCTCTAAAAGAAACAAGTTTTAAAAAAACATTAGTACATACTAAATACTAAATAAACATTTATTTACTATATACTAAATATGCATGATTTTTTGCACACTGTTATATTAGTTTAGAACACCCTGTTGTTTTTTGGCATGTACCTAGAATTTATTAGTCAGTTCTATTTTAGGAGAAGTAGAATTTTGTTTAAGAAAATGTAAAAAATACAGACATTTAATTCTGGCAGATTGCCTATCAAAGTATGTTTATAATAAATTACTGATTTATTCTCACATTTGTATTTAATAGGTAAAATTTGACATACTAATGTGGCACACCAACACTTTCTTAGTTGGAGGTAATTGTGCTAAAAATAAGGTGGCATTTGGCAATAAGGATGTCAGCCATAAGCATCTGAAGCACCAGCACCAATGACAGCAGCCATCTTGGTAGTAGTACTATCAAATGCAAGACTCTATTGCACTTTGCAGTTAAAATGCATGTCGGGGATAACAACAAACAAGCAGGATGAGTTCACATGAGTTTATACTATAATCCTTTTGTTTCTGCTTCATTTACTTGTCCAATGGTGTAATATATAATATCTTTTATAAGCCCCAACATCTTTGTATACTCTATCTTCTAGTTTTAATAAGATGAATCAATGAAGGCTTTGTCCCTATCACATATCATGTACAATTATTGTTACTTATATCTAGGGTTTTGTTATGACTAGGGTTCAGTGAACCTGCTCTGTGATATTCGGATAACACTTGAATATCTGGGTCCTTGGATGTGCTTGACACTCTGCAAGCTTTAGCCGCTGCTCTATTTCAAACTCGAACCCCCACTCTGCATGTTTGCCACCTGTTACACAGCCACTAGGCATGTGGGGATGGCCTGCAAGTCACTGTAATGCCCTAGCCATCTTAGTAATGAAATTACTGTGATTGACTGGGTTATAAGACAGGCGCTGCCAGGTTCAGCATACTGATGCTATTGCAAAGCTCTTTGACAGTTGTTATTGGAGGGAGAGAGTGCATGCTCAAGCATGTGTATGCACAGTTGATCAAATCATTAAAGTACAGTTGTGCAGATATGGTGGAGTACAGTAGTGTTGATACTGGTGCTGAAGCTAAACCATCACACTGACAGTCCGTGTAAGGGCTAATTTTGCACTTTGTTGTTTGTGTCAGATACAATCTGCATTTAGCCGAGATAGAGAGAGTGGGAGGATCAAGGAGAACCGGCGTTGGTGGATGAGTGGGAGACGCTGGTACACGTGTGTCAGAGCGCGGTGTACCAGCGTCTCCCACTCGTCCACCAACTCTTGCTCCTGCAGCTGCATCTCTCATACACTCCTGGGGTATCGCTGCACCTGTTTCCACAACTGTGCTATCGCCATTGGATTCGGCTCCCTAACCTACATTACAGCACCTACCTGTTTTGTCTGAATTTGTTTTCAGACACAATACGTGCCAGCATTCGCTAAATAGCCACTGGTGTCGGCTTCTGCTGCAACGCTATCCAGCTGTTCCCAAGACACATTCGTGTCTGCATGCACAACTTTACCACTTATGGAAGATTTTGTCCATTCAGTCTTACTCCAACCATATATATTGACATTTTGTGTTCTAACCTAGAGAAATTTTTCCAAGGGCGGCATTGTGATCAAGGCCATTAACTGGCCGAAATGTTAACTTGCCTGTCAGTTCACCTGCCACCTGTATTAAATTTTTCACTTGAAGCAAAATTCCTCAATTTGTATGAGTGCAGTGATTACATACTCTATAGCAAGCAGAGGAAGACATGATGGTTGGACCTTATGTATACATAAGGCCAGACAGGAGATTCCTAAAGTAAATGTAAAGCAAATATTCTATTAATCTAATCAGTAACTCATGGGCCTCATGCCGTTGTTCACCCGGCCACTAGGTCCATTGTGTGGATGGGAATAGTAGACCCAGGGGAGCCGTCACCACAGGGGGTTTCACATGCAATCCCAGGTGATGGAATTCTGGAATATTCTACATACTTTGAGCTAAAAGCAAATATTTAAGGAGGAGGGTCTGAACACTTCTGGCCATTCAGTGAGCTGATCCCAGGAAGTGAGGAAGAAACCACATGTTTAGTCAGGGAGTTTGGGAGAGTAACATCGAAGGGAGAGGATATAAATTGAGGTCCTGGAGTACAAGGATGGATGGCCTATGGAGTTTGGAGATCGGTTGCCGTCTGGGCTAGACACACATGCTACTGGTTCAGGATTTGCCTTCTGGAATTCAGGAAAGTTCTTAAAGATTGTTACTGCTGCATACAAGGGATTTGGTTACCTTTCATCAAGAGGAGCGTGGACTATGACTACAGACTATACTGGTGAGAGATAAGAAATCTGTGGGCAGCCAAAAGGTGCGAGGCAGTGGATATTGTCTGGTATGGGGGCAGTGGAACTACTGGACCTGGGGAGGTCTTGTGGGCTGAGGATAATGTATTTTGGTCATCTACCTGAAATTGTTATAAAACCATGGATGTAAGGAATAAAGAATAGTTGCATCGGTAACCTGCTCAGGTGATTACTACAATCCACAACCTCTGATCTTCACCCTGGTGCTACTTCTATAAAGTATTCCTCCACGTAATACATCAGTTCCTGCACTCCTTACTGCTAGTTCTCATCCTCCATCTCTGATGTGGTATCTCAGAGCACGTTAACCACATCAGCAGGATGCTGGAAGCTCTGAAGCACTGTCTCAGCAAAGCAGCAACAGGCTCTGCAGAAGCTAATTTGTTTAGGAGTCAAACCACACAGAGCGCCAGAGTTACTTAAAGGAATTAAAGACCAGACAGATCTGTGTCTTTTGCTGCTGAACCTCCAACCAGGTATGATCATGTGGTGGTTGTGAAGCTTGACAAGTTCACACAGGTACCATGCTTGGCACATGTGCTCAATTTGGTAGTTCAGCAGTTTCTGAAAACATACCCAGATTTGACAGAGTCAGCACCCATTTTCCCAAGTCAGCTACAGCTGCAGCCGCTCTGGCTATGCTGCAGCAGTGTATGCAAGTGCCAGCCCACTGATTGGTGTGCAACGTGCCAACATCCTGGAACTCCAAACTGCCCATGCTGGCAAGGCTTTGTGAGGAGAAGAGGCCAGTGGTTGAGTACCAGCTCCAACACGCCCATTGGTATTTTGGGGAGCATCCACACATAACAATTGATGAGTCAGCATGGATATCTGAAATTTGTGCTCTTTCTGAAAGACTTTAAGGACTCCATAAAGATGGTGAGCAGCTAAGACCCCATAGTCAGTGCAATGATCCCACTTCTGTGCCTACTTAAACTGTCACTGCTCACAATTAAATATGAAGCTATTAATATGGACCCGATGGAGATGGAGGAAGACATAACAAAGGGAGATACTACCTAGCGCAAACTCATCTCACCTGCTCAATGCAGATTTGGTAACAATGTGGATGTGGAGGCCGAGGAGGATGAACATAAGCTTGCTGGGAGTGCAACAGAGGCTAGGAAAAACACAAGCTTTGTCCTTTCTCTCCTACATGGTTGCAATGAGGAGGAGAATGAGGGGGAAGACATGGAGGAGGAGATAGAGAGTAGTTATCATGTTTAAGACAGGAAAGTGTTGGCTGTAGGGACCTTAGCACATATGGCAGACTTTATGCAATGCTGCCTTTCCGGTAACCCTCAGGTTACATTCATCTTGGCTAAAAATGAGTATTGGTTGTTCACCCTGCTAGACTCAAGCTGCATGGCAAACCTTACATCTCTCCATCCTGAGGGGCAAAGAGGTCTACTAATATGGAGGTATAGCAAAGGGCCATTGTGAAAAATATGTTGGAAATATTTACATCGAGAACACTAGTGGCAGGGGGCAAGCTTCCTTGTTTAACCAAGGAGGAGAGGTGATGTAAGTACAGGTCAGGTACAGCAGAACAAAGGGTACACTGTCAAAGGCCTACACCAATTATATGATACCTCACAGCATCAAGGCCCTGATGATGTGCATTTTTGACAACGAGGGAAAAGTATTTAAATATGGTCAAGGAATACCTGGCCAACAAAATTATTGTACTCCCTAATTCCTCTGTGACCTTCAACTACTGGGTCATAAAGCACCAAAAAAACAACTTCACATAGGGCAATAAAAATAAAAAGCTTTATTAACCACATTACAATAAATAACACTCAAAGTCTGGGTAAACTCCTAAGACACAGAAACGCGGAGGGCTAACCAAACAGACACTCCATAAACATAAGTATCACAAATACAGGCAATAATATGTCCATGTGATTAAATAATTGTGCAGATGATCACGTGCAAATGAGTAATAATAAATAGTAAGAACCTTACACAGGTAAAGCATATATATGTATGTGCAGGAGAGTAAAGGTATAGTTACCAAAAGGAGCACTGTTGGAAGCCCACCATCACCCGACGCGCGTTTCGCACTGAAATGCTTTGTCTGGGGGGTGGTTAGGCACTGGCCATAGATGGTATATATATAAGAGGGACCCAATAGTAAGATGCCAACCCTGGGATTGAAGATTTCAAACTGCTGTGCGCACATGCGCAGAACCACATAGCAACCGCTGACATAAAGCAACAAATCCTCACACCCAAAACCGGAACACATACAGCCATGAAAGATAACAATGCCACGTGTACCTGCAAGAACACAAGCACCGGAGCAAAGGCGGAATACGGAAGCACAATCACTACAGAATACCAACGTCATATCCTGTGCGTCCCTGCTTGTAGTCAGGACAACAGTGATCAACTATGTGAGGCCAATGCAAACATATGGCTTCACAATGTCCGCTGGCGTAACGGTAATCAACCATGTGGAATCAGCGCAAGCATACGGTATGGACGCAAAAAAAAGATTACCAACGTCACATCCGGTGCATCCAGATGCCGTAGTCCTGGCAACCGCACACATTGGCACGGAGCCAGTGTAAGAGCCCGGAGTAGACACAAAAGTGTCCAGAATAAAGCGCAAAAGACGTAGGTATTAAGTATAATCTAATAGCACAAAAATAATAAAATAAATAATGACTGCATACAAAAATGTGAAAGTGAAAGAAAGTGCGCAGTGAAAGAAAAAACGAACCTAGAAGAAATTATTATATACATTATAAATACAACAAAGACAAATGTACAAAAAAAATTTAAAAAGAAAAAAGAAAAAAACATAACACAAGACATATAAATACGCAGTTAACTGTACATACTAGTGCACCTGCCATGCCTCATATCAGAGGTACAAGTAATAATTAAGACATAACTATATAATATCGAAGATATAACGTGAAAACAAAAATATGTATACAATATATGTGCAAAATACAGCCTTAATGCACCATTACAAAAGGTGCTAGTAGTGAGGAGGTTACATAGTAACCACATACATATAAATAACATGTAGTGAAAAAGACATCTTTTTTAATTCATAAAACGTATAAAATGTGAACAAGAGCACATGAACATAAGCACAATGACAAATCACATAGGACAAAACAAACATCAATCCGGCCAAGAGTGTTGACTCAAACAACTGTAATAAAGGTGTGACATATTATGTTGCTGTAACGATATCCCAATAAGAAGGCATCCTCCCTAAAAAAAGAATGGTAAAATGACAAAGATATATTTATTAATAAAAAACATAAAACCAGCTAAAAACCTAAAAACAAGCAAAGACTGCACCACATAATTAAGCCGTTATAATGATGGAACAATGATGGCGTGCGGAAAAATCCGCATACATAGTCAATGAAGAGGGGGAAATACGAAAACTAGAGCCAAGCTAGACCGGTAAAAATGGGGTAAAGCTGTTATGATCATTAAGGCCCATTGGTGTTATAGTATCCAATTTAAAAATCCACCTAGCTTCCTTCTGGGCCAACAGCCTCTTCCAGTTGCCACCTCTAGTACCAATAAAAACTCGATCGATGCCCTTGACCAATAATCCCTTAGGATCACACCCATGAAAGGCCCTAAAATGCCTTGGGATTGGTTTGAGTTTATTGGTGTCCGTTTCAGTAATAGCCCCCTCAATATCGAGCACATGCTCCCGTACCCTTCTACGGAGTTCCCGTGTGGTCATCCCAATGTAGATAAGACCACACGGGCAAGTGGCGTGGTAAATCACAGCCTTGGTAGTGCAAGTGATTGTATGTGTGATCTTATAACTTTTATCTCTCAGGGAATTGGTAAAGTCAACCGATGTTAAAACATTACAGCATGCCACACATTTACCACAACTAGTGCATCCCCATTTGGGTCCCTTTAAACCAAAAATAAAATTGGGACTGGATCCTTTATGGTGGCTATGCACCAATTGATCACGCAAGTTGTGTGACCGTCTGTACGTGATAGAAGGATTAGGACTAGTGTTGAGCATTCCGATACTGCAAGTATCGGGTATCGGCCGATACTTGCTGTATCGGAATTCCGATACCGAGATCCGATACTTTTGTGGTATCGGGTATCGGGTATCGAAACAACATTAATGTAATAATGTGTAAAAGAGAGAATTAAAATAAAAAATATTGCTATACTCACCTCTCCGACGCAGCCCGGACCTCAGCGAGGGAACCGGCAGCGTTGTTTGTTTAAAATTTGCGCGTTTACTTGGTTACGTGAAGTCCCGGCTTGTGATTGGTCGCGGTGGCCATGTTGCCGGGACGCGGACCAATCACAGCAAGCCGTGACGTAATTTCAGGTCCTTGCAGGATTTTAAAATTACGTTCCGGCGTTGTGATTGGGCGCGTCGTAGTCACATGGGCGACGTAACCAATCACAAGCCGGGACGTCACGGGAGGCTGGACACGCGCACATTTTAAAATACGCGCGTGTCCAGCCTCCCGTGACGTCACGGCTTGTGATTGGTTGCGTCGCCCATGTGACTGCGGCGCAACCAACCACAACGCCGGGACGTAATTTTAAAATCCTGCAGGACCTGAAATTACGTCACGGCTTGCTGTGATTGGTCCGCGTCCCGGCAACATGGCCGCCGCGACCAATCACAAGCCGGGACTTCACGTAACCAAGTAAACGCGCGAATTTTAAACAAAGAACGCTGCCGGTTCCCTCGGTAAGGTGCCGGTTCCCTCGGAGAGGTGAGTATAGCAATATTTTTTATTTTAAGTCTTTCTTTTACACATTAATATGGTTCCCAGGGCCTGAAGGAGAGTTTCCTCTCCTTCAGACCCTGGGAACCATCAGGAATACCGTCCGATACTTGAGTCCCATTGACTTGTATTGGTATCGGGTATCGGTATCGGATTGGATCCGATACTTTGCCGGTATCGGCCGATACTTTCCGATACCGATACTTTCAAGTATCGGACGGTATCGCTCAACACTAATTAGGACCAATAATTTTGGCGATGGTTTTGTCCATTTGGAGTATGGACCAATGTTTGGTAATGGCCCTCCTAATCTCATCACTCCTAGAGTTGAACTCCAGGATGCAACGTACCTGGTCGGTGTCCTTATCCTTTTTCTGTTTCTGCAGAAGAGCATTCCTTTGGCTATGATAGGCTCTTTGATAGGAGCGACAAATAGTCTTTCTTCCATATCCACGATCACTGAATCGTTTGTATAAATCTTGAGCTTGATTTTCAAAAAGCTCATCATTGGAGCATATTCTTCTGGCACGTAAGAATTGTCCCGTCGGGATGTTCTTAATCAGGTGACGTGGATGCTGTGAGGAGGAGTGTAACAGGGAGTTAGCTGATGTTTCTTTACGAAACAAATCCGTATGGATTGTTCCATCATTACCAATGATTATTGAAACATCCAGAAAGTCAATTTTCTTCATTTCATGCTTGTAGGTCAATTTTATATTTTTATCATTGGAATTTAATTCACCCATAAACAATTTGAGATCCTCCTGTGTCCCCTGCCACACCATAATGACATCGTCAATATATCTCCACCAGGAAATTACTCCCTGACTCAGTGGATGTGGATTGGTCAAAAAAACATCCCGCTCCCATAAACCCAAAAACAAATTAGCATAAGAGGGCGCACAAGATGCCCCCATTGCAGTGCCCTGTAACTGAAGAAAAAAAGAATCCCGAAATAAGAAAAAATTGTGCGTAAGAACAAAATCCAAAGCATTAATCAAAAAGACACAAAGATCATGATCCAAACCACTGTTGTTAAGAAAGAAAGACGTAGCTTCCAAACCATCCTGGTGTCGAATGGAGGTATACAACGACTCAACGTCACAAGTGACCAGAGCCATGCTATCCTCCAGTTGTAGACCATCCAGCTTTCTCAGGACATCAGTGGTGTCCTTGAGAAACGACGGTAATTCCTCTACCAGTGGTTTTAAATAAAAATCAATCAATTTTGAAATCGGATCACACAAACTATTCACTCCAGACACAATTGGCCTACCTGGGGGTGTGACTGGGTCTTTGTGTACTTTTGGTAATAAGTATATGCTTGCTATTGTAGGGTCCTCATTCCACAAGCCATTCCTCTGCTTTGATGTTAACACACCACTTGAGACAGCTTCCTCAAGTAAGTCAAAAAGCTCACTCCTAAATTTAGATAAAGGGTTAAAAGTTAGTTTTTTATAGCATGAAGGGTTCCTCAACTGTCTCATCATTTCCTTCTCATAGGCTTTAATCGACCATACCACCACATTACCTCCCTTGTCCGATGGCTTAATAATTACCTCTTTAAGATCTTTCAATTCCTTTAGGGCCTGTCTTTCAACATGACTGAGGTTATCCCTCTTGATGGATTCCGGGATGATTGCGATTTCCTTCATAACCAGCTGAACGAAAAAATCAATGACAGGCACTGAACTTATCTGTGGGAATTTTTTGGACTTGGGGAGGAGATACTTAGGGTATTGTTTGGACGTGTCAGACTCCTCGGCTAGCTCCTCTAGAATCTGGAGTACTTCCGCCTCTGTTTCTATAGAAGAAGAGTCAACAGTTGGTTGTTGGTAATACAGTTTCCTAAAAAACAACTTACGTGCAAAAAGTTGTAAGTCCTTCAAGATAGAGAAATGATCCGGAGCAGATGATGGGGAGAAAGTGAGACCCTTATTCAAAACTGCTAAATGGTGCTCTGTTAGTTTCACATTGGAGAGGTTAATTACCTTCATTACATTTCTTTGTAGTGGCTCGTCCCCATTTTCAGAGCTGGCCTTCAGCCTCCTTCTGGTGTTATACCCCTGAAAACGGTCGTCCTTCCTCCTCTGGTTAAACCGCATATGGCTCTGTTCACCCATACTGGAGGATGAAACAGATGTACCGGTACTTGACGTACTAGCCATTTCTGACACAGGATCACCTCTGTCTTGAGTATTCACATGACTCCATTTATAAATCCTATTATCATTCTTATCCTGGAGATCTCTTTGAAATTTTTTATTTTTACTGGCAGAAATTTCCTTCTCCCATCCATCACATAAGCCATCAACCTCCTTTTTGAAATTATCAAACTCATCCTGAGTACACTCCTTCTGGAGTTTATTATAAATCTCATCAATTTCCAAACCAAGATCATTAATGGATTTAGTATTGATGTCGATAAGGATAGTCATAAAAGTCACAGAACAGGTGTGGCATGCTGCCTCCCAACGAGTCCTTAAAACCACATCATTGACAGGAAAGGAAGAAAAATTTGTACTCGTAATCCCCTTGGGATCAAGTTTTTTGACACATAGTTTTCCAGGGACATCTTGTTCCACCATATACGCGTACGGCGATTTAATAAATTTCTAAAAGTCTTTTTCAATGCAGTCTTCTGTACTGGTTCCTGTGCTTGAGGGTTACCCTCACTAAAAACATTCTGGGCAAAAACTGTCCTAGAGGCATCTCTGCTTCTGAAATCCATATTACGTGCCAGAAGAATATGCTCCAATGATGAGCTTTTTGAAAATCAAGCTCAAGATTTATACAAACGATTCAGTGATCGTGGATATGGAAGAAAGACTATTTGTCGCTCCTATCAAAGAGCCTATCATAGCCAAAGGAATGCTCTTCTGCAGAAACAGAAAAAGGATAAGGACACCGACCAGGTACGTTGCATCCTGGATTTCAACTCTAGGAGTGATGAGATTAGGAGGGCCATTACCAAACATTGGTCCATACTCCAAATGGACAAAACCATCGCCAAAATTATTGGTCCTAATCCTTCTATCACGTACAGACGGTCACACAACTTGCGTGATCAATTGGTGCATAGCCACCATAAAGGATCCAGTCCCAATTTTATTTTTGGTTTAAAGGGACCCAAATGGGGATGCACTAGTTGTGGTAAATGTGTGGCATGCTGTAATGTTTTAACATCGGTTGACTTTACCAATTCCCTGAGAGATAAAAGTTATAAGATCACACATACAATCACTTGCACTACCAAGGCTGTGATTTACCACGCCACTTGCCCGTGTGGTCTTATCTACATTGGGATGACCACACGGGAACTCCGTAGAAGGGTACGGGAGCATGTGCTCGATATTGAGGGGGCTATTACTGAAACGGACACCAATAAACTCAAACCAATCCCAAGGCATTTTAGGGCCTTTCATGGGTGTGATCCTAAGGGATTATTGGTCAAGGGCATCGATCGAGTTTTTATTGGTACTAGAGGTGGCAACTGGAAGAGGCTGTTGGCCCAGAAGGAAGCTAGGTGGATTTTTAAATTGGATACTATAACACCAATGGGCCTTAATGATCATAACAGCTTTACCCCATTTTTACCGGTCTAGCTTGGCTCTAGTTTTCGTATTTCCCCCTCTTCATTGACTATGTATGCGGATTTTTCCGCACGCCATCATTGTTCCATCATTATAACGGCTTAATTATGTGGTGCAGTCTTTGCTTGTTTTTAGGTTTTTAGCTGGTTTTATGTTTTTTATTAATAAATATATCTTTGTCATTTTACCGTTCTTTTTTTAGGGAGGATGCCTTCTTATTGGGATATCGTTACAGCAACATAATATGTCACACCTTTATTACAGTTGTTTGAGTCAACACTCTTGGCCGGATTGATGTTTGTTTTGTCCTATGTGATTTGTCATTGTGCTTATGTTCATGTGCTCTTGTTCACATTTTATACGTTTTATGAATTAAAAAAGATGTCTTTTTCACTACATGTTATTTATATGTATGTGGTTACTATGTAACCTCCTCACTACTAGCACCTTTTGTAATGGTGCATTAAGGCTGTATTTTGCACATATATTGTATACATATTTTTGTTTTCACGTTATATCTTCGATATTATATAGTTATGTCTTAATTATTACTTGTACCTCTGATATGAGGCATGGCAGGTGCACTAGTATGTACAGTTAACTGCGTATTTATATGTCTTGTGTTATGTTTTTTTCTTTTTTATTTTTAAATTTTTTTTGTACATTTGTCTTTGTTGTATTTATAATGTATATAATAATTTCTTCTAGGTTCGTTTTTTCTTTCACTGCGCACTTTCTTTCACTTTCACATTTTTGTATGCAGTCATTATTTATTTTATTATTTTTGTGCTATTAGATTATACTTAATACCTACGTCTTTTGCGTTTTATTCTGGACACTTTTGTGTCTACTCCGGGCTCTTACACTGGCTCCGTGCCAATGTGTGCGGTTGCCAGGACTACGGCATCTGGATGCACCGGATGTGACGTTGGTAATCTTTTTTTTGCGTCCATACCGTATGCTTGCGCTGATTCCACATGGTTGATTACCGTTACGCCAGCGGACATTGTGAAGCCGTATGTTTGCATTGGCCTCACATAGTTGATCACTGTTGTCCTGACTACAAGCAGGGACGCACAGGATATGACGTTGGTATTCTGTAGTGATAGTGCTTCCGTATTCCGCCTTTGCTCCGGTGCTTGTGTTCTTGCAGGTACACGTGGCATTGTTATCTTTCATGGCTGTATGTGTTCCGGTTTTGGGTGTGAGGATTTGTTGCTTTATGTCAGCGGTTGCTATGTGGTTCTGCGCATGTGCGCACAGCAGTTTGAAATCTTCAATCCCAGGGTTGGCATCTTACTATTGGGTCCCTCTTATATATATACCATCTATGGCCAGTGCCTAACCACCCCCCAGACGAAGCATTTCAGTGCGAAACGCGCGTCGGGTGATGGTGGGCTTCCAACAGTGCTCCTTTTGGTAACTATACCTTTACTCTCCTGCACATACATATATATGCTTTAACTGTGTAAGGTTCTTACTATTTATTATTACTCATTTGCACGTGATCATCTGCACAATTATTTAATCACATGGACATATTATTGCCTGTATTTGTGATACTTATGTTTATGGAGTGTCTGTTTGGTTAGCCCTCCGCGTTCCTGTGTCTTAGGAGTTTACCCAGACTTTGAGTGTTATTTATTGTAATGTGGTTAATAAAGCTTTTTATTTTTATTGCCCTATGTGAAGTTGTTTTTTTTGGTGCTGCATTATTTCACTTCATGGCTTTACTAAGTGGATATCATTAGGTGTTGTATTACTGGGTCATAAAGCTGGACACCTGGCATGAGCTGTCACTTTATGTGTTGGAGGTGTTTTACTGTCCTGCACTGTCCTGTCTGAGTGGATTTTTAGTGTCGCCGTGGGGGGGTCAGAACAGACAGGCACTTTCGCCTGTCAACAGAAAGTGCTGACAAGCTGATAAGAATATTGAGAGCTTGGATAAGTGGATAAGTCTCAACATTTTAGCACCACCTGATGACAGCTGCACATGAAGTGTTTTTAACCTTTAATAATTGATTGAGGCCCACGAGTTGATGCCTTCAAAGGTCTATGGATGACCCTATTTATATTTTGCTTGCTTTCTTCATAAATAACATTGAAATTTCCAATTTTTTTTTTTAAAAATTAAATTTTGGTTTACTTAAATTATTATTATTTTTAATCATCTTTAAATTTTGCATTACATACAAGTCATTGTGCAAGAAAGAATGGTTGTAAACATTTTTTTCTTGTAAACTGTAATCAATTTTGATCTTTCTATTGTTAGTCCTTAAGGCTGAGTCACACATAATGATATCGTTAACGATATCGTTGCAACGTCACGCTTTTGGTGACGTAGCAACGATCCCGCTAACGATCTCGTTATGTGTGACAGCGACCAACGATCAGGCCCCTGCTGGGAGATCGTTGGTCGTTGGGGAATGATCAGGACCATTTTTTGGTCGCTGATCACCCGCTGTCATCGCTGGATCGGTGTGTGTAACGCCGATCCAGCGATGTATTCACTTGTAACCAGGGTAAATATCGGGTTACTAAGTGCAAGGCCGCGCTTAGTAACCCAATATTTACCCTGGTTACCATTGTAAAAGTTAAAAAAAAACAGTACATACTCACATTCTGATGTCTGTCACGTCCCCCGGCGTCTACAGGGTTAAAACTGCTTTTGGCAGGAGCGCTGCTAATGCACGTGCTGCTGCCGAGAGCTTCCCTGCACTGACTGTGTCAGAACCGGCCGTAAAGCAGAGCACAGCGGTGACGTCACCGCTGTTACTGCCGGTGCTGACACATTCAGTGCAGGGAAGCTCTCGGCAGCAACACGTACATTAGCAGCGCTCTTGCCGAAAGCAGTTTTAACCCTGTGGACGCCGGCGGGGGACGTGACAGACATCAGAATGTGAGTATGTAGTGTTTTGGGGTTTTTTTACTTTTACAATGGTAACCAGGGTAAATATCGGGTTACTAAGCGCGGCCCTGCACTTAGTAACCCGATATTTACCCTGGTTACCTGGGTGCTGCAGGGGGACTTCGGCATCGTTGAAGACAGTTTCAATGATGCTGAAGTCATTCCCCTGATCGTTGGTCGCTGGAGAGAGCTGTCTGTGTGACAGCTCCCCAGCGACCACACAATGACTTACCAACGATCACGGCCAGGTCGTATCGCTGGTCGTGATCATTGGTAAGTCGTTTAGTGTGACTCCAGCTTTAAAGTGAAGTAAAAGTGTGACACCATTGTTCTCAGCAGTGATCTGGGAGTCAGAGATGTTTCCAGGGGACCTCTTCATTCTGTTCTCCTTTCATCCAGCACTTTTTCCATCCATTTCAAAATTTTCACTGCCCTCCAGACAACTTTGTAGGGCCTGCCTTAAAAATGCTAGGATATCACATTGACTTCCATTATGTTCGTTACTCGAAATGGGTATCCAAGCATTAGGAATTGCTGAGCTTGAGTAATGAGCATCTGAGCATTTTATTGCTCTCACATCTCTAGTTATGACTTTAGAGATATTTTTTCTCCTCTTGCTGTATGCACCAACCACATTTTACTCTGTATTGTTTTAAGCTACTCATTATATCTATCTCTCAAAATAAATATTTTTTAGCATTTTTTCTTCTTTGGATCTTTTATTATTTTCTCTAAGACTATTATTTATCTTAGTTCTAGTTCTGGACCATTTTTACTTAGTTCTAGATTTTGACCACACAATACATTTATAGTAACAGAATATTTGACTTGCATGTTATCAATCCTTTATTGTGTTCTTTTTTTTCATTTAACACTATTAAAAAGATCTGTCAGCAGATTTTTGCTTTGTAATCTGAAGAAAGAATACGTTTATTCCGAAACGCGTCAGGTTTTTTGGACCATTGCGCTATCCATAGCCAGTCACGTGTGTCAACACGTGACTGTGACATCACGCTAGGTCCTACACTGCCAGGAGACCGAGCGGCTAACAAATCACAGCACGCGTATACTCCACGCTATTAACTGCAAGTGAAGACTGCGGGTGAGCTCTGCCACCGGCCGGGGCAGCGCTTACCACCTGCACACATCTTTGGCTACAAATAGATCCGGACATCAGGACTAGGAATAAGGATTACTATTACAGGCACGAACAAACGGAAGAGCACACTGAGCCATACGAGGTAACGTCTCCTCAGTAATACCTTAAAGATTTTTTACAAATAATATATTTATGTTTTTATGGGCTTTTTTGGAAAAAAAATTTTTTTTTCTTTTTTTAGATCTTTCTAGAATGGTGTGTGTGCACTCATAGCACTAAAGAACATTTCACATGTTTACTTTGTAGTATCGATACTTTGATAAAAGTCACTTTGAAAAGAGCTGGGTGCTGGCAAAAAAACAAGGGTCCTTACTGTGTCCTATAGAGGAAAACCCTATACACAATTAGGACTGGTTCAAAATATAAATAAAAGGGGCTTCTTTTTTTGGATTATTGATTCATATAAACAAAGAAGGGGATTATTCCTAGCGCGGATATACTATTATCTATTTATTAAAACTGATTTACTCATCGCCATTTTGTGCACTCACGCCCCAATTGTTTATCTGTGAATTATCCCAAATTTGATGTGAGTGGATGATCTTCATCACAAATCTAGAGATTTCCAGGGCAAAGAGGAACAGCCGTCGAGGAACGGGGGCGCCAATTGTGTAATTGTGTGGTATTTTATTCAGGGTGACAACCTCCACAGGTAGGCAGGTTTCTAGGTGAGGGTATAATTTAAAGGGATTACCTATAGTGCACATTTTGGTGTGGCGTTTTCTGTTATTTTGTTGTTGTTAGTCCTTTTTTAAATTATTTATATTAAAAGTTGCATGTTATGACTACTTATTACATTTAAGGGTTCTGGTTATGTTAGCATTTATGAATTTGAACTTTCTCATTTCTATTTAAAAGCTGTAAATTGGTCTTGCAGAGGATAAATCAGATAAGTCCTCAAACCATTTGAAAAGGGAGATAATATCTCATATATTGCCAACTCGGAAAATGTGCTGGCTAGGCCTGAGGCGGAAAACGTTTGTTCCGTATGTCCTACCTACAGCCAAGGATTGCTGGATTTTTCTCTGTCCACGTTGTCTCCTCTTCCACAACTGCCTCCTCTTCCAGTCAACGTAACACCTGCATGACCAACTTCAGCACAGCCTGCATGAAACTACAATAGACTGTCTTGAAAATCATGTTTGTGGGAAAAATCCCACATCACTTAGGAGCTGTGAATTGGTATAAAAAAACAGATGTGTAGTTGGTGCCCATAAAACTTAAACCCGGTTTAGTGATGTGTGTTAATGGGCAAAATCTCATAGCAGCTCTAGGCCTAACTGATTTGATGCACATCCATTGCCTGGTGCATGTGCTGAATTTGATGGTGAAAAGCTTACTTAAAAATTAAAGGCATGTCTTTTATTAAAGCTGCTGCTAAAAGTGTGGGCCATCTGTGTGTGCTTTCGGCATTCTCACCCTCCTGTTGCTTACCATTCTGCACTGCAGCTTCACTTCTGCCTTCCCACTCATATGCCACGTATCCACAAGGTGGAACTCCACCTTGCATATGCTGAAAAGACTGTGAGAGCGGCATCATACATTAGTGCAGTATGAACTGCAACACGCATCAGTGTGTCACTCTGCGGAAGACCACTTAAAGACCAAAAATGGGAATACATGTGTGATGTGTGTGTGCTGTGTTGTGCTGTTTTTAGTATTCCACGAACATGGTCGACGTCATCCTCACAATTATTATCCCACTTCTATGCCTCCTAGAAAAACAAACCTTTAGGCAATAATGGACGATGTGATGGCACAGAGGAAGGAGGGACAGGAACCATTCACACTATTATCGAGCAAGGCGTCAACACATGTATTGGAGGATGGGCTTCTGTAGCAAAAGCGGTCAGGTACACAAATGTCCAGCTAGGGGACAGTTTTAAAGGATGAGTAGGAGTATGAGGAGAAGGATGAGGAACAACCGTGATCACAGCATGGTAGCAGTCAAACAAGCTGAGCGCCCAGACAATACACCTCCCATTGAGGACAGCTTGCTATTGCCTCTGGGCAGCCTGGCGAACATAAGCCAATACATGCTGCTTTGCCTGTGCAACTACCAAGTCACCAGGATTGTTGCAAATGCTGATTACTGGGTGGCCACTTTGCTAAATCCACACTACAAGCACAACTTGCCATCCTTACATTCGTCACTAGCTCAAAATTTGAAAATGCGGGAATGGAAAAGCATATTGGTAGACACACTACTGACGGCATCCTCACCTTACAGCCGGGGGTTAGTAGAAGCACAAGACAGAGAAGGAGAGGAAGATGAAATCACCTTTACAGATGGGGCACTAGCAGCACCTCAGAAGGTATGATTAGCATGTCACAAAATCCAGCAACATCATCTGATATGGTCCCTATTCTGGTGAAGTACAAACATATGTTTTTTTCTGCCCTACAAGGAGAGGCTATTTGGCACAGTATTCCCAGATAGAGATGAGTGAACCTTTGAAGGTTTGGTTCAAATTCTCCAAACATACCGATGTTCGCCAAACAGGTTGTTTAACATATTCGACCCCCATTAGATTCAATGGGGGACAAAAACAAATGCATAGACATCACCTTAAGGGGTAATTGATCCATAGTATAACCTTTTATAATATCACAGAAGCAGCCAGCCATGGGCCTTGCATGAGGTATCAGGGTCTGGACCAGCAGTTACAGCTTGAAATTGAAGGTTTAATGAGGACATGGTGGTTGTGGGAGCAGTGTAAGCCTTTTTAGCTGGGAGACATGATACCTCATGCAACACCTCCAATTTTTTTTTCATTCCAGCAACACTAAGATTGCACAAACATTCGTTTGATACAGTACTATTGGTAGAAAAATGTAAGGAAAGAACACAGGAAGTTGACTGAAAGTAAATGCAGGCATGTTTATCTGGGAGCGCTACATAAAAATGTCAACTCACAAATTGGAAACCCAACTTGGAGTCTCCACATTTAAAAAAATAATTGTCACTCGCCACTAAAGTGTCATCAATTTCCACAGAGTAGAAACAGTTTAATAGGCCTGTGACCAACCTTTCTACTACAGGCAACCCACCAGATGGAGACTCAATTAGGAGTCTCCACATTAAAAAAAAAACAATTGACACTCACCACTAAAGTGTCATCAATTTCCACAGAGTAGAATCAGTATAATAGGCCTCTGACATACCTTTCTCCACAGGCATCCCACCTGATGGTGCCCCACTTGGAGACTCTACATTTAAAAAAAACAATTGTCACATACCACTAAAGTGGCATAAATCTCCACAGAGTAGAAATAGTATAATAGGCCTCTGACACACCTTCCTCCACATGCAACCCACCTGATGGTGCCCTAATTGCAGTTATCACATTACAAATAATTTTTGTCACATACCACTAAAGTGGCATAAGTTACCACAGAGTAGAAACAGTATAATAGGCCTTTGACACAGCTTCTAGTACAGGCAACCCACCAGATGGCGACCCAACTTTGAGTCTCCACATTTAAAAAAATAAATGTCACTCACCATTAAAGTGGCATAAATTTCCACAGAGTACAAACAGTATAATAGACATCTGACACACCTTCTACATATGGAAACCCAACTTGGAGTCTCCACATTAAGAAACAAAACAATTGTCACTCACCACTAAAGTGTCATCAGTTTCCACAGATTAGAATCAGTATAATAGGCCTCTGACCCACCTTCTACTACAGGAACCCTACCAGATGGAGACCCAACTCTGAGTATCCACATTTAAAAAAATAAATATCACTGATCACTAAAGTGGCATCAATTTCCACAGAGAACAAACAGTATAATAGACCTCTGACACACCTTCTACTACAGGCAACACACCAGATGGAGACTCAACTTGAAGTCTCCACATTAAAAAAAAACAATTGTCACTCACCACTAAAATATCATCAATTTCCACAGAGTAGAAACAGTATAATAGGCCTCTGACACACCTTTCTCCACAGGCAACCCACCTGATGGTGCTCCACTTGGAGACTCAACGTTTAAAAAAATTATTTTCACATACCACTAAAGTGGCATCAATTTCCACAGAGTAGAAACAGTATAATAGGACTCTGACACACCCTCCTCCACATGCAACTCACCTGATGGTGCCCTAATTGGAGTTATCACATTACAAATAATAAATGTCACATAATACTAAAGTGGCATCAATTTCCACAGAGTAGAAACAGTATAATAGGCCTTTGACACCCCTTCTTGTACAGGCAACCCACCAGATGGCGACCCAACTTTGAGTCTCCACATTAAGAAAGAAAACAATTGTCACTCACCACTAAAGTGTCTTTAATTTCCACAGAGTTGAGTCAGTATAATAGGCCTCTGACACACCTTCTACTATAGGCAACCCACCAGATGTAGACCCAACTCTGAGTATCCACATTTAAAAAAATAAATATCATTGACCACTAAAGTGGCATCAATTTCTACAGAGTATAAACAGTATAATAGGCCTCTAACACACCTTCCACCCCTGGCAATCCACCTGATGGAGATGCAATTGTGAGTCTCCACATTTAAAAAATTGTTTGTAACATCTGCAGCAGTAGCAGCAGCAGCAGCAGCAAACAAAAAAGACACCACAACGACACCGCAAAGATGGCACAGACTGCAATAACGCGAGTTCAATACATGATACTAAAAATGACGCCATCACCTAGTTTGCCCAATTTGCGATTTACACTTAGAGAGGACAGCGGGATGGATTTATCCTTCACGACACCACCAGGAGTGCTAAAGACACGTTCTGAGAGAACGCTGTCTGCTGGGCATGACAAAACCTCCAAGATGTGACAGGCGAGTTCAGGCAACTCTACCATTTTTGAAGCCCAAAATGTAAAAAGGTCAAAATCCCCCCTGATGGCATTGATATTGAGCTCTATGTACACCTGCGCCATCCTCTTTCAGTCGTTCACAATTTGTCAGACTTGTACTCTGTTCTGATGGTGCATGGGCTGGTCTAAAAATGTGTTAAATGCTTCTGCTGCTTGTTCTGGCCATTTATGTGCAGCAAGTTGATACATAGAGTAGTACCAGTTATAACCATTCGAGGTCATTAGGTACCCATTTCTCCAGTTTTTTGATTCAGGAACTTTTCCTCTTTAACAAGTAATGTATACTAATTAGTACCACCCCCTTAGTTTCCAGGCAAGAACTATGCAGACCTCTTCCCCCGGACCTTGAGTCTTACACACATGTTCCTGGCTCTCTCTCCTTACAAATCACTTCTCCTAACAAGCGGATTCCGGTGAGGGTCAAATGTGCCTACATATTTGTGTTAGAACACTTATGCAGCCACCGTATAGAATATTGTGTAGTTAGGCATGTTGTGCTTTATGTCATATTGATGCTTTCTCTGTATGCAGATAGATGCATGTTTGTATAAGTAGTACAAGGCTGGCAGCCTGAACTCGCTCTAGGTAGCCATGATAACTGTATCCCTGTGTTATGCTGTGGTATGTGCTATCTCTGTAATGTTCCTGATATTCATGTTATTGCATCCTGTATCAAGCATCTATCTAAATTTACTCCTGAATAGTGATGCTGATGATGGCATTGTCAGCGCTAACCATCTTAGTAGCCATTTTAAAACTGTGCAGAAGGGTGCAGAGATCCTTCACCTGTGCCCACTCCGTAAACGAGATTTGCACCACATCCACACTGCGCTGGCCCAGGCTAAGCAAAAGGACATACTGCACAAGGGCTTGTTACTGATGCCACAGCCGCTGCAACATATACAGAGTTGAATTTCACCAAGGTGGAACATCGCTAATCAAACGGTTAACTGCTAGGCCGAAAGACCTCTGTAGAGATGCAAGTCGATGACCTGTGGGGTGTGATCGTCTGAAGTGAACCCACAGCAACCATGCTTTCTGCAGCAGCGCATGAAGGCCATGATAGTCATAGAGAAATTGCTCTACCACCAGGTTGAAGATGTGAGTAATGCAAAGAACGTGTGTGATGTTGCAACGGCATAGGGCCTCCACCAGGTTTGCACCATTATCGCACACAGCTTTCCCTGGCTCCACGTATAGTGGAGACTGCCATTGCTCTAAGTTGGCCTTGATACTGTCATGGTTAGGACAAGGTTATGTCCTGTACTCTCAGGGTTAATGTTTTTAGCCTCTCTTTCAAGATGGGAGGGCTATTTATTCTCGCTCCTAACCTGATATCCTTGTCAGCTATAGGTTTTTCTGTAGACTTTATGCTTGACTTCTGAAGTGTGTGCTGGCTTGCTTTGTGTCTTGCTGTCACCTGCTTTATTCGTTTTCCTGGATTACTGACTTCTGGCTTGGCTTCTGACTATTCCCTGACTCTCCTTGTGGGTATCTTGTAATCTCCTGACTAAGACCTCTGTTTGTTTCACTATTCTTTTATGCTTGTCCCTTCTCTGTTCCCCCAGTGTCTGGCTCCGCCCCCTGACCGCCTCCAACTCTGTCACATGATCGTAGGTCATTTTGCTTTACCTGATCACTGTCTCATGTGAAAGGTCCCATTGGTGTTCATGTTAGTTACCCGGTTTCTGGTCCAGCTCCGTTGCTGCTGGGTGCAGTTTCTCCTGCAGCATTAATACCCGGGTATTGTGACAGATACCTGTCCACAACTCTTGAGCTGTGTGACTGTAATCTAAAATGTAAAATACTTTAAACACTGTCTGGTTGCGGTGAGCCATGACTGCACAGTACGGATGGGAGATTCTGAACTGTTGAAACGCGCATCTGATAGGGGTTTTAGAGGTTGAGGGCACAGGTAGAGGCCCTAGAGAAGGTGGAGGAAGCAGAAGCAATGGAGAAAATGTTAGAACAGAGGTTTGTCCCACAAGCCTTGGCAAATCAAAGACTTGTGGAACAGCCCTCTGACCGCCTGCCACCAGAGTCACCCAGTGCCCAATCAGTGAGATGTAATGCCCCACCCATATTTGCTTGTCCAGGTGTCAGTGGTGAAATGCACCATCAGACATAGATTTTTTCAGGGAACAGGTGATGCTGTCGGAGACTTTATGGTATAATGCAGGCACAGCTTTCTTAGAGATGTAATGGCAACTGGGCAACTGGTACTGGGGGACTGTGATGCCTATCAGTTTTCAGTATCATTCTGTATCCACTAGGCGGAAAGGCAGCATTTTCATGACCATCAGATTGGAGATGGTGGAGTTCAAACTCTTAGCTTTGCCATCTGTAGGAGGAAACATTCTTCTATGTGATCACAACTGCAGGACCGAGAGTTGGCTGCTGTGCTGAGATAGTGTGGAGTATGGAGAAAAGGAAAAACTGCTGGACTGTGCATGTGGTACAGGTGGAGATATTATGGTGGATTGAGAAAGATGTGTTGTGCTAGGTGACACAAAAGCTGCAGTCATGTCTACTTCTGTAACAGCTGATCAGCTCTCACTCACCCTGACTATGGTGGGAAAACAAATGTAGTTTCTGCCGCCACAGAATTGTGTGTGAACACTTGCAATGGTGACGGAGAGGGTGGTTGGTGAAGCCTGCTAGTCTGCATTTTAGCACAGTGAAATTCACACACTTTGTCAGGTTGATCGCACACATGCCAGTTCATGCATGCAGTTATCAAATTATTAAAAATTTTTCCTCTACTGAGTTTTTTTGGCAAATTTAATAGATAATATGTTGGATCATCCTTTTTTGGTCTCAAATAATGCCCAGTCTAAACAACCCTTGTCTCCCATGCAAACTGCATGCTTGTGACCAGTGTAGCCAGAGTTGGTGCTGAGGATGCAGTGCTTGTGGTTGCATCACATCACGTCTGTGTGGGAAGCCGTAACATAAACTCCTCACCTTCGCTCTCCTACACCTCCTCTGCTGAGCTAATCAGCTGCATACCTCTGGGTTGACGACAAGTGACATCTACAGCCTCATCATCATCCTCTCTGTTTTCACATTCCTCACCCTGAAATTCACCATCCTCCTCTTCCTGCCTTGACACCACAGTACAGTCCACGTGTGCCTCTATTATCTAAGTCTCATCAGGATCACCTCCACCCTTGGTGGTTACTGTCTGGTAACGAGGGTCTGGATTCTGCACGGACTGTACTTTATCCGGCTCCAGATCCAACATGAAAAAATTTTGGGCATCGGTGCAAATGCTTTCTTCCTCTGGATTCTGTGACTCTGAGCAGACTTCTGATACTTATGGAATAAAATGTGTGAATGGTCCATCTGAGGCTTCCAACAGTCAGTTGGGAAATTTTTGAGGCGAGGAAACAGGTGTGATTGGGGTGCCACCTTCAAGCATTGTAATGTGTGTGATGTTAAAGTAGTTAGTGGACAATATTCAGCGCTGCCAACAGATTGGAAACATATATCCTAGTATGGTACAGTAAGGTGGCGATGTTGGCAGCGCAGAATATTGTCCACTAACTCCTTTTAGAGTCTAATGCCTGATGGTCACTTGCTGACCCGTGGATCCGCTGCAGCTGATTTTCTACGTTATTTGCTTTTATAACAGACTGAACCTGTGAGTTTAATCTGAGAGCTAAACTAACTATATTTCTCTGATAAGACCCTATTTGTGTTGATCTCTCCTACAGTTTATTTGTGATGTTTACGTGGAAGAAGAGGAGGAGAGGCCACTTGATGCAGTGCTTGCCATGCAATGTAGTGCATGCTCTTTCTAAGCCTCATCTACAAGGCGTACCGCTGTGCTGCTGCCAAAGAAAGGGAGTCATGTAGCCCAGCCGGTAACAGATGTTGTCAGTGGTCTTTGGATAGGATGAGACGGTGTTTGTTCAGTTGAGCTTTCATTCACATTAACACCTTAACCCTAGAACGCGTACCTGGGGCCTCGCAGGCCTGCTAGGTTACTTGTTTTCTATTATCTGTAAAACTACATTAGTTAGAATTTTGAAACTCAAGGTAATCCTCAGGTATATAGTTGTTAGTAATATCCAGTTGTTCATATATTTTTATGTTATAGGCATCTCGTATAGCAACGCTTTTTTTGTGACTACCCCAGATTCACGTACCTGGGGCCTTTGAGGCCTGCTTTGGTTTACATGTACTCCTCAGTCTTTTTGTCTGTACTGTTGTTGGGGAAGAACTTATGACTCAGTCTTTATGACTATTGGTCGATGGCTGTTGCTGGGAAGAGTGTGGATTCTGCCTGACATGGTAATGTGATCCTGGAAGGGAGTTTCCCCTCACAAAGTAACTTTCTGGAAAAAATATCACTATGGATAATTATTTTACTAATTTAGAACTGGCCAATTTTTTGCTTCAGAAACAACTAACACTTGTTGGTACAATGAGACCAAACCGCCGCGAAATTCCACCAATAATGAAGCACAATGCACAGCGACCAATCTACGAGAGTGTATTCGGTTTCTGCAATGAGGCAACAATGGTGTCCTATAAAGCCAAGAAAGAAAAATCTGTGATATTACTGAGCACAATGCATCACGATGAAAGTATTGACACCAATGACAGGAAACAAAAACCTGAAATTATAGTTCATTATAATAAGACAAAAGGAGGTGTCGACAAGATGGACGAAATGATTACTGAATATTCGTGTAAAAGGCAGACTAAACGTTGGCCTGTTGCCCTTTTTTCCAATATCCTTGATGTGTCATCCCTCAATAGCTATATTGTTTATTGTCAAACTAATCCAGAATTCCATGCCAACAGGAAGGACAATAGACGTATATTTTTGACAGAACTTTGTTATGAACTTTTGATGCCTACTATGCTAGAGAGAAGCAGCATGATATGCTTATCAAGGCAAATTACGGAGGCAATGATCCGATGTGGAATATGCTTTCAGGAACAGCCAGAGCAAAGAGAAAAAAAAAGAAAGCGCTGCTATATTTGTCCAGCAAAGAAAGAAAGAAAATCGGAGCGTTTCTGTTCTACTTGCGGACAAAATGTATGCAGGGAACATTCTGAAGAAAAAATAATATGCAAGAATTGTCGGGGGAATATGTAAAGTGGAAAATAAATATTCCTGCACCAAGTTTGCTACAGACTTTATGTAAAAAATTTTTATAAGAAAAATTGTATCCATCATAAAAAATTGTACTGAGTGAATATATTGGGCGTGCCCGTTTAGTTACATTTTTGTTGTTTTATGTACATAATTTTTTGGGGGAATTATACACATCTTAGGCTATGTTCCAAGTAGCGCTGGGGTTCACCAGAATGGGATCCATAATGGATCTGACCTCCTGGTAACTCCAGCTAAGGCTGATGGAATGCCGGGATTCCACCAGCCTTAGCTGAGGTCACCAGGAGGTCAGATCCATTACGGATCCCCTCCTGGTGGACCCCAGCGCTAGTGGGAATGCATCCTTACTTTGCAAATTTAAAATAAACTTTGAAAAGTATTTTTATTTGAGTTATTCCATGTTATTTGCACACAGGCCTAAAAGGCCCCAGGTACGTGAATATGGGGTAGTCACAAAAAAAGCGTTGCTATACGAAATGCCTATAACATAAAAATATACGAACAACTGGAAATTACTAACAACTATATAGCTGAGGAATACCTAGAGTTTCAAAATTGTAACTAAAGTAGTTTTACAGAAAATAATAAAAAAGTAACCTGACAGGCCTGCGAGGCCCCAGGTACGCGTTCTACCAGCCTTAGCCGGGGTCACCAGGAGGTCAGATCCATTACGAAATCCCGTCCAGGCGGACCCCAGAGCTAGTGGGAATGCATGCTTACTTTCAAATAACTTTGAAAAAAAAAATTTTTTGAGTTATTCCATGTTATTTGAAAACAGGCCTCAAAGGCCCCAGGTACGTAATAGTGTAGATTTCTATGGTCACGCATTCTAGGGTTAACCCACGTACATGTTGAACGCAAAGCCTATTCCCCCTTCCACCATGACCTCACTTTTCACACTCAAGTTGTAAGTAACCTTCCCCTCAGTTTCACAGCCATAGACCCACAGCTTTCAGTCACCTGTTACTGAATGAAAAATAACTATTTATTTTCTTATATAGCGTGTCTGAACTACAGTGTTATTCCTTATGATTTTTAAGTGGCAATCAGGCTTTCTGATTTGCCACTGGAAAACAGTTTTATCACAAATGATTTTGAATAGCTAATTGAGCCTTGTGGTTGTACCCCAATATTATGTATATCGATTTTTATGTGTAAAAATCTGGCCCTCTGTTTTGCCACTGAAACCCTGTTTAACCACAAATGATTTGGAATAGGTAATTGGGCCTCGTGGCTGCACCGCTATATTAGGCCTAACAATTTTTAGGTGGAAATTTGGCCTTCTGATTTTCCACTGAAACACAGTTTTAGCACACAAGATTTGGAATTGTCAATTGGACATCATGGCTGTACCAGAATATTAGGCCTAACGAATTTTACGTGGAAATCTGGCCTTTTGATTTGCCCCTTAAACACAGTTTTAGCACAAACGATTTGCAGTAGCTAATTTTACTACATGGCTGCACCAATATATTAGGCCCAACAATTTTTAAGAGGAAATCTGGCCTTCTGATTCGCTACTGAAACAGAATTTAGCACAAACTATTTGGAGTAGCTAAACAGCCCTCTAGGCTGCAACTTAAACAAAATCGACTTGGAGTAGGTAATTGGGACTTGTAGCTGCACCACTATGATAGGGTTATCGATTTTTACATGTAAAACTGGCCTTCTCATTTGCCGTTTAAACACAGTTTTAGCATAAACAATTTGGATTAGCTAATTGGGCCTAGTGGCTGCACCACTATATTAGGCCTAACAATTTTTGTGTGGAACTCTAGCCTTCTGATTTGCCACTGAAACACAGTTTTAGCACAAACTATTTGGAGTAGGTAATTGGAACTCATGGCTGCTATATAAGGCCTAAGGATTTTTAAGTTGAAATCTGACCTTCAGATTTGTCTCTGAATACAGAGTTTCCACACAAACGATTTAGAGTAGGCAATTAGACCTTGTGGCTGCACCACTTTATTAGATCTAATGATTTTTATGTGGAAATCAGGTTTTCTGATTTTCCACTGAAACACAATTTTAGCACAAACTATTTGGAGTAGCTAATTGGCCCTCCAGGTTGCAACCAAATATTGTTCCTAAAGATTTTTAAGTGGAAATTTGGCCTTCTGATTTGCCACTGAAGCACCATTTAGCACAAACTATTTGGGGTAGCTAATTAGCCCTCCAGGCTGCAGCTTAATATTAATCCTAACTATTTTTAACCCCTTTCTGACATCGGACGTACTATCCGTCGAGGTGGGGTCAGCCCGTATGACCACCGACGGGATAGTATGTCCAGCGCGATCGTCCATGCTCACGGGGGGAGCGCCCCCAGCACATTAACCCCCGGCACACTGCGATGAAACATGATCGCAGTGTTCCGGCGGTACAGGGAAGCATCGCGAAGGGAGGGGGCTCCCTGCATGCTTCCCTGAGACCCTCGGAGCAACGCGATGTGATCGCGTTGCTCCAAGCATCTCTTACCTCCTATCCCTGCAGGCCCCGGATCCAAAGTGGCCGCGGGGCTGCATCCGGGTCCTGCAGGGACTACTTCCGGGTCCAGTGCAGGCATCGGGAAGCCTGCAGCGCTGTAAGTCAGATCGCTGATCTGACAGAGTGCTGTGCAAACTGTCAGATCAGCGATCTGTGATGTCCCCCCCTGGGACAAAGTAAAAAAGTAAAAAAAAAAAAATTCCACATGTGTAAAAAAAAAAAATAATTCCTAAATAAAGAAAAAAATGTATTTATTATTCCCATAAATACATTTCTTTATCCAAAAAAAACAATAAAAGTACACATATTTAGTATCGCCAAGTCCGTAACGACTCAACCTATAAAACTGTCCCACTAGTTAACCCCTTCAGTGAACACTGTAAGAAAAAAAAAAAACGAGGCAAAAAACAACGCTTTATTATCATACTGCTGAACAAAAAGTGGAGTAACACGCGATCAAAAAGACGGATATAAATAACCATGGTACCGCTGAAAACGCCATCTTGTTCCACAAAAAAATGAGCCACCATACAGCATCATCAAAGAAAAAATAAAAAAGTTATAGTCCTCAGAATAAAGCGATGCCAAAATAATTATTTTTTCTATAAAATAGCTTTTATCGTATAAAAGCGCCAAAACATAAAAAAAAGATATAAATGAGATATCGCTGTAATCGTACTGACCCGAACAATAAAACTTATCAATTTTACCAAACGTGGAACGAAATTCATGAATAGCTGGTTTTTGGTCATTCTGCCTCACAAAAATTGGAATAAAAAGTGATCAAAAACTGTCACGTGTCCGAAAATGTTACCAGTAAAACATCAACTCATCCGCAAAAAACAGGACCTCACATGACTCTGTGGACCAAAATATGGAAAAATTATAGGTCTCAAAATGTGGAGATGCAAAAACTTTTTTGCTATAAAAAGCGTCTTTTAGTGTGTGACAGCTGCCAATCATAAAAATCCACTATAAAAAACCCTATAAAAGTAAATCAAACCCCCCTTCATCACCCCCTTAGTTAGGGAAAAATAATAAAATTAAAAAAAATGTATTTATTTCCATTTTCCCATTAGGGTTAGGGCTAGGGTTAGGGCTAGGGTTAGGGCTAGGGTTAGGGTTAGGGCTAGGGTTATGGCTAGGGCTAGGGTTAGGGTTAGGGCTAGGGTTAGGGCTAGAATTAGGGCTAGGGTTAGGGTTAGGGCTAGGGTTAGGGCTAGGGTTAGGGTTGGGGCTAGGTTTGGGGCTAAAGTTAGGGTTAGGGTTGGGGCTAAAGTTAGGATTAGGGTTGGGGCTAAAGTTAGGGTTAGGATTTGGATTACATTTACGGTTGGGATTAGGGTTGGTATTAGAGTTAGGGGTGGGTCAGGGTTAAGGGTGTGGTTAGGGTTATCTTTGGGATTAGGGTTAGGGATATGTTTGGATTAGGGTTTCAGGTAGAATTGGGGAGTTTTCACTGTTCAGGCACATCAGGGGCTCTCCAAACGCGACATGGCGTCTGATCTCAATTCCAGCCAATTCTACGTTGAAAAAGTAAAACAGTGCTCCTTTCCTTCCGAGCTCTCCCGTGTGCCCAAACAGGGGTTTACCCCAACATATGGGGTATCAGCGTACTCGGGACAAATTGGAAAACAACTTTTGGGGTCCACTTTAACTTGTTATCCTTGGGAAAATAAAAATTGGGGGGGCTAAAAATCATTTTTTGTGGAAAAAAAGATTTTTTATTTTCACGGCTCTGTGTTGTAAACTGTAGTGAAACACTTGGGGGTTCAAAGTTCTCACAACATATCTAGATAAGTTCCTTGGGAGGTCTAGTTTCCAATATGGGGTCACTTTTGGGGGGTTTGTACTGTTTGGGTACATCAGGGGCTCTGCAAATGCAACATGACACCTGCAGACCAATCCATCTAAGTCTGCATTCCAAATGGCGCTCCTTCCCTTCCGAGCTCTGCCATGCACCCAAACAGTGGTTCCCCCCACATACGGGGTATCAGCGTACTGAGGACAAATTGGACAACAACTTTTGGGGTCCAATTTCTCCTGTTACCCTTGGGAAAATACAAAACTGGGGGCTAAAAAATAATTTTTGAGAAAAAAAATAATTTTTATTTTCATGGCTCTGCGTTATAAACTGTAGTGAAGCACTTGGGGGATCAAAGTTCTCACAACACATCTAGATAAGTTCCTTGGGAGGTCTAGTTTCCAATATGGGGTCACTTGTGGGGGTTTGTACTGTTTCGGTACATCAGGGGCTCTGCAACTTCAACGTGACGCCTGCAGACCAATCCATCTAAGTCTGCATTCCAAATGGTGCTCCTTCCCTTCCGAGCTCTGCCATGCCCCCAAACAGTGGTTCCCCCCACATATGGGGTATCAGCATACTCAGGACAAATTGGACAACTATTGCGGTCCAATTTATCCTGTTACCCTTGTGAATATACAAAACTGGGGGCTAAAAAATCATTTTTGTGAGAAAAAAAAATGTTTTCACGGCTCTGCGTTATAAACTGTAGTGAAACACTTGGGGGTTCAAAGCTCTCAAAACACATCTAGATAAGTTCCTTAGGGGGTCTACTTTCCAAAATGGTGTCATTTGTGGGGGGTTTTAATGTTTAGGCACATCAGGGGCTCTCCAAACGCGACATGGTGTCCCATCTCAATTCCAGTCAATTTTGCATTGAAAAGTCAAACGGCGCTCCTTCCCTTCCGAGCTCTGCCATGCGCCCAAACAGTTGTTTACCCCCACATATAGGGTATCAGCATACTCAGGACAAATTGCACAACAACTTTTGGGGTCCAATTTCTTCTCTTATTCTTGGGAAAATAAAAAATTGGGGGCAAAAAATCATTTTTGTGAAAAAACATGATTTTTTATTTTTACGGCTCTGCATTATAAACTTCTGTGAAGCACTTGTTGGGTCAAAGTGCTCACCACACATCTAGATAAGTTCCTTAAGTGGTCTACTTTCCAAAATGGTGTCACTTGTGGGGGGTTTCAATGTTTAGGCACATAAGGGGCTCTTCAAACGCAACATGGCGTCCCATCTTAATTCCAGTCAATTTTGCATTGAAAAGTAAAATGGCGCTCCTTCCCTTCCGAGCTCTGCTATGTGCCCAAACAGTGGTTTACTCCCACATTTGGGGTATCATCGTACTCAGGACAAATTGCACAACAACTCTAGTGGTCTAATTTCTTCTCTTACCCTTGGGAAAATAAAAAATTGGGGGCGAAAAAATCATTTTTGTGAAAAAATATGATTTTTTATTTTTACGGCTCTGCATTATAAACTTCTGTGAAGCACTTGGTGGGTCAAAGTGTTCACCACACATCTAGATAAGTTCCTTAGGGGTCTACTTTCCAAAATGGTGTCACTTGTGGGGGGTTTCAATGTTTAGGCACATCAGGGCGCTCCTTTCCTTCCGAGCTCTGCCATGCGCCCAAACAGTGGTTTACCCCAACATATGGGGTATCAGTGTACTCAGGACAAATTGTTCAACAACTTTTGGGGTCCATTTTCTCCTGTTACCCTTGATAAAATAAAACAAATTGGAGCTGAAATAAATTTTGTGTGAAAAAAAGTTAAATGTTCATTTTTATTTAAACATTCCAAAAATTCCTGTGAAACACCAGAAGGGTTAATAAACTTCGTGAATGTAGTTTTGAGTACCTTTAGGGGTGCAGTCTTTAGAATGTTGTCACACTTGGGTATTTTCTATCATATAAACCCCTCAAAATGACTTCAAATGAGATGTGGTCCCTAAAAAAAATGGTGTTGTAAAAATGTGAAATTGCTGGTCAATTTTTAACCCTTATAACTCCCTAAACAAAAAAATTTTGGTTCCAAAATTGTGCTGATGTAAAGTAGACATGTGGGAAATGTTACTTATTAAGTATTTTACGTGACATATCTCTGTGATTTAAGGGCATAAAAATTCAAAGTTGGAAAATTGCGAAATTTTCAAAATTTTGGCCAAATTTCAATTTTTTTCACAAATAAACGCAGGTAATATCAAAGAAATTTTACCACTATCATGAAGTACAATATGTCACGAGAAAAGAATGTCAGAAACACCGGGATCCATTGAAGTGTTTCAGAGTTATAACCTCATAAAGGGACAGTGGTCAGAATTGTAAAAATTGGCCTGGTCATTAACGTGCAAACCACCCTTGGGGGTAAAGGGGTTAAGTGGAAATCATTCCTTCTGATTTGCCCCTGAAGCACAGTTTTATCAGAAATGATTTGGAGTAGCAAATGGGGCATCCGAAGCCTGCCACGCAGTTTTTGCACTAATCTAATTCGATGTTGGAAGGTCGATTTCACACAGGACAGGATCCAATCTATTTCACTGACAAGTTCACTTTCAGCACCAGCACTAGAGCAGGAATGACCTCTCTGCACTGTGACACTGAGCAAATGGTGCCAGCAAAACAAGATGTCCGCTTTTTGTATGGCCAGGGACATGTGACTTCGGCAGCCAATCACAGATGACCTTGTGTCGTGACGTTGTGGATGGTTTCTGTGTCCTGATTGGTTGCTGAAATCAACACGCATAAAGATAAAGAAAAATGTGTACACCGCTGCTGTAACCTCTCCACATGCTCCTCTAACCTCTCCACAACCCCTCCCCTTATCAAACACGCTCACCCTTCCCCCCTCATGATACAGCAGCACTATCCTAGCCTAAGTAATAAGAAAAGCATTAGTGGAAATGCAATGATTTACCTAACTTTGGCCAACTTTTGACAACTTTGGGTAACATTTTTAGTGAAAGCAAACACAAATCTGAATATGCTACATTCTTGCTGAATTTGAGATTTGGCAAATGGTTTGCTTATCTCTACTCCCAGAGGCTTTTTGGTAAAGTAGAAACAAAGATTTTTTGGCACAGTACACATACAGGATTTTTGGAAAAGTAGAAGCAGAGGCTTTTTGGTAAAGCAGAAGAAAAGGCTTTTTGACATAGTACACATACAGGCCTTTGGTAAGGTAGAAACAGAGGCTTTTTGGCATGGTAGTCCCAGAGGCCTTTTAGTGTAGTGCAATCAGAGGTTTTTTGGCCCACAAATGGGAAATATATAGCTGCATAGTAGAAGTTTTTTCTACGCATACCACTCACAAGAAGACAGCAGCAGAGTAGATTTTTTTTTAAATCACTGCTCGTATATACACAGTGGTGAAATAAAATAACTTTTTCAGCTCACAAATAGGAAAGAGATGGCTGCATAGTCCAAAACTGTTTAAATACACTACTCACAAAAACATGGCTTTGGAGAATCCAATTCTCGTAGAAACCCTATTCGTATGCACACAGCCGTAAAATAAAACAATTTTTTCAGCCCACAAATGGGAACGAGACAGTTACAGAGTAGATTTTTTTTAAAGAAATACTACTCCTAAAAACATAGTTGCAGAATAAAATATTTTTTCAGAAAAACCATTTATATAGACACAGATAAAATTATTTGTTGGACCTACAAATGGCAAAGAGACAGATGTTGAAATTTATTTTTTTTGCCTAAAATTAGAAAAAAGAGACAGCGTTCCAGAAAAAATATTTGTTTGGCCTACAAATTGTAAAGAGATAGCTATTAATATTTGTGTATTTGCCACGCTACTATTAAAGACACAGCGGTCCAGAAAATATAATTCTTTGGCCTACAAAAAGCATTGAGAAAACACACAGCAGTTTTGAAAAAAATATTTGTTTGGCTTACAAATGCCAAAGAGATGGCTGCTGATATTTATTTATTTGCCACGCTACTAGTAATGACACAGTGGTCCAGAAAATTGATTTATTTGGACTACAAAGAGCAATGAGACTTCTAAAAAACACACAAAAATATTTGTTTGGCCTACAAATGGTAAAAATACAGGTGCAGAGATGTACTTATTTGCAGCACTACTAGAAAGCACACAGTGGTTCTGAAAAATTATTTATTTGGCCTTTAAATAGCAATGGGATTTGTAATGACATTTATTTATTTCCAAGACTACTAGAAAACATGCAGCTGTCCAGAAAAATTATTTGTTTGGGCTTGATATGGCAGGGAGATGGCTGATGCCAATTATTTATTTCACAGATTAACAGAAAACACACACTGGAAAAAAATACTTATTTGGCCTATAAATGGCAATGAAATAGCTGATGCCAATTATGCATTTGCAACACTACTAGAAAACACACCAATCCAGATTTTTTTTCCTTTGGCCTAGAAATGGCAACAAGATGGATGATGCAAACTACTTATTTCCCAGATAACTAGAACACACACAGTATCTTAAAGAAACAGTTCTCCCACAGATAGGGTTTGTCAAAGGTCTATAGAAGGTCTTTGCGTTTAGCTCAAGCACCATCTTAATTTTTGCATCTCTGTGATGGAGTGATATCCTGCTCCCTTTAGGACCCAATAGTTACCTCCACATTCTGCTCCTAATCACATACCTGGGCTGAATGTTTAAATATATTAAATTGCTGCAGCATGGTGTTAGCTCATATTGCTCATGGTGTTATGATGTTAGCTAATATGTGTCTCAGGCTTTCCCTGAGGACCCTTGGAGGATTGCTGGTGTGACGTCTCGACTGTCTTCTCAAGCCATGTGTTTTCTCCCCATCATCATCCCTTTCTGTCTTTGGTTTTAGTGCAGACTAAATAGCATTCACCCCGTCCCCTCCCTATGTAGGGCCTATCACTAGGGTCAGGCAGTGATTAAGTTCCTGCTCAGCGATAGGTGCAGAACCTATATAGGGATGTTTAGGGCAGACAGGGTGATTTTAGATCTGCCAAGGGGCCTCCACTCCCCCTACCCTAGTGTTTGGTCTCCCCTTCCCTATTTAAAATGTTAAATGAACATGTAAATTTTTGTCACCAAAATTTTACTTTAGACCCTCAAATTTTTATTTTTGCAAGGGTATCAAGAAAACATGGACTTCAAAGTTTGTTGTGCAATTTCTCCTAAGCATTCCAATACCTGATATGTGGGGGAAAACAACTGTTTGGGCACACTTCAGGGCTCAGAAGGGAATAAGCGCTATTTAACTTTTTTAAATGTAAAATTTCCTGGATTAATTAGTAGATGCCATGTTGTATTTGGAGAGTCCCTGATGTGCCTAAACACTGGAAACCACCCACAAGTGACACTATTTTGGAAACTAGACTCCTCTAGATGTGTGGTGAGAACCTTGAACCCCCAGGTGCATCACAGAAGTTTATAACATTAAGGTAAGAAAATAAAAAAATCATATTTTCCCCAAAAAATCTTTTTACCCACAATTTAGCATTTTCACAAGGGTAATAGGAAAAATTGCACCACACAACTGATTCTGCAATTTCTCCTTATTGTGCTGATATCCAATATGTGGGGTAGAATTACTGTTTGGGTGCACAGTAGGGCTTGGTAGTGAAGGAGCGCCCTTTGACTTTTTGAATGCAAAATTTCCTGGAATAATTAGCAGACATCATGTCATGTTTGGAGAGTCCCTGATGTGCCTAAACAGTGGAGATGGAGCACCCACTAGGGCCATGGGGATTCTCGGTACTGGGCCGGTTCATAAAGGGGATGTGTCACGGCAGCAGTGACCCGGTTCATGGCCCTGGGCATCCAATAAAAGGGTAATAAAGTTTATGGGATAAATGTTCGTGACACCACCTGTGGTACTCGGCAAATAGGAGATGCTAGCCAACACTGCTTGAAGGGACCGCTGGGGCTGATGGTGATGCAGCAGAGTTGGTACAGCTCTCCAGAGGTAGTGCTTTAGTCCCAGGGCACTTAGGTGTAATTGTGAGATGATGGATGTTGTAGTAGCTGTATTGCAGGGTGGATGGCGCAATAAATAAGTGTGAGGACACAGCACGGTGCAGTTTCCAAAGCTTTACTCACAGTTCTTAATTGCCCCAGCCATGGTGCTGTGTCCTCTAGGTTTGTGGTCCAGCCAGCTCTCAAGCAATTTGGGTGCACATTCCAGAACCCTCTTTCATATGTCCTTGCCTGGCCATCTCTCTGTGCTGGCTTTGCCTCTCGTGCCCTGTGCCTGCCACATAGTGTCCCAAGCCAGCAGCCACGGATCTTGTCAGGCGGTGAGCTCTGATTACCCCTGGATCCTATATGGCTACCTTTTCAGCAAATGTATGCAGATGTGACTGTGCTTCCTGCAAAACAGTCTCCAGTTATCTAGCTGAGTCCTTAGTTTTTCCACTAGGATGGGGCTGGTCCCCTGACTGCAACCTGGTCACTCCACCTGACTATGGTCAGCAGCATGAATGTGAGCCCCAAGGGTGGACTCCTCACTACCCGTGCCTCTAGGACCCCTTCCTTCTCTTCTTTCTATAGGTTCACTTTTCTTCAGTTTGGTCTATTTGGGAACTCCTTTCTGTCCTTTCAGGAGCTGCAGACCAATACGTCTGCTCAGCTCCAGTTCTCTCACAATCTATCTAACTTTTCCTCCTAATTAGCTCCTCCCCTACACTACCTACCCCATCCACTCCTCCAACACCTTTTCCTATCCAGTCTGAGATGAGGCCATCCTCCCTTAGGGCACTCCCAGGTGCCCTGGCTGAAGTGTCTAGTGTTGGATGCAGGTGTAGGGTTTTGTGCCATGACCCCTCCTTATCTGAGAGTGGAATACCACAGCTCTGGGTGAGGTGCAGTACTCTGTGGCGACTGGACCCTCAGGGGTGCCACAGAACCCCCTTATAAGAGACACAATTTTGGAAACTAGACCCCACAAGGAACTTATCTAGATGTCTGGTGAGCACCTTGAATCACCAGGTGCTTCACAGAAGTTTGTAACATTGAGTTAGGGAAATTAAAAAAAATCTAATTTTCTCCATAAAAATGTATTTTAGCCTCAAGTTTTGCATTTTCACAAGGGCAACTGTGACTTGTGACTAGTGTTGAGCGATACCGTCCGATACTTGAAAGTATCGGCCGATACCGGCAAAGTATTGGATCTAATCCGATACCGATACCCGATACCAATACAAGTCAATGGGACTCAAGTATCGGACGTATCCCTGATGGTTCCCAGGGTATGAAGGAGAGGAAACTCTCCTTCAGGCCCTGGGATCCATATTAATGTGTAAAAGAAAGAATTAAAATAAAAAAATATTGCTATGCTCACCTCTCCGACGCAGCCTGGACCTTACCGAGGGAACCAGGAGCCTTCTTTGCTTAAAATGCGCGCATTTCCTGCCTTCCGTGATGTCACGGCTTGTGATTGGTTGCGTGCCGCCCATGTGGCCGCGACGCGACCAATCACAGCAAGCCGTGATGTAATTTTCAGGTCCTGAATGCCTAATTCTAGGCATTCAGGATTTGAAAATTACGTTACGGCTTGTGATTGGTCGCGTCGCGGTCACATGGGCGACGCAACCAATCACAAGCCGTGACGTCACGGGAGGCAGGAAACACGCGCATTTTAAAATTACGTCACGGCTTGTGATTGGTTGCGTGCTGCCCATGTAACCGCGACGGGACCAATCACAGCAAGCCGTGACGTAATTTTCAGGTCCTGAATGCCTAATTCATAATTCTAGGCATTCAGGACCTGAAAATTACGTCACGGCTTGCTGTGATTGGTCGCGTCGCGGTCACATGGGCGGCACGCAACCAATCACAAGCCGTGACGTAATTTTAAAATGCGCGCGTTTCATGCCTCCCGTGATGTCACGGCTTGTGATTGGTTGCGTCGCCCATGTGACCGCGACGCGACCAATCACAAGCCGTAACGTAATTTTCAAATCCTGAATGCCTAGAATTAGGCATTCAGGACCTGAAAATTACGTCACGGCTTGCTGTGATTGGTCGCGTCGCGGCCACATGGGCGGCACGCAACCAATCACAAGCCGTGATGTCACGGAAGGCAGGAAACGCGCGCATTTTAAGCAAAGAAGGCTCCCGGTTCCCTCGTTAAGGTCCAGGCTGCGTCGGAGAGGTGAGTATATCAATATTTTTTATTTTAATTCTTTATTTTACACATTAATGTTGTTTCGATACCGATACCCGATACCACAAAAGTATCGGATCTCGGTATCGGAATTCCGATACCCGCAAGTATCGGCCGATACCCGATACTTGCGGTATCGGAATGCTCAACACTACTTGTGACTTGTAATACAATATTTTTCCAACTTACTTTTTTACTTATTCCCACTATGGGACTTTCACTTTCTGCTCTTTGATCACAGTTATAAGGAACAACAATGCAGGAATAACACATGATCTAACTAACTTGTTAGTGCCTGGTGAATAGAATGTTGTCATGATGACATCGGGTCACCCTGGCAACATTCAGGACTTCGTGATGAGTCACGGGGTTTCTGATCCAAGGGCGCAGGGGCTTTCTTCCCTCTGCCTGCTCTCTAAATTCTGTGGTGCCGGCACAACTCCTGGCACTGAGTCGGCTGCAATCACCATGACATATATGTACTACATTGGTCGGAAGTTTTTCCTGATCATGATGTACATGTACTGTAAATTATTGGGAAGGGGTGAATTGCAATGTGCTGGAGCACATTGCATGTATACATGCTAATATAAAGCACCACAATGGATTTGTGCATCTGCATGTTAATTTAGTACTAAAGGTATAAAGGGTTAATTCCTTTTTTTTCCAGATTGCATTGGGGAATGGGTCTGTCTTGGGCTGTGCACAATTATCCAGCCTTCTATCCAGGTTTTATTATGAGTTAAGCCTGCTTCCCATCTTTTCCCCATTTGAGGCCTGGCTGGGCAGATGGAAAAGTGAGACATTAGAGATAGTCCATCCAAACTGAGGTCACCTTGTTGTGGTTGGATGGCTTTTCGACTTTTTGATCAAGAAATATTAACTAAGCACCTCAAATTTCTTATGTATAGCAATTATAGAATTTATGCATTCATTAAGTGCAGTTTGCTGATCCACAGTGGCATTTTTGTGCACCTGCATATTGATTTAACCCCTTTCTGCCAGATGATGGAACAGTACGTCAGCTTGCAGTATTCCCCGCTTTGAGGTGGGCTCTGGTGGTGAGCCCACCTCAAAGCCACGACATGTCATCTGTTTTCAACATCTTACATGTGCGCGCAATGGGCGCGAGCGGAATCGTGATCTGCCTGTGCCCATTAAATGCCGCTGTCAAACTCTGACAGCGGCATTTAACAAGCGCTGCCAGCCGCGTGGCCGGAAGTACTCGCACCGCTGACCCCCGTCACGTGATCGGAGGTCATCGGTGCATTGTCATCACAACCAGAGGCCTCCTTGAGACCTCTATGGTTGTTGATGGCAGATTGCTATGAGCACCACCCTTTGGTCGGCGCTCATAGCAAGCCTGCAATTCTACTGCATAGAGGTGATCTGTGCATCACCTCCATGTAGCAGAGGCGATTGAGTATTGCATGCTTCTAGCCTCCCATGGAGGCTATTGAAGCATGCCAAAATTATAAAGAAAATGAGTTTAAAAATATAAAAAAAATGAAAGTTCAAATCACCCCTATTATGATCCTTAGTGGCTGAGGATCACGAATAGACCAGCAAGTGAATAAACTAAGGACAAGCTCTAGGGAGATGGTAACTGGACTGATCGCAAATCTGAACCTATCCAACACAACTAGAGGTAGCCGGTGAACGTGCCTAAAAAATTCCTAGACGTCTCGAGCCAGCCTAAAGAACTAGCTACCCCTAAAGAGAAAGAAAGACCTCGCTTGCCTCCAGAGAAACAATCCCCAAAGATATAGAAGCCCCCAACAAATATTAACGGTGAAGTAAGAATAAGGCACATACACAGGGGTGAAATCAGATTCAGCAAAAGAGGCCCACTAGTACTAGAAAGCAGAAAATAGAGCAGGGGTCAATGCGATCAATAAAAAACCCTTACAAAATATCCATCCTGAGATTTCAAGAACTCATGCACCAACTAATGGTGTGTGGGGAGAAACTCAGTCCACTAGAGCATCCAGCAAGCGAGGGAATCACATTTTAGCAAGCTGGACAAGAAAACAAGATAAACACTGCTGATCAAAAAATGAGCAAAGAAAACTTAGCTTGTCCTGGATGGACTGGGAGCAAGGTAGTCAGAAGGAATCTGAGTAGCACTGATTACATCGACAGCCGGCAACAAGTGGAAAAAAAACAGAGCTATATAGGAACCTCCCAGAGGATAACGAACCAGCTGATAGCCAGAGACCAGCAGGATAACAAACAAAGCCACCAGGGGGAGCCCAAAGCAGAAGTCACACCATACCACCAGTGACCACAAGAGGGAGCCTGAAAACAGAGTTCACAACAGTACCCCCCCCTTAAGGAGGGGTCACCGAACCCTCATGAAAACCCCCAGGGCAATCAGGATGAGCCACATGGAAGGCACGAACCAAATCGGCCGCATGAACATCAGAGGCGACAACCCAAGAATTATCCTCCTGACCATAGCCCTTCCACTTGACCAAATACTGGAGCCTCTGTCTAGAAACACGAGAATCCAAGATCTTCTCCACCACGTATTCCAATTCTCCCTCAACCAGCACCGGGGCAGGAGGCTCAACCGGAGGAACCACAGGTACCACATACCTCCGCAACAACAAGCGATGGAACACATTATGAAGAGCAAATGATGCCGGGAGGTCCAGACAGAATGACACAGGGCCAAGGACTTCCAGAATCTTATAAGGACCGATAAACCGAGGCTTGAACTTAGGAGAGGAGACCTTCATAGGAACGAAGCGAGAAGACAACCACACCAAGTCCCCAACGCGAAGTCGGGGACCCACACAGCGACGGCGGTTGGCAAAGAACTGAGCCTTCTCTTGTGACAACTTCAAATTGTCCACCACATGATTCCAAATCTGATGTAACCTATCCACCACAACATCCACTCCAGGACAGTCAGAAGGCTCCACCTGACCCAAGGAAAAACGAGGATGAAACCCCGAATTACAAAAAAAAGGAGAAACCAAAGTAGCAGAACTAGCCCGATTATTAAGGGCAAACTCGGCCAACGGCAAAAAAGTAACCCAGACGTCATGGTCAGCAGAAACAAAACATCTTAAATAAGTCTCCAAGGTCTGATTAGTTCGCTCGGTTTGGCTATTCGTCTGAGGATGGAAGGCCGACGAAAAAGACAATTCAATGCCCAACTTAGCACAAAAGGTCCGCCAAAATCTAGACACAAACTGGGATCCTCTGTCAGAAACAATGTTCTCAGGAATCCGTTGCAAACGAACCACATTTTGAAAAAACAGTGGAACCAACTCGGAGGAGGAAGGCAACTTAGGCAAGGGCACCAAATGGACATCTTAGAAAAATGATCACACACCACCCAGATGACAGACATTCTCTGAGAGACAGGGAGATCTGAAATAAAATCCATGGAAATGTGCGTCCAAGGCCTCTTCGGGACAGGCAAAGGTAACAGCAAACCACTGGCATGAGAACAGCAAGGCTTCGTCCGAGCACAAATTCCACAAGACTGCACAAAGGAACACACATCCCGCGACAAGGAAGGCCACCAAAAAGACCTGGCCACCAAGTCTCTGGTACCAAATATTCCAGGATGGCCCGCCAACACCGAAGAATGAACCTCAGAGATGACTCTGTTGGTCCATCTATCCGGGACAAACAGTCTCTCCGGTGGACAGCGGTCAGGTCTATCCGCCTGAAACTTTTGCAGCACACGTCGCAAATCTGGGGAGATGGCAGACAAAATCACCCCTTCTCTAAGGATACCAGCCGGCTCTGAATCTCCAGGAGAGTCAGGCACAAAACTCCTAGAAAGAGCATCAGCCTTCACATTCTTCGAACCCGGCAGGTACGAGACCATGAAATCAAAACGAGAGAAAAACAATGACCAATGAGCCTGTCTGGGATTCAGCCGCTTGGCCGACTCGAGATAAATCAAATTCTTGTGATCAGTCAAGACCACCACACGATGTTTAGCTCCCTCGAGCCAATGTCGCCACTCCTCAAATGCCCACTTCATAGCCAACAGCTCCCGATTACCGACATCATAATTCCGCTCGGCAGGCGAAAACTTTCTTGAAAAGAAAGCACATGGCTTCATCACAGAGCCATCGGGGCTTCTCTGCGACAAAACAGCCAACGCTCCAATCTCGGAAGCATCAACCTCCACCTGGAAGGGAAGTGAGACATCTGGCTGACATAAGACCGGAGCCGAAGAAAACCGACGCTTCAGCTCCCGAAAGGCCTCCACAGCCGCAGAAGACCAATTAGTCACATCAGAACCCTTCTTGGTCAAATCCGTCAAAGGCTTAACAACGCCAGAAAAATTAGCTATGAAGCGACGGTAAAAATTAGCAAAACCCAAGAACTTCTGAAGACTCTTAACAGATGTAGGCTGCGTCCAGTCATGAATAGCCTGAACCTTGACTGGGTCCATCTCAATAGTAGAAGGAGAAAAAATGAAACCCAAAAAAGAAATCTTCTGGACTCCAAAAAGACATTTTGAGCCCTTCACAAATAAAGCATTGTCACGCAGGACCTGAAAGACCATCCTGACCTGCTTAACATGAGACTCCCAATCATCCGAAAAAACCAGAATATCATCCAGATACACAATCATAAACTTATCCAGATATTCACGGAAGATGTCATGCATAAAGGACTGAAAGACTGAAGGAGCATTAGAAAGTCCAAAAGGCATCACCAAGTACTCAAAATGGCATTCAGGCGTATTAAATGCAGTTTTCCATTCATCACCCTGTTTTATACGCACAAGGTTATACGCACCACGAAGATCTATCTTGGTGAACCAACTAGACCCCCTAATGCGAGCAAACAAATCAGTTAACAATGGCAAAGGATACTGAAATTTGACCGTGATTTTATTCAAAAGGCGATAATCAATACAGGGTCTCAGGGAACCATCCTTTTTAGCCACAAAAAAGAATCCTGCACCATGAGGGGATGAGGACGGGCGAATATGTCCCTTCTCTAAAGACTCCTTTATATAACTCCGCATGGCAGCATGCTCCGGCACAGATAAATTGAAAAGTCGTCCCTTAGGAAACTTACTATCAGGAATCAAATTTATAGCACAATCACAGTCCCTATGAGGAGGTAGAGAACTGAGCTTGGGCTCCTCAAATACATCCTGGTAGTCTGACAAAAACGTAGGGACTTCAGAAGGAGTGGACGAAGCAATTGACACCACAGGAGCGTCACCATGAATTCCCTGACAACCCCAACTTGACACCGACATAGCTTTCCAATCCAGGACTGGATTATGAGTCTGCAACCATGGTAGACCCAACTGTTGTGAAATTGGATTTTGGGCTCCCCCGGTGGCCACTGGTGGAATTGAACTGGTGTGCATCATCCCCTCTGTTCACCTGTTTCCATCAGGATGTGGGAGTCGCTATTTAACCTTGCTCCTCTGTCACTTCCATGCCGGTCAACATTGTAATCAGAAGCCTTTCTGTGCATGTTCCTGCTTCTAGACAACTCCCAGCTAAGTTGGACTTTAGTCCTCGTTTGTTTTTGCATTTTGTTCCAGTTCACAGCTGTAGTTTCGTTTCTGTGTCTGGAAAGCTCTTGTGATCTGAAATTGCCACTCTGATGTTATGAGTTAATACTAGAGTCTTAAAGTAATTTCAGGATGGTATTTTGATAGGGTTTTCAGCTGACCATGAAAGTGCCCTTTCTGTCTTCCTGCTATCTAGTAAGCGGACCTCAATTTTGCTAAACCTATTTTCATACTACGTTTGTCATTTCATCTAAAATCACCGCCAATATATGTGGGGGCCTCTGTCTGCCTATCGGGGAAATTTCTCTAGAGGTGAGCCAGGACTATATTTTCCTCTGCCAGGTTTAGTTAGTCCTCCGGCCGGCGCTGGGCATCTAGGGATAAAAAACGTAGGCAACGCTACCCGGCTACTGTTAGTTGTGCGGCAGGTTTAGTTCATGGTCAGTTTAGTTTCCATCCTTCCAAGAGCTAGTACTTATGTTTGCTGGGCTATGTTCTCTTGCCATTGAGAACCATAACAGTTTGACCGGCCAAAAAGGGTTAAATTAATTGACAGAGAAAGGAGAGAAAAGAGAAGTCTGCTGAAGATTTTTTTTTTTTTTTTTTTTCCCTTCCCTTCAGTTCTGAGTGTGCTTGTAATTGAATCTCTTGCAAGTCTGCCTATATTGGAGCCTTTCTCTCTCTCTCTCTCCTTCTAATCCTGGAATGGCTCTGTGTTCACCTGTTTAAAATGGATATTCAGAGTTTAGCTGCAGGTTTGAATAATCTCACCACGAAAGTTCAAAATTTACAAGATTTTGTTGTTCATGTTCCTATATCTGAACCTAGAATTCCTTTGCCTGAATTTTTCTCGGGGAATAGATCTTGCTTTCAAAATTTCAAAAATAATTGCAAGTTGTTTTTGTCCCTGAAATCTCGCTCTGCTGGAGATCCTGCTCAGCAGGTCAGGATTGTGATTTCCTTGCTCCGGGGCGACCCTCAGGATTGGGCTTTTGCATTGGCTCCAGGGGATCCTGCGTTGCTCAATGTGGATGCGTTTTTTCTGGCCTTGGGGTTGCTTTATGAGGAACCTCAGTTAGAGCTTCAGGCGGAAAAGGCCTTGATGTCCCTATCTCAGGGGCAAGACGAAGCTGAAATATACTGCCAGAAATTCCGTAAATGGGCTGTGCTTACTCAGTGGAATGAGTGCGCCCTGGCGGCGAATTTCAGAGAGGGTCTCTCTGATGCCATTAAGGATGTTATGGTGGGGTTCCCTGTGCCTGCGGGTCTGAATGAGTCCATGACAATGGCTATCCAGATCGATAGGCGTCTGCGGGAGCGCAAACCTGTGCACCATTTGGCGGTGTCTACTGAGAAGACGCCAGAGAATATGCAATGTGATAGAATTCTGTCCAGAAGTGAACGGCAGAATTTAAGACGAAAAAATGGGTTGTGCTTCTATTGCGGTGATTCAACTCATGTTATATCAGCATGCTCTAAGCGTACTAAGAAGCTTGATAAGTCTGTTTCAATTGGCACTTTACAGTCTAAGTTTATTCTATCTGTGACCCTGATTTGTTCTTTATCATCTATTACCGCGGATGCCTATGTCGACTCTGGCGCCGCTTTGAGTCTTATGGATTGGTCCTTTGCCAAACGCTGTGGGTATGATTTGGAGCCTCTTGAAACTCCTATACCCCTGAAGGGGATTGACTCCACCCCATTGGCTAGTAATAAACCACAATACTGGACACAAGTAACTATGCGGATTAATCCGGATCATCAGGAGATTATTCGCTTTCTTGTGCTGTATAACCTACATGATGTGTTGGTGCTTGGATTGCCATGGCTGCAATCTCATAACCCAGTCCTTGACTGGAAAGCTATGTCTGTGTTAAGCTGGGGATGTAAGGGGACGCATGGGGACGTACCTGTGGTTTCCATTTCATCATCTATTCCCTCTGAGATTCCTGAATTCTTGACTGAATATCGTGACGTTTTTGAAGAACCTAAGCTTGGTTCATTACCTCCGCACCGGGAGTGCGATTGTGCCATAGATTTGATTCCGGGTAGTAAATACCCTAAGGGTCGTTTATTTAATCTGTCTGTGCCTGAACATGCTGCTATGCGAGAATATATAAAGGAGTCCTTGGAAAAGGGACATATTCGTCCTTCGTCATCTCCCTTAGGAGCCGGTTTTTTCTTTGTGGCTAAGAAAGATGGCTCTTTAAGACCGTGTATTGATTATCGGCTTTTGAATAAAATCACGGTTAAATATCAATATCCGTTGCCACTGCTGACTGATTTGTTTGATCGCATAAAGGGGGCCAAGTGGTTCTCTAAGATAGATCTCCGTGGGGCATATAATTTGGTGCGAATTAAGCAGGGGGATGAGTGGAAGACCGCATTTAATACGCCCGAGGGCCACTTTGAGTATTTGGTGATGCCTTTTGGTCTTTCAAATGCCCCTTCAGTCTTTCAGTCCTTTATGCATGACATTTTCCGTGATTATTTGGATAAATTTATGATTGTGTATCTGGATGATATTTTGATTTTTTCGGATGACTGGGACTCTCATGTCCAGCAGGTCAGGAGGGTTTTTCAGGTTTTGCGGTCTAATTCCTTGTGTGTGAAGGGTTCTAAGTGCGTTTTTGGGGTACAAAAGATTTCCTTTTTGGGATATATTTTTTCCCCCTCTTCCATCGAGATGGATCCTGTCAAGGTTCAGGCTATTTGTGATTGGACGCAACCCTCTTCTCTTAAGAGTCTTCAGAAATTTTTGGGCTTTGCTAACTTTTATCGTCGATTTATTGCTGGTTTTTCTGATGTTGTTAAACCATTGACTGATTTGACTAAGAAGGGTGCTGATGTTGCTGATTGGTCCCCTGCTGCGGTGGAGGCCTTTCGGGAGCTTAAGCGCCGCTTTTCTTCCGCCCCTGTGTTGCGTCAGCCTGATGTTGCTCTTCCTTTTCAGGTTGAGGTCGACGCTTCTGAAATCGGAGCTGGGGCAGTTTTGTCGCAGAGAAGTTCCGATTGTTCCGTGATGAGACCTTGTGCCTTTTTCTCGCGTAAATTTTCGCCCGCCGAGCGGAATTATGATGTTGGGAATCGGGAGCTTTTGGCCATGAAGTGGGCTTTTGAGGAGTGGCGTCATTGGCTTGAGGGGGCTAGACATCAGGTGGTGGTATTGACTGACCACAAAAATCTAATTTATCTTGAGTCCGCCAGACGCCTGAATCCTAGACAGGCGCGCTGGTCGTTGTTTTTCTCTCGGTTTAATTTTGTGGTGTCCTACCTGCCGGGTTCTAAGAATGTTAAGGTGGATGCCCTTTCTAGGAGTTTTGAGCCTGACTCCCCTGGTAACTCTGAACCTACAGGTATCCTTAAGGATGGAGTGATATTGTCTGCCGTTTCTCCAGACCTGCGGCGGGCTTTGCAGGAGTTTCAGGCGGATAGACCTGATCGTTGCCCACCTGGTAGACTGTTTGTTCCTGATGATTGGACCAGTAAAGTCATTTCTGAGGTTCATTCTTCTGCGTTGACAGGTCATCCTGGAATCTTTGGTACCAGGGATTTGGTGGCAAGGTCCTTCTGGTGGCCTTCCCTGTCTCGAGATGTGCGAGGCTTTGTGCAGTCTTGTGACGTTTGTGCTCGGGCCAAGCCTTGTTGTTCTCGGGCTAGTGGATTGTTGTTGCCCTTGCCTATCCCGAAGAGGCCCTGGACGCACATCTCTATGGATTTTATTTCGGATCTTCCTGTTTCTCAGAAGATGTCTGTCATCTGGGTGGTGTGTGACCGTTTCTCTAAGATGGTCCATTTGGTTCCCCTGCCTAAGTTGCCTTCTTCTTCCGAGTTGGTTCCTCTGTTTTTTCAAAATGTGGTTCGTTTGCATGGTATTCCGGAGAATATCGTTTCTGACAGAGGAACCCAATTCGTGTCTAGATTTTGGCGAGCATTCTGTGCTAGGATGGGCATAGATTTGTCTTTCTCGTCTGCTTTCCATCCTCAGACTAATGGCCAGACCGAGCGGACGAATCAGACCTTGGAGACATATTTGAGGTGTTTTGTGTCTGCAGATCAGGATGATTGGGTTGCTTTTTTGCCTTTAGCGGAGTTTGCCCTCAATAATCGGGCCAGCTCTGCCACCTTGGTGTCTCCTTTTTTCTGTAATTCGGGGTTTCATCCTCGATTTTCTTCTGGTCAGGTGGAATCTTCGGATTGTCCTGGAGTGGATGCTGTGGTGGAGAGGTTGCATCAGATTTGGGGGCAGGTAGTGGACAATTTGAAGTTGTCCCAGGAGAAGACTCAGCTTTTTGCCAACCGCCGGCGTCGGGTTGGTCCTCGGCTTTGTGTTGGGGACTTGGTGTGGTTGTCTTCTCGTTTTGTCCCTATGAGGGTTTCTTCTCCCAAGTTTAAACCTCGGTTCATCGGCCCGTACAAGATATTGGAGATTCTTAACCCTGTGTCCTTCCGTTTGGACCTCCCTGCATCTTTTTCTATTCATAATGTTTTTCATCGGTCATTGTTGCGCAGGTATGAGGTACCGGTTGTGCCTTCCGTTGAGCCTCCTGCTCCGGTGTTGGTTGAGGGCGAGTTGGAGTACGTTGTGGAAAAAATCTTGGACTCCCGTGTTTCCAGACGGAAACTCCAGTATCTGGTCAAATGGAAGGGATACGGTCAGGAGGATAATTCTTGGGTGACTGCCTCTGATGTTCATGCCTCCGATCTGGTCCGTGCCTTTCATAGGGCTCATCCTGATCGCCCTGGTGGTTCTGGTGAGGGTTCGGTGCCCCCTCCTTGAGGGGGGGGTACTGTTGTGAAATTGGATTTTGGGCTCCCCCGGTGGCCACTGGTGGAATTGAACTGGTGTGCATCATCCCCTCTGTTCACCTGTTTCCATCAGGATGTGGGAGTCGCTATTTAACCTTGCTCCTCTGTCACTTCCATGCCGGTCAACATTGTAATCAGAAGCCTTTCTGTGCATGTTCCTGCTTCTAGACAACTCCCAGCTAAGTTGGACTTTAGTCCTCGTTTGTTTTTGCATTTTGTTCCAGTTCACAGCTGTAGTTTCGTTTCTGTGTCTGGAAAGCTCTTGTGATCTGAAATTGCCACTCTGATGTTATGAGTTAATACTAGAGTCTTAAAGTAATTTCAGGATGGTATTTTGATAGGGTTTTCAGCTGACCATGAAAGTGCCCTTTCTGTCTTCCTGCTATCTAGTAAGCGGACCTCAATTTTGCTAAACCTATTTTCATACTACGTTTGTCATTTCATCTAAAATCACCGCCAATATATGTGGGGGCCTCTGTCTGCCTATCGGGGAAATTTCTCTAGAGGTGAGCCAGGACTATATTTTCCTCTGCCAGGTTTAGTTAGTCCTCCGGCCGGCGCTGGGCATCTAGGGATAAAAAACGTAGGCAACGCTACCCGGCTACTGTTAGTTGTGCGGCAGGTTTAGTTCATGGTCAGTTTAGTTTCCATCCTTCCAAGAGCTAGTACTTATGTTTGCTGGGCTATGTTCTCTTGCCATTGAGAACCATAACACCCAACACAACGACATCATGCAAATTATGCAGTACAAGAAAGCGAATCACCTCCTGATGAACAGGAGTCATGCACATGGTCACTTGTGTCCAGTACTGAGGTCTATTCGTAGCCAATGGTGTAGAATCAATTCCCCTTAGTGGAATAGGGAATTTTAAAGGCTCCAAATCAAAACCACAGCGCCTGGCAAATGACCAATCCATCAGACTCAGGGCGGCACCTGAATCTACAAAAGCATTAACCGGGTAAGATGACAGGGAACAAATCAGGGTAACAGACAAAATGAACTTAGGCTGTAAAGTACCAATGATGACAGATTTATCAACCTTTTTTTTGCGCTTAGAGCATGCTGAGATAACATGAGCTGAGTCACCACAGTAAAAGCACAACCCATTTTGCCGTCTATAATTTTGCCGTTCACTTCTGGTCAGAGTTCTGTCACATTGCATAGATTCAGGTGTCTGTTCAGAAGACACCGCCAAATGGTGCACAGGTTTGCGCTCCCGCAAACGCAGATCAATCTGAATGGCCAGAGTCATTGACTCATTCAGACCTGCAGGCGTAGGGAACCCCACCATGACATTCTTAATGGCTTCAGAAAGACCTTCTCTGAAATTTGCAGCCAGGGCACACTCATTCCACTGAGTAAGCACCGACCATTTCCGAAATTTCTGGCAGTACACCTCTGCTTCATCTTGCCCCTGCGAGAGGGCCAATAACGTTTTTTCAGCCTGGTTCTCAAGATTAGGTTCCTCATAGAGCAATCCAAGGGCTAGAAAAAACGCATCTAC